>NW_027139453.1:303030-606060 GCF_035084215.1 Heptranchias perlo | reverse complement strand
AATACAAGAACTTTTCGTGGTTCTTGTCAATTTTTGTTGGTTTTCATCTAATGAACGTATTTCAGTCAGCTAGATCTTTCTTCTTCAAAGCAAAAAGATTTTATCTTCAAATACAAGAACTTTTCGTGGTTTTGATGGTTTTCAGCAAATGAACATAATTCAGCGAGCTGGAAGTTTTTTCCTTAATAGAGTAAGATTTTATCTTAAAATACAAGAACTTTTCGTGGTTCTTGTCAATTTTTGTTGGTTTTCATCTAATGAACTTATTTCAGTCAGCTAGATCTTTCTTCTTCAAAGCAAAAAGATTTTATCTTCAAATACAATAACTTTTCGTGGTTTTGATGGTTTTCAGCAAATGAACATAATTCAGCGAGCTGGAAGTTTTTTCCTTAATAGAGTAAGATTTTATCTTAAAATACAAGAACTTTTCGTGGTTCTTGTCAATTTTTGTTGGTTTTCATCTAATGAACTTATTTCAGTCAGCTAGATCTTTCTTCTTCAAAGCAAAAAGATTTTATCTTCAAATACAAGAACTTTTCGTGGTTTTGATGGTTTTCAGCAAATGAACATATTTCAGCGAGCTGGAAGTTTTTTCCTTAATAGAGTAAGATTTTATCTTAAAATACAAGAACTTTTCGTGGTTCTTGTCAATTTTTGTTGGTTTTCATCTAATGAACTTATTTCAGTCAGCTAGATCTTTCTTCTTCAAAGAAAAAAGATTTTATCTTCAAATACAAGAACTTTTCGTGGTTTTGATGGTTTTCAGCAAATGAACATATTTCAGCGAGCTGGGAGTTTTTTCTTTAATAGCATAAGATTTTATCTTAAAATACAAGAACTTTTCGTGGTTCTTGTCAATTTTTGTTGGTTTTCATCCAATGAACTTATTTCAGTCAGCTAGATCTTTCTTCTTCAAAGCAAAAAGATTTTATCTTCAAATACAAGAACTTTTCGTGGTTTTGATGGTTTTCAGCAAATGAACATATTTCAGCGAGCTGGAAGTTTTTTCCTGAATCGAGTAAGATTTTATCTTAAAATACAAGAACTTTTCGTGGTTCTTGTCAATTTTTGTTGGTTTTTATCTGATGAACTTATTTCAGTCAGCTAGATCTTTCTTCTTCAAAGCAAAAAGATTTTATCTTCAAATACAAGAACTTTTCGTGGTTTTGATGGTTTTCAGCAAATGAACAGATTTCAGCGAGCTGGAAGTTTTTTCTTTAATAGCCTAAGATTTTATCTTAAAATACAAGAACTTTTCGTGGTTCTTGTCAACTTTGGTTGGTTTTCATACAATGAACTTATTTCAGTCAGCGAGATCTTTCTTCTTCAAAGCAAAAAGATTTTATCTTCAAATACAAGAACTTTTCGTGGTTTTGATGGTTTTCAGCAAATGAACATAATTCAGCGAACTGGAAGTTTTTTCCTTAATAGAGTAAGATTTTATCTTAAAATACAAGAACTTTTCGTGGTTCTTGTCAATTTTTGTTGGTTTTCATCTAATGAACTTATTTCAGTCAGCTAGATCTTTCTTCTTCAAAGCAAAAAGATTTTATCTTCAAATACAAGAACTTTACGTGGTTTTGATGGTTTTCAGCAAATGAACATATTTCAGCGAGCTGGATGTTTTTTCCTTAATAGAGTAAGATTTTATCTTAAAATACAAGAACTTTTCGTGGTTCTTGTCAATTTTTGTTGGTTTTCATCTAATGAACTTATTTCAGTCAGCTAGATTTTTCTTCTTCAAAGCAAAAAGATTTTATCTTCAAATACAAGAACTTTTCGTGGTTTTGATGGTTTTCAGCAAATGAACAGATTTCAGCGAGTTGGAAGTTTTTTCCTTAATAGAGTAAGATTTTATCTTAAAATACAAGAACTTTTCGTGGTTCTTGTCAATTTTTGTTGGTTTTCATCTAATGAACTTATTTCAGTCAGCTAGATCTTTCTTCTTCAAAGCAAAAAGATTTTATCTTCAAATACAAGAACTTTTCGTGGTTTTGATGGTTTTCAGCAAATGAACATATTTCAGCGAGCTGGAAGTTTTTTCCTTAATAGAGTAAGATTTTATCTTAAAATACAAGAACTTTTCGTGGTTCTTGTCAATTTTTGTTGGTTTTCATCTGATGAACTTATTTCAGTCAGCTGGATCTTTCTTCTTCAAAGCAAAATGATTTTATCTTCAAATACAATAACTTTTCGTGGTTTTGATGGTTTTCAGCAAATGAACATAATTCAGTGAACTGGAAGTTTTTTCCTTAATAGAGTAAGATTTTATCTTCAAATACAAGAACTCTTCGTGGTTCTTGTCAATTTTTGTTGGTTTTCATCTCATGAACTTATTTCAGTCAGCTAGATCTTTCTTCTTCAAAGCAAAAAGATTTTATCTTCAAATACAAGAACTTTTCGTGGTTTTGATGGTTTTCAGCAAATGAACATATTTCAGCGAGCTGGATGTTTTTTCCTGAATAGAGTAAGATTTTATCTTAAAATACAAGAACTTTTCGTGGTTCTTGTCAATTTTTGTTGGTTTTCATCGAATGAACTTATTTCAGTCAGCCAGATCTTTCTTCTTCAAAGCAAAAAGATTTTATCTTCAAATACAAGAACTTTTCGTGGTTTTGATGGTTTTCAGCAAATGAACATATTTCAGCGAGCTGGATGTTTTTTCCTTATTAGAGTAAGATTTTATCTTAAAATACAAGAACTTTTCGTGGTTCTTGTCAATTTTTGTTGGTTTTCATCTAATGAACTTATTTCGGTCAGCTAGATCTTTCTTCTTCAAAGCAAAAAGATTTTATCTTCAAATACAAGAACTTTTCGTGGTTCTTGTCAATTTTTGTTGGTTTTCATCCAATGAACTTATTTCAGTCAGCTAGATCTTTCTTCTTCAAAGCAAAAAGATTTTATCTTCAAATACAAGAACTTTTCGTGGTTTTGATGGTTTTCAGCAAATGAACATATTTCAGCGAGCTGGAAGTTTTTTCCTGAATCGAGTAAGATTTTATCTTAAAATACAAGAACTTTTCGTGGTTCTTGTCAATTTTTGTTGGTTTTTATCTGATGAACTTATTTCAGTCAGCTAGATCTTTCTTCTTCAAAGCAAAAAGATTTTATCTTCAAATACAAGAACTTTTGGTGGTTTTGATGGTTTTCAGCAAATGAACAGATTTCAGCGAGCTGGAAGTTTTTTCTTTAATAGCCTAAGATTTTATCTTCAAATACAAGAACTTTACGTGGTTTTGATGGTTTTCAGCAAATGAACAGATTTCAGCGAGCTGGAAGTTTTTTCCTTAATAGAGTAAGATTTTATCTTAAAATACAAGAACTTTTCGTGGTTCTTGTCAATTTCTGTTGGTTTTCATCTAATGAACTTATTTCAGTCAGCTAGATCTTTCTTCTTCAAAGCAAAAAGATTTTATCTTCAAATACATGAACTTTTCGTGGTTTTGTTGGTTTTCAGCAATTGAACAGATTTCAGCGAGCAAGAAGTTTTTTCTTTAATAGCGTAAGATTTTATCTTAAAATACAAGAACTTTTCGTGGTTCTTGTCAATTTTTGTTGGTTTTCATCTAATGAACGTATTTCAGTCAGCTAGATCTTTCTTCTTCAAAGCAAAAAGATTTTATCTTCAAATACAAGAACTTTTCGTGGTTTTGATGGTTTTCAGCAAATGAACAGATTTCAGCGAGCTGGAAGTTTTTTCCTTAATAGAGTAAGATTTTATCTTAAAATACAAGAACTTTTCGTGGTTCTTGTCAATTTCTGTTGGTTTTCATCTAATGAACTTATTTCAGTCAGCTAGATCTTTCTTCTTCAAAGCAAAAAGATTTTATCTTCAAATACATGAACTTTTCGTGGTTTTGTTGGTTTTCAGCAATTGAACAGATTTCAGCGAGCAAGAAGTTTTTTCTTTAATAGCGTAAGATTTTATCTTAAAATACAAGAACTTTTCGTGGTTCTTGTCAATTTTTGTTGGTTTTCATCTAATGAACGTATTTCAGTCAGCTAGATCTTTCTTCTTCAAAGCAAAAAGATTTTATCTTCAAATACAAGAACTTTTCGTGGTTTTGATGGTTTTCAGCAAATGAACAGATTTCAGCGAGCTGGAAGTTTTTTCCTTAATAGAGTAAGATTTTATCTTAAAATACAAGAACTTTTCGTGATTCTTGTCAATTTTTGTTGGTTTTCATCTAATGAACTTATTTCAGTCAGCTAGATCTTTCTTCTTCAAAGCAAAAAGATTTTATCTTCAAATACAAGAACTTTTCGTGGTTTTGATGGTTTTCAGCAAATGAACATAATTCAGCGAACTGGAAGTTTTTTTCTTAATAGAGTAAGATTTTATCTTAAAATACAAGAACTTTTCGTGGTTCTTGTCAATTTTTGTTGGTTTTCATCTAATGAACTTATTTCAGTCAGCTAGATCTTTCTTCTTCAAAGCAAAAAGATTTTATCTTCAAATACAAGAACTTTTCGTGGTTTTGATGGTTTTCAGCAAATGAACATATTTCAGCGAGCTGGATGTTTTTTCCTTAATAGAGGAAGATTCTATCTTAAAATACAAGAACTTTTCATGGTTCTTGTCAATTTTTGTTGGTTTTCATCTAATGAACTTATTTCAGTCAGCTAGAACTTTCTTCTTCAAAGCAAAAAGATTTTATCTTCAAATACAATAACTTTTCGTGGTTTTGATGGTTTTCAGCAAATGAACATAATTCAGCGAGCTGGAAGTTTTTTCCTTAATAGAGTAAGATTTTATCTTAAAATACAAGAACTTTTCGTGGTTCTTGTCAATTTTTGTTGGTTTTCATCTAATGAACTTATTTCAGTCAGCTAGATCTTTCTTCTTCAAAGCAAAAAGATTTTATCTTCAAATACATGAACTTTTCGTGGTTTTGTTGGTTTTCAGCAATTGAACAGATTTCAGCGAGCAAGAAGTTTTTTCTTTAATAGCGTAAGATTTTATCTTAAAATACAAGAACTTTTCGTGGTTCTTGTCAATTTTTGTTGGTTTTCATCTAATGAACGTATTTCAGTCAGCTAGATCTTTCTTCTTCAAAGCAAAAAGATTTTATCTTCAAATACAAGAACTTTTCGTGGTTTTGATGGTTTTCAGCAAATGAACAGATTTCAGCGAGCTGGAAGTTTTTTCCTTAATAGAGTAAGATTTTATCTTAAAATACAAGAACTTTTCGTGATTCTTGTCAATTTTTGTTGGTTTTCATCTAATGAACTTATTTCAGTCAGCTAGATCTTTCTTCTTCAAAGCAAAAAGATTTTATCTTCAAATACAAGAACTTTTCGTGGTTTTGATGGTTTTCAGCAAATGAACATAATTCAGCGAACTGGAAGTTTTTTTCTTAATAGAGTAAGATTTTATCTTAAAATACAAGAACTTTTCGTGGTTCTTGTCAATTTTTGTTGGTTTTCATCTAATGAACTTATTTCAGTCAGCTAGATCTTTCTTCTTCAAAGCAAAAAGATTTTATCTTCAAATACAAGAACTTTTCGTGGTTTTGATGGTTTTCAGCAAATGAACATATTTCAGCGAGCTGGATGTTTTTTCCTTAATAGAGGAAGATTTTATCTTAAAATACAAGAACTTTTCATGGTTCTTGTCAATTTTTGTTGGTTTTCATCTAATGAACTTATTTCAGTCAGCTAGAACTTTCTTCTTCAAAGCAAAAAGATTTTATCTTCAAATACAAGAACTTTTCGTGGTTTTGATGGTTTTCAGCAAATGAACAGATTTCAGCGAGCTGGAAGTTTTTTCCTTAATAGAGTAAGATTTTATCTTAAAATACAAGAACTTTTCGTGATTCTTGTCAATTTTTGTTGGTTTTCATCTAATGAACTTATTTCAGTCAGCTAGATCTTTCTTCTTCAAAGCAAAAAGATTTTATCTTCAAATACAAGAACTTTTCGTGGTTTTGATGGTTTTCAGCAAATGAACATAATTCAGCGAACTGGAAGTTTTTTTCTTAATAGAGTAAGATTTTATCTTAAAATACAAGAACTTTTCGTGGTTCTTGTCAATTTTTGTTGGTTTTCATCTAATGAACTTATTTCAGTCAGCTAGATCTTTCTTCTTCAAAGCAAAAAGATTTTATCTTCAAATACATGAACTTTTCGTGGTTTTGTTGGTTTTCAGCAATTGAACAGATTTCAGCGAGCAAGAAGTTTTTTCTTTAATAGCGTAAGATTTTATCTTAAAATACAAGAACTTTTCGTGGTTCTTGTCAATTTTTGTTGGTTTTCATCTAATGAACGTATTTCAGTCAGCTAGATCTTTCTTCTTCAAAGCAAAAAGATTTTATCTTCAAATACAAGAACTTTTCGTGGTTTTGATGGTTTTCAGCAAATGAACAGATTTCAGCGAGCTGGAAGTTTTTTCCTTAATAGAGTAAGATTTTATCTTAAAATACAAGAACTTTTCGTGGTTCTTGTCAATTTCTGTTGGTTTTCATCTAATGAACTTATTTCAGTCAGCTAGATCTTTCTTCTTCAAAGCAAAAAGATTTTATCTTCAAATACATGAACTTTTCGTGGTTTTGTTGGTTTTCAGCAATTGAACAGATTTCAGCGAGCAAGAAGTTTTTTCTTTAATAGCGTAAGATTTTATCTTAAAATACAAGAACTTTTCGTGGTTCTTGTCAATTTTTGTTGGTTTTCATCTAATGAACGTATTTCAGTCAGCTAGATCTTTCTTCTTCAAAGCAAAAAGATTTTATCTTCAAATACAAGAACTTTTCGTGGTTTTGATGGTTTTCAGCAAATGAACAGATTTCAGCGAGCTGGAAGTTTTTTCCTTAATAGAGTAAGATTTTATCTTAAAATACAAGAACTTTTCGTGATTCTTGTCAATTTTTGTTGGTTTTCATCTAATGAACTTATTTCAGTCAGCTAGATCTTTCTTCTTCAAAGCAAAAAGATTTTATCTTCAAATACAAGAACTTTTCGTGGTTTTGATGGTTTTCAGCAAATGAACATAATTCAGCGAACTGGAAGTTTTTTTCTTAATAGAGTAAGATTTTATCTTAAAATACAAGAACTTTTCGTGGTTCTTGTCAATTTTTGTTGGTTTTCATCTAATGAACTTATTTCAGTCAGCTAGATCTTTCTTCTTCAAAGCAAAAAGATTTTATCTTCAAATACAAGAACTTTTCGTGGTTTTGATGGTTTTCAGCAAATGAACATATTTCAGCGAGCTGGATGTTTTTTCCTTAATAGAGGAAGATTCTATCTTAAAATACAAGAACTTTTCATGGTTCTTGTCAATTTTTGTTGGTTTTCATCTAATGAACTTATTTCAGTCAGCTAGAACTTTCTTCTTCAAAGCAAAAAGATTTTATCTTCAAATACAATAACTTTTCGTGGTTTTGATGGTTTTCAGCAAATGAACATAATTCAGCGAGCTGGAAGTTTTTTCCTTAATAGAGTAAGATTTTATCTTAAAATACAAGAACTTTTCGTGGTTCTTGTCAATTTTTGTTGGTTTTCATCTAATGAACTTATTTCAGTCAGCTAGATCTTTCTTCTTCAAAGCAAAAAGATTTTATCTTCAAATACATGAACTTTTCGTGGTTTTGTTGGTTTTCAGCAATTGAACAGATTTCAGCGAGCAAGAAGTTTTTTCTTTAATAGCGTAAGATTTTATCTTAAAATACAAGAACTTTTCGTGGTTCTTGTCAATTTTTGTTGGTTTTCATCTAATGAACGTATTTCAGTCAGCTAGATCTTTCTTCTTCAAAGCAAAAAGATTTTATCTTCAAATACAAGAACTTTTCGTGGTTTTGATGGTTTTCAGCAAATGAACAGATTTCAGCGAGCTGGAAGTTTTTTCCTTAATGGAGTAAGATTTTATCTTAAAATACAAGAACTTTTCGTGATTCTTGTCAATTTTTGTTGGTTTTCATCTAATGAACTTATTTCAGTCAGCTAGATCTTTCTTCTTCAAAGCAAAAAGATTTTATCTTCAAATACAAGAACTTTTCGTGGTTTTGATGGTTTTCAGCAAATGAACATAATTCAGCGAACTGGAAGTTTTTTTCTTAATAGAGTAAGATTTTATCTTAAAATACAAGAACTTTTCGTGGTTCTTGTCAATTTTTGTTGGTTTTCATCTAATGAACTTATTTCAGTCAGCTAGATCTTTCTTCTTCAAAGCAAAAAGATTTTATCTTCAAATACAAGAACTTTTCGTGGTTTTGATGGTTTTCAGCAAATGAACATATTTC
This sequence comes from Heptranchias perlo, assembly GCF_035084215.1. Lineage (NCBI taxonomy): Eukaryota > Metazoa > Chordata > Chondrichthyes > Hexanchiformes > Hexanchidae > Heptranchias > Heptranchias perlo. Next base: position 597,826 of record NW_027139453.1, on the reverse strand, counting down.
AGCGAGCTGGATGTTTTTTCCTTAATAGAGGAAGATTTTATCTTAAAATACAAGAACTTTTCATGGTTCTTGTCAATTTTTGTTGGTTTTCATCTAATGAACTTATTTCAGTCAGCTAGAACTTTCTTCTTCAAAGCAAAAAGATTTTATCTTCAAATACAAGAACTTTTCGTGGTTTTGATGGTTTTCAGCAAATGAACAGATTTCAGCGAGCTGGAAGTTTTTTCCTTAATAGAGTAAGATTTTATCTTAAAATACAAGAACTTTTCGTGATTCTTGTCAATTTTTGTTGGTTTTCATCTAATGAACTTATTTCAGTCAGCTAGATCTTTCTTCTTCAAAGCAAAAAGATTTTATCTTCAAATACAAGAACTTTTCGTGGTTTTGATGGTTTTCAGCAAATGAACATAATTCAGCGAACTGGAAGTTTTTTTCTTAATAGAGTAAGATTTTATCTTAAAATACAAGAACTTTTCGTGGTTCTTGTCAATTTTTGTTGGTTTTCATCTAATGAACTTATTTCAGTCAGCTAGATCTTTCTTCTTCAAAGCAAAAAGATTTTATCTTCAAATACAAGAACTTTTCGTGGTTTTGATGGTTTTCAGCAAATGAACATATTTCAGCGAGCTGGATGTTTTTTCCTTAATAGAGGAAGATTTTATCTTAAAATACAAGAACTTTTCATGGTTCTTGTCAATTTTTGTTGGTTTTCATCTAATGAACTTATTTCAGTCAGCTAGAACTTTCTTCTTCAAAGCAAAAAGATTTTATCTTCAAATACAATAACTTTTCGTGGTTTTGATGGTTTTCAGCAAATGAACATATTTCAGCGAGCTGGAAGTTTTTTCCTTAATAGAGTAAGATTTTATCTTAAAATACAAGAACTTTTCGTGGTTCTTGTCAATTTTTGTTGGTTTTCATCTCATGAACTTATTTCAGTCAGCTAGATCTTTCTTCTTCAAAGAAAAAAGATTTTATCTTCAAATACAAGAACTTTTCGTGGTTTTGATGGTTTTCAGCAAATGAACATATTTCAGCGAGCTGGGAGTTTTTTCTTTAATAGCGTAAGATTTTATCTTAAAATACAAGAACTTTTCGTGGTTCTTGTCAATTTTTGTTGGTTTTCATCGAATGAACTTATTTCAGTCAGCTAGATCTTTCTTCTTCAAAGCAAAAAGATTTTATCTTCAAATACAAGAACTTTTCGTGGTTTTGATGGTTTTCAGCAAATGAACATATTTCAGCGAGCTGGAAGTTTTTTCCTGAATCGAGTAAGATTTTATCTTAAAATACAAGAACTTTTCGTGGTTCTTGTCAATTTTTGTTGGTTTTTATCTGATGAACTTATTTCAGTCAGCTAGATCTTTCTTCTTCAAAGCAAAAAGATTTTATCTTCAAATACAAGAACTTTTCGTGGTTTTGATGGTTTTCAGCAAATGAACAGATTTCAGCGAGCTGGAAGTTTTTTCTTTAATAGCCTAAGATTTTATCTTAAAATACAAGAACTTTTCGTGGTTCTTGTCAACTTTGGTTGGTTTTCATACAATGAACTTATTTCAGTCAGCTAGATCTTTCTTCTTCAAAGCAAAAAGATTTTATCTTCAAATACAAGAACTTTTCGTGGTTTTGATGGTTTTCAGCAAATGAACATAATTCAGCGAACTGGAAGTTTTTTCCTTAATAGAGTAAGATTTTATCTTAAAATACAAGAACTTTTCGTGGTTCTTGTCAATTTTTGTTGGTTTTCATCTAATGAACTTATTTCAGTCAGCTAGATCTTTCTTCTTCAAAGCAAAAAGATTTTATCTTCAAATACAAGAACTTTTCGTGGTTTTGATGGTTTTCAGCAAATGAACATATTTCAGCGAGCTGGATGTTTTTTCCTTAATAGAGTAAGATTTTATCTTAAAATACAAGAACTTTTCGTGGTTCTTGTCAATTTTTGTTGGTTTTCATCTAATGAACTTATTTCAGTCAGCTAGATTTTTCTTCTTCAAAGCAAAAAGATTTTATCTTCAAATACAAGAACTTTTCGTGGTTTTGATGGTTTTCAGCAAATGAACAGATTTCAGCGAGCTGGAAGTTTTTTCCTTAATAGAGTAAGATTTTATCTTAAAATACAAGAACTTTTCGTGGTTCTTGTCAATTTTTGTTGGTTTTCATCTAATGAACTTATTTCAGTCAGCTAGATCTTTCTTCTTCAAAGCAAAAAGATTTTATCTTCAAATACAAGAACTTTTCGTGGTTTTGATGGTTTTCAGCAAATGAACATATTTCAGCGAGCTGGAAGTTTTTTCCTTAATAGAGTAAGATTTTATCTTAAAATACAAGAACTTTTCGTGGTTCTTGTCAATTTTTGTTGGTTTTCATCTGATGAACTTATTTCAGTCAGCTGGATCTTTCTTCTTCAAAGCAAAATGATTTTATCTTCAAATACAAGAACTTTTCGTGGTTTTGTTGGTTTTCAGCAAATGAACAGATTTCAGCGAGCTGGAAGTTTTTTCTTTAATAGCGTAAGATTTTATCTTAAAATACAAGAACTTTTCGTGGTTCTTGTCAATTTCTGTTGGTTTTCATCTAATGAACTTATTTCAGTCAGCTAGATCTTTCTTCTTCAAAGCAAAAAGATTTTATCTTCAAATACATGAACTTTTCGTGGTTTTGTTGGTTTTCAGCAATTGAACAGATTTCAGCGAGCAAGAAGTTTTTTCTTTAATAGCGTAAGATTTTATCTTAAAATACAAGAACTTTTCGTGGTTCTTGTCAATTTTTGTTGGTTTTCATCTAATGAACGTATTTCAGTCAGCTAGATCTTTCTTCTTCAAAGCAAAAAGATTTTATCTTCAAATACAAGAACTTTTCGTGGTTTTGATGGTTTTCAGCAAATGAACATATTTCAGCGAGCTGGAAGTTTTTTCCTTAATAGAGTAAGATTTTATCTTAAAATACAAGAACTTTTCGTGATTCTTGTCAATTTTTGTTGGTTTTCATCTAATGAACTTATTTCAGTCAGCTAGATCTTTCTTCTTCAAAGCAAAAAGATTTTATCTTCAAATACAAGAACTTTTCGTGGTTTTGATGGTTTTCAGCAAATGAACATATTTCAGCGAGCTGGAAGTTTTTTCCTGAATAGAGTAAGATTTTATCTTAAAATACAAGAACTTTTCGTGGTTCTTGTCAATTTTTGTTGGTTTTCATCTAATGAACTTATTTCAGTCAGCTAGATCTTTCTTCTTCAAAGCAAAAAGATTTTATCTTCAAATGCAAGAACTTTTCGTGGTTTTGTTGGTTTTCAGCAAATGAACATATTTCAGCGAGCTGGGAGTTTTTTCTTTAATAGCGTAAGATTTTATCTTAAAATACAAGAACTTTTCGTGGTTCTTGTCAATTTTTGTTGGTTTTCATCTAATGAACTTATTTCAGTCAGCTGGATCTTTCTTCTTCAAAGCAAAAAGATTTTATCTTCAAATACAATAACTTTTCGTGGTTTTGATGGTTTTCAGCAAATGAACATAATTCAGTGAACTGGAAGTTTTTTCCTTAATAGAGTAAGATTTTATCTTAAAATACAAGAACTCTTCGTGGTTCTTGTCAATTTTTGTTGGTTTTCATCTCATGAACTTATTTCAGTCAGCTAGATCTTTCTTCTTCAAAGCAAAAAGATTTTATCTTCAAATACAAGAACTTTTCGTGGATTTGATGGTTTTCAGCAAATGAACATATTTCAGCGAGCTGGATGTTTTTTCCTGAATAGAGTAAGATTTTATCTTAAAATACAAGAACTTTTCGTGGTTCTTGTCAATTTTTGTTGGTTTTCATCTAATGAACTTATTTCAGTCAGCTAGATCTTTCTTCTTCAAAGCAAAAAGATTTTATCTTCAAATACAAGAACTTTTCGTGGTTATGATGGTTTTCAGCAAATGAACATATTTCAGCGAGCTGGAAGTTTTTTCCTTAATAGGGTAAGATTTTATCTTAAAATACAAGAACTTTTCGTGGTTCTTGTCAATTTTTGTTGGTTTTCATCTAATGAACTTATTTCAGTCAGCTCGATCTTTCTTCTTCAAAGAAAAAAGATTTTATCTTCAAATACAAGAACTTTTCGTGGTTTTGTTGGTTTTCAGCAAATGAACATATTTCAGCGAGCTGGGAGTTTTTTCTTTAATAGCGTAAGATTTTATCTTAAAATACAAGAACTTTTCGTGGTTCTTGTCAATTTTTGTTGGTTTTCATCTAATGAACTTATTTCAGTCAGCTAGATCTTTCTTCTTCAAAGCAAAAAGATTTTATCTTCAAATACAAGAACTTTTCGTGGTTTTGATGGTTTTCAGCAAATGAACAGATTTCAGCGAGCTGGAAGTTTTTTCCTGAATAGAGTAAGATTTTATCTTAAAATACAAGAACTTTTCGTGGTTCTTGTCAATTTTTGTTGGTTTTCATCTAATGAACTTATTTCAGTCAGCTAGATCTTTCTTCGTCAAAGCAAAAATATTTTATCTTCAAATACAAGAACTTTTGGTGGTTTTGTTGGTTTTCAGCAGATGAACAGATTTCAGCGAGCTGGAAGTTTTTTCCTTAATAGAGTAAGATTTTATCTTAAAATACAAGAACTTTTCGTGGTTCTTGTCAACTTTGGTTGGTTTTCATCCAATGAACTTATTTCAGTCAGCTAGATCTTTCTTCTTCAAAGCAAAAAGATTTTATCTTCAAATACAAGAACTTTTCTTGGTTTTGATGGTTTTCAGCAAATGAACGTAATTCAGCGAACTGGAAGTTTTTTCCTTAATAGAGTAAGATTTTATCTTAAAATACAAGAACTTTTCGTGGTTCTTGTCAACTTTGGTTGGTTTTCATCCAATGAACTTATTTCAGTCAGCTAGATCTTTCTTCTTCAAAGCAAAAAGATTTTATCTTCAAATACAAGAACTTTTCGTGGTTTTGATGGTTTTCAGCAAATGAACATAATTCAGCGAACTGGAAGTTTTTTCTTTAATAGCGTAAGATTTTATCTTAAAATACAAGAACTTTTCGTGGTTCTTGTCAATTTCTGTTGGTTTTCATCTAATGAACTTATTTCAGTCAGCTAGATCTTTCTTCTTCAAAGCAAAAAGATTTTATCTTCAAATGCATGAACTTTTCGTGGTTTTGTTGGTTTTCAGCAATTGAACAGATTTCAGCGAGCAAGAAGTTTTTTCTTTAATAGCCGAAGATTTTATCTTAAAATACAAGAACTTTTCGTGGTTCTTGTCAATTTTTGTTGGTTTTCATCTAATGAACTTATTTCAGTCAGCTAGATCTTTCTTCTTCAAAGCAAAAAGATTTTATCTTCAAATACAAGAACTTTTCGTGGTTTTGATGGTTTTCAGCAAATGAACATATTTCAGCGAGCTGGAAGTTTTTTCCTGAATAGAGTAAGATTTTATCTTAAAATACAAGAACTTTTCGTGGTTCTTGTCAATTTTTGTTGGTTTTCATCTAATGAACTTATTTCAGTCAGCCAGATCTTTCTTCTTCAAAGCAAAAAGATTTTATCTTCAAATACAAGAACTTCTCGTGGTTTTGATGGTTTTCAGCAAATGAACAGATTTCAGCGAGCTGGAAGTTTATTCTTTAATAGCCTAAGATTTTATCTTAAAATACAAGAACTTTTCGTGGTTCTTGTCAATTTTTGTTGGTTTTCATCTAATGAACTTATTTCAGTCAGCTAGATCTTTCTTCGTCAAAGCAAAAATATTTTATCTTCAAATACAAGAACTTTTGGTGGTTTTGTTGGTTTTCAGCAGATGAACAGATTTCAGCGAGCTGGAAGTTTTTTCCTTAATAGAGTAAGATTTTATCTTAAAATACAAGAACTTTTCGTGGTTCTTGTCAACTTTGGTTGGTTTTCATCCAATGAACTTATTTCAGTCAGCTAGATCTTTCTTCTTCAAAGCAAAAAGATTTTATCTTCAAATACAAGAACTTTTCGTGGTTTTGATGGTTTTCAGCAAATGAACATAATTCAGCGAACTGGAAGTTTTTTCCTTAATAGAGCAAGATTTTATCTTGAAATACAAGAACTTTTCGTGGTTCTTGTCAACTTTGGTTGGTTTTCATCCAATGAACTTATTTCAGTCAGCTAGATCTTTCTTCTTCAAAGCAAAAAGATTTTATCTTCAAATACAAGAACTTTTCGTGGTTTTGATGGTTTTCAGCAAATGAACATAATTCAGCGAACTGGAAGTTTTTTCCTTAATAGAGTAAGATTTTATCTTAAAATACAAGAACTTTTCGTGGTTCTTGTCAATTTTTGTTGGTTTTCATCTAATGAACTTATTTCAGTCAGCTAGATCTTTCTTCTTCAAAGCAAAAAGATTTTATCTTCAATTACAAGAACTTTTCGTGGTTTTGTTGGTTTTCAGCAAATGAACAGATTTCAGCGAGCTGGAAGTTTTTTCTTTAATAGCGTAAGATTTTATCTTAAAATACAAGAACTTTTCGTGGTTCTTGTCAATTTCTGTTGGTTTTCATCTAATGAACTTATTTCAGTCAGCTAGATCTTTCTTCTTCAAAGCAAAAAGATTTTATCTTCAAATACATGAACTTTTCGTGGTTTTGTTGGTTTTCAGCAATTGAACAGATTTCAGCGAGCAAGAAGTTTTTTCTTTAATAGCCGAAGATTTTATCTTAAAATACAAGAACTTTTCGTCGTTCTTGTCAATTTTTGTTGGTTTTCATCTAATGAACTTATTTCAGTCAGCTGGATCTTTCTTCTTCAAAGCAAAAAGATTTTATCGTCAAATACAAGAACTTTTCGTGCTTTTGATGGTTTTCAGCAAATGAACATATTTCAGCGAGCTGGAAGTTTTTTCCTGAATAGAGGAAGATTTTATCTTAAAATACAAGAACTTTTCGTGGTTCTGGTCAATTTTTGTTGGTTTTCATCTAATGAACTTATTTCAGTCAGCTCGATCTTTCTTCTTCAAAGAAAAAAGATTTTATCTTCAAATACAAGAACTTTTCGTGGTTTTGTTGGTTTTCAGCAAATGAACATATTTCAGCGAGCTGGGAGTTTTTTCTTTAATAGCGTAAGATTTTATCTTAAAATACAAGAACTTTTCGTGGTTCTTGTCAATTTTTGTTGGTTTTCATCTTATGAACTTATTTCAGTCAGCTAGATCTTTCTTCTTCAAAGCAAAAAGATTTTATCTTCAAATACAAGAACTTTTCGTGGTTTTGATGGTTTTCAGCAAATGAACAGATTTCAGCGAGCTGGAAGTTTTTTCTTTAATAGCCTAAGATTTTATCTTAAAATACAAGAACTTTTCGTGGTTCTTGTCAATTTTTGTTGGTTTTCATCTAATGAACTTATTTCTGTCAGCGAGATCTTTCTTCGTCAAAGCAAAAAATATTTTATCTTCAAATACAAGAACTTTTGGTGGTTTTGTTGGTTTTCAGCAGATGAACAGATTTCAGCGAGCTGGAAGTTTTTTCCTTAATAGAGTAAGATTTTATCTTAAAATACAAGAACTTTTCGTGGTTCTTGTCAACTTTGGTTGGTTTTCATCCAATGAACTTATTTCAGTCAGCTAGATCTTTCTTCTTCAAAGCAAAAATATTTTATCTTCAAATACAAGAACTTTTCGTGGTTTTGATGGTTTTCAGCAAATGAACATATTTCAGCGAGCTGGAAGTTTTTTCCTTAATAGAGTAAGATTTCATCTTAAAATACAAGAACTTTTCGTGGTTCTTGTCAATTTTTGTTGGTTTTCATCTAATGAACTTATTTCAGTCAGCTAGATCTTTCTTCTTCAAAGCAAAAAGATTTTATCTTCAAATGCAAGAACTTTTCGTGGTTTTGTTGGTTTTCAGCAAATGAACAGATTTCAGCGAGCTGGAAGTTTTTTCTTTAATAGCGTAAGATTTTATCTTAAAATACAAGAACTTTTCGTGGTTCTTGTCAAGTTTTTGTTGGTTTTCATCTAATGAACTTATTTCAGTCAGCTAGATCTTTCTTCTTCAAAGCAAAAAGATTTTATCTTCAAATACAAGAACTTTTCGTGGTTTTGATGGTTTTCAGCAAATGAACATATTTCAGCGAGCGGGAAGTTTTTTCCTTAATAGAGTAAGATTTTATCTTAAAATACAAGAACTTTTCGTGGTTCTTGTCAATTTTTGTTGGTTTTCATCTAATGAACGTATTTCAGTCAGCTAGATCTTTCTTCTTCAAAGCAAAAAGATTTTATCTTCAAATACAAGAACTTTTCGTGGTTTTGATGGTTTTCAGCAAATGAACATATTTCAGCGAGCTGGAAGTTTTTTCCTTAATAGAGTAAGATTTTTTCTTAAAATACAAGAACTTTTCGTGATTCTTGTCAAGTTTTTGTTGGTTTTCATCTTATGAACTTATTTCAGTCAGCTAGATCTTTCTTCTTCAAAGCAAAAAGATTTTATCTTCAAATACAAGAACTTTTCGTGGTTTTGATGGTTTTCAGCAAATGAACAGATTTCAGCGAGCTGGAAGTTTTTTCCTTAATAGAGTAAGATTTTATCTTAAAATACAAGAACTTTTCGTGGTTCTTGTCAATTTTTGTTGGTTTTCATCTAATGAACTTATTTCAGTCAGCTAGATCTTTCTTCTTCAAAGCAAAAAGATTTTATCTTCAAATACAAGAACTTTTCGTGGTTTTGTTGGTTTTCAGCAAATGAACAGATTTCAGCGAGCAAGAAGTTTTTTCTTTAATAGCATAAGATTTTATCTTAAAATACAAGAACTTTTCGTGGTTCTTGTCAATTTTTGTTGGTTTTCATCTAATGAACTTATTTCAGTCAGCTGGATCTTTCTTCTTCAAAGCAAAAAGATTTTATCTTCAAATACAAGAACTTTTCGTGGTTTTGTTGGTTTTCAGCAAATGAACATATTTCAGCGAGCTGGGAGTTTTTTCTTTAATAGCGTAAGATTTTATCTTAAAATACAAGAACTTTTCGTGGTTCTTGTCAATTTTTGTTGGTTTTCATCTAATGAACTTATTTCAGTCAGCTAGATCTTTCTTCTTCAAAGCAAAAAGATTTTATCTTCAAATACAAGAACTTTTCGTGGTTATGATGGTTTTCAGCAAATGAACATATTTCAGCGAGCTGGAAGTTTTTTCCTTAATAGGGTAAGATTTTATCTTAAAATACAAGAACTTTTCGTGGTTCTTGTCAATTTTTGTTGGTTTTCATCTAATGAACTTATTTCAGTCAGCTCGATCTTTCTTCTTCAAAGAAAAAAGATTTTATCTTCAAATACAAGAACTTTTCGTGGTTTTGTTGGTTTTCAGCAAATGAACATATTTCAGCGAGCTGGGAGTTTTTTCTTTAATAGCGTAAGATTTTATCTTAAAATACAAGAACTTTTCGTGGTTCTTGTCAATTTTTGTTGGTTTTCATCTAATGAACTTATTTCAGTCAGCTAGATCTTTCTTCTTCAAAGCAAAAAGATTTTATCTTCAAATACAAGAACTTTTCGTGGTTTTGATGGTTTTCAGCAAATGAACAGATTTCAGCGAGCTGGAAGTTTTTTCCTGAATAGAGTAAGATTTTATCTTAAAATACAAGAACTTTTCGTGGTTCTTGTCAATTTTTGTTGGTTTTCATCCAATGAACTTATTTCAGTCAGCTAGATCTTTCTTCTTCAAAGCAAAAAGATTTTATCTTCAAATACAAGAACTTTTCGTGGTTTTGATGGTTTTCAGCAAATGAACAGATTTCAGCGAGCTGGAAGTTTTTTCTTTAATAGCCTAAGATTTTATCTTAAAATACAAGAACTTTTCGTGGTTCTTGTCAATTTTTGTTGGTTTTCATCTAATGAACTTATTTCAGTCAGCTAGATCTTTCTTCGTCAAAGCAAAAATATTTTATCTTCAAATACAAGAACTTTTGGTGGTTTTGTTGGTTTTCAGCAGATGAACAGATTTCAGCGAGCTGGAAGTTTTTTCCTTAATAGAGTAAGATTTTATCTTAAAATACAAGAACTTTTCGTGGTTCTTGTCAACTTTGGTTGGTTTTCATCCAATGAACTTATTTCAGTCAGCTAGATCTTTCTTCTTCAAAGCAAAAAGATTTTATCTTCAAATACAAGAACTTTTCTTGGTTTTGATGGTTTTCAGCAAATGAACGTAATTCAGCGAACTGGAAGTTTTTTCCTTAATAGAGTAAGATTTTATCTTAAAATACAAGAACTTTTCGTGGTTCTTGTCAACTTTGGTTGGTTTTCATCCAATGAACTTATTTCAGTCAGCTAGATCTTTCTTCTTCAAAGCAAAAAGATTTTATCTTCAAATACAAGAACTTTTCGTGGTTTTGATGGTTTTCAGCAAATGAACATAATTCAGCGAACTGGAAGTTTTTTCTTTAATAGCGTAAGATTTTATCTTAAAATACAAGAACTTTTCGTGGTTCTTGTCAATTTCTGTTGGTTTTCATCTAATGAACTTATTTCAGTCAGCTAGATCTTTCTTCTTCAAAGCAAAAAGATTTTATCTTCAAATGCATGAACTTTTCGTGGTTTTGTTGGTTTTCAGCAATTGAACAGATTTCAGCGAGCAAGAAGTTTTTTCTTTAATAGCCGAAGATTTTATCTTAAAATACAAGAACTTTTCGTGGTTCTTGTCAATTTTTGTTGGTTTTCATCTAATGAACTTATTTCAGTCAGCTGGATCTTTCTTCTTCAAAGCAAAAAGATTTTATCTTCAAATACAAGAACTTTTCGTGCTTTTGATGGTTTTCAGCAAATGAACATATTTCAGCGAGCTGGAAGTTTTTTCCTGAATAGAGTAAGATTTTATCTTAAAATACAAGAACTTTTCGTGGTTCTGGTCAATTTTTGTTGGTTTTCATCTAATGAACTTATTTCAGTCAGCTAGATCTTTCTTCTTCAAAGCAAAAAGATTTTATCTTCAAATACAAGAACTTTTCGTGGTTTTGTTGGTTTTCAGCAAATGAACATATTTCAGCGAGCTGGGAGTTTTTTCTTTAATAGCGTAAGATTTTATCTTAAAATACAAGAACTTTTCGTGGTTCTTGTCAATTTTTGTTGGTTTTCATCTAATGAACTTATTTCAGTCAGCTAGATCTTTCTTCTTCAAAGCAAAAAGATTTTATCTTCAAATACAAGAACTTTTCGTGGTTTTGATGGTTTTCAGCAAATGAACATATTTCAGCGAGCTGGAAGTTTTTTCCTGAATAGAGTAAGATTTTATCTTAAAATACAAGAACTTTTCGTGGTTCTTGTCAATTTTTGTTGGTTTTCATCTAATGAACTTATTTCAGTCAGCTGGATCTTTCTTCTTCAAAGCAAAAAGATTTTATCTTCAAATACAAGAACTTTTGGTGGTTTTGATGGTTTTCAGCAAATGAACAGATTTCAGCGAGCTGGAAGTTTTTTCCTTAATAGAGTAAGATTTTATCTTAAAATACAAGAACTTTTCGTGGTTCTTGTCAATTTTTGTTGGTTTTCATCTAATGAACTTATTTCAGTCAGCTAGATCTTTCTTCTTCAAAGCAAAAAGATTTTATCTTGAAATACAAGAACTTTTCGTGGTTTTGATGGTTTTCAGCAAATGAACATATTTCAGCGAGCTGGAAGTTTTTTCCTTAATAGAGTAAGATTTTATCTTAAAATACAAGAACTTTTCGTGGTTCTTGTCAATTTTTGTTGGTTTTCATCTAATGAACTTATTTCAGTCAGCTCGATCTTTCTTCTTCAAAGAAAAAAGATTTTATCTTCAAATACAAGAACTTTTCGTGGTTTTGTTGGTTTTCAGCAAATGAACATATTTCAGCGAGCTGGGAGTTTTTTCTTTAATAGCGTAAGATTTTATCTTAAAATACAAGAACTTTTCGTGGTTCTTGTCAATTTTTGTTGGTTTTCATCTAATGAACTTATTTCAGTCAGCTAGATCTTTCTTCTTCAAAGCAAAAAGATTTTATCTTCAAATACAAGAACTTTTCGTGGTTTTGATGGTTTTCAGCAAATGAACATATTTCAGCGAGCTGGAAGTTTTTTCCTGAATAGAGTAAGATTTTATCTTAAAATACAAGAACTTTTCGTGGTTCTTGTCAATTTTTGTTGGTTTTCATCTAATGAACTTATTTCAGTCAGCCAGATCTTTCTTCTTCAAAGCAAAAAGATTTTATCTTCAAATACAAGAACTTCTCGTGGTTTTGATGGTTTTCAGCAAATGAACAGATTTCAGCGAGCTGGAAGTTTATTCTTTAATAGCCTAAGATTTTATCTTAAAATACAAGAACTTTTCGTGGTTCTTGTCAATTTTTGTTGGTTTTCATCTAATGAACTTATTTCAGTCAGCTAGATCTTTCTTCCTCAAAGCAAAAATATTTTATCTTCAAATACAAGAACTTTTGGTGGTTTTGTTGGTTTTCAGCAGATGAACAGATTTCAGCGAGCTGGAAGTTTTTTCCTTAATAGAGTAAGATTTTATCTTAAAATACAAGAACTTTTCGTGGTTCTTGTCAACTTTGGTTGGTTTTCATCCAATGAACTTATTTCAGTCAGCTAGATCTTTCTTCTTCAAAGCAAAAAGATTTTATCTTCAAATACAAGAACTTTTCGTGGTTTTGATGGTTTTCAGCAAATGAACATAATTCAGCGAACTGGAAGTTTTTTCCTTAATAGAGCAAGATTTTATCTTGAAATACAAGAACTTTTCGTGGTTCTTGTCAACTTTGGTTGGTTTTCATCCAATGAACTTATTTCAGTCAGCTAGATCTTTCTTCTTCAAAGCAAAAAGATTTTATCTTCAAATACAAGAACTTTTCGTGGTTTTGATGGTTTTCAGCAAATGAACATAATTCAGCGAACTGGAAGTTTTTTCCTTAATAGAGTAAGATTTTATCTTAAAATACAAGAACTTTTCGTGGTTCTTGTCAATTTTTGTTGGTTTTCATCTAATGAACTTATTTCAGTCAGCTAGATCTTTCTTCTTCAAAGCAAAAAGATTTTATCTTCAATTACAAGAACTTTTCGTGGTTTTGTTGGTTTTCAGCAAATGAACAGATTTCAGCGAGCAAGAAGTTTTTTCTTTAATAGCCGAAGATTTTATCTTAAAATACAAGAACTTTTCGTCGTTCTTGTCAATTTTTGTTGGTTTTCATCTAATGAACTTATTTCAGTCAGCTGGATCTTTCTTCTTCAAAGCAAAAAGATTTTATCTTCAAATACAAGAACTTTTCGTGCTTTTGATGGTTTTCAGCAAATGAACATATTTCAGCGAGCTGGAAGTTTTTTCCTGAATAGAGGAAGATTTTATCTTAAAATACAAGAACTTTTCGTGGTTCTGGTCAATTTTTGTTGGTTTTCATCTAATGAACTTATTTCAGTCAGCTCGATCTTTCTTCTTCAAAGAAAAAAGATTTTATCTTCAAATACAAGAACTTTTCGTGGTTTTGTTGGTTTTCAGCAAATGAACATATTTCAGCGAGCTGGGAGTTTTTTCTTTAATAGCGTAAGATTTTATCTTAAAATACAAGAACTTTTCGTGGTTCTTGTCAATTTTTGTTGGTTTTCATCTTATGAACTTATTTCAGTCAGCTAGATCTTTCTTCTTCAAAGCAAAAAGATTTTATCTTCAAATACAAGAACTTTTCGTGGTTTTGATGGTTTTCAGCAAATGAACATATTTCAGCGAGCTGGAAGTTTTTTCCTGAATAGAGTAAGATTTTATCTTAAAATACAAGAACTTTTCGTGGTTCTTGTAAATTTTTGTTGGTTTTCATCGAATGAACTTATTTCAGTCAGCTAGATCTTTCTTCTTCAAAGCAAAAAGATTTTATCTTCAAATACAAGAACTTTTCGTGGTTTTGATGGTTTTCAGCAAATGAACAGATTTCAGCGAGCTGGAAGTTTTTTCTTTAATAGCCTAAGATTTTATCTTAAAATACAAGAACTTTTCGTGGTTCTTGTCAATTTTTGTTGGTTTTCATCTAATGAACTTATTTCAGTCAGCGAGATCTTTCTTCGTCAAAGCAAAAAATATTTTATCTTCAAATACAAGAACTTTTGGTGGTTTTGTTGGTTTTCAGCAGATGAACAGATTTCAGCGAGCTGGAAGTTTTTTCCTTAATAGAGTAAGATTTTATCTTAAAATACAAGAACTTTTCGTGGTTCTTGTCAACTTTGGTTGGTTTTCATCCAATGAACTTATTTCAGTCAGCTAGATCTTTCTTCTTCAAAGCAAAAATATTTTATCTTCAAATACAAGAACTTTTCGTGGTTTTGATGGTTTTCAGCAAATGAACATATTTCAGCGAGCTGGAAGTTTTTTCCTTAATAGAGTAAGATTTCATCTTAAAATACAAGAACTTTTCGTGGTTCTTGTCAATTTTTGTTGGTTTTCATCTAATGAACTTATTTCAGTCAGCTAGATCTTTCTTCTTCAAAGCAAAAAGATTTTATCTTCAAATGCAAGAACTTTTCGTGGTTTTGTTGGTTTTCAGCAAATGAACAGATTTCAGCGAGCTGGAAGTTTTTTCTTTAATAGCGTAAGATTTTATCTTAAAATACAAGAACTTTTCGTGGTTCTTGTCAAGTTTTTGTTGGTTTTCATCTAATGAACTTATTTCAGTCAGCTAGATCTTTCTTCTTCAAAGCAAAAAGATTTTATCTTCAAATACAAGAACTTTTCGTGGTTTTGATGGTTTTCAGCAAATGAACATATTTCAGCGAGCGGGAAGTTTTTTCCTTAATAGAGTAAGATTTTATCTTAAAATACAAGAACTTTTCGTGGTTCTTGTCAATTTTTGTTGGTTTTCATCTAATGAACGTATTTCAGTCAGCTAGATCTTTCTTCTTCAAAGCAAAAAGATTTTATCTTCAAATACAAGAACTTTTCGTGGTTTTGATGGTTTTCAGCAAATGAACATATTTCAGCGAGCTGGAAGTTTTTTCCTTAATAGAGTAAGATTTTTTCTTAAAATACAAGAACTTTTCGTGATTCTTGTCAAGTTTTTGTTGGTTTTCATCTTATGAACTTATTTCAGTCAGCTAGATCTTTCTTCTTCAAAGCAAAAAGATTTTATCTTCAAATACAAGAACTTTTCGTGGTTTTGATGGTTTTCAGCAAATGAACAGATTTCAGCGAGCTGGAAGTTTTTTCCTTAATAGAGTAAGATTTTATCTTAAAATACAAGAACTTTTCGTGGTTCTTGTCAATTTTTGTTGGTTTTCATCTAATGAACTTATTTCAGTCAGCTAGATCTTTCTTCTTCAAAGCAAAAAGATTTTATCTTCAAATACAAGAACTTTTCGTGGTTTTGTTGGTTTTCAGCAAATGAACAGATTTCAGCGAGCAAGAAGTTTTTTCTTTAATAGCATAAGATTTTATCTTAAAATACAAGAACTTTTCGTGGTTCTTGTCAATTTTTGTTGGTTTTCATCTAATGAACTTATTTCAGTCAGCTGGATCTTTCTTCTTCAAAGCAAAAAGATTTTATCTTCAAATACAAGAACTTTTCGTGGTTTTGTTGGTTTTCAGCAAATGAACATATTTCAGCGAGCTGGGAGTTTTTTCTTTAATAGCGTAAGATTTTATCTTAAAATACAAGAACTTTTCGTGGTTCTTGTCAATTTTTGTTGGTTTTCATCTAATGAACTTATTTCAGTCAGCTAGATCTTTCTTCTTCAAAGCAAAAAGATTTTATCTTCAAATACAAGAACTTTTGGTGATTTTGATGGTTTTCAGCAAATGAACAGATTTCAGCGAGCTGGAAGTTTTTTCCTTAATAGAGTAAGATTTTATCTTAAAATACAAGAACTTTTCGTGGTTCTTGTCAATTTTTGTTGGTTTTCATCTAATGAACTTATTTCAGTCAGCTAGATCTTTCTTCTTCAAAGCAAAAAGATTTTATCTTCAAATACAAGAACTTTTCGTGGTTTTGATGGTTTTCAGCAAATGAACAGATTTCAGCGAGCTGGATGTTTTTTCCTTAATAGAGTAAGATTTTATCTTAAAATACAAGAACTTTTCGTGGTTCTTGTCAATTTTTGTTGGTTTTCATCTAATGAACTTATTTCAGTCAGCTAGATCTTTCTTGTTCAAAGAAAAAAGATTTTATCTTCAAATACAAGAACTTTTCGTGGTTTTGTTGGTTTTCAGCAAATGAACATATTTCAGCGAGCTGGGAGTTTTTTCTTTAATAGCGTAAGATTTTATCTTAAAATACAAGAACTTTTCGTGGTTCTTGTCAATTTTTGTTGGTTTTCATCTAATGAACTTATTTCAGTCAGCTAGATCTTTCTTCTTCAAAGCAAAAAGATTTTATCTTCAAATACAAGAACTTTTCGTGGTTTTGATGGTTTTCAGCAAATGAACATATTTCAGCGAGCTGGAAGTTTTTTCTTTAATAGCCTAAGATTTTATCTTAAAATACAAGAACTTTTCATGGTTCTTGTCAATTTTTGTTGGTTTTCATCTAATGAACTTATTTCAGTCAGCTAGATCTTTCTTCGTCAAAGCAAAAATATTTTATCTTCAAATACAAGAACTTTTGGTGATTTTGTTGGTTTTCAGCAGATGAACAGATTTCAGCGAGCTGGAAGTTTTTTCCTTAATAGAGTAAGATTTTATCTTAAAATACAAGAACTTTTCGTGGTTCTTGTCAACTTTGGTTGGTTTTCATCCAATGAACTTATTTCAGTCAGCTAGATCTTTCTTCTTCAAAGCAAAAAGATTTTATCTTCAAATACAAGAACTTTTCGTGGTTTTGATGGTTTTCAGCAAATGAACATAATTCAGCGAACTGGAAGTTTTTTCCTTAATAGAGTAAGATTTTATCTTAAAATACAAGAACTTTTCGTGGTTCTTGTCAATTTTTGTTGGTTTTCATCTAATTAACTTATTTCAGTCAGCTGGATCTTTCTTCTTCAAAGCAAAAAGATTTTATCTTCAATTACAAGAACTTTTCGTGGTTTTGTTGGTTTTCAGCAAATGAACAGATTTCAGCGAGCTGGAAGTTTTTTCTTTAATAGCGTAAGATTTTATTTTAAAATACAAGAACTTTTCGTGGTTCTTGTCAATTTCTGTTGGTTTTCATCTAATGAACTTATTTCAGTCAGCTCGATCTTTCTTCTTCAAAGCAAAAAGATTTTATCTTCAAATACAAGAACTTTTCGTGGTTTTGATGGTTTTCAGCAAATGAACATATTTCAGCGAGCTGGAAGTTTTTTCCTTAATAGAGTAAGATTTTATCTTAAAATACAAGAAGTTTTCGTGATTCTTGTCAAGTTTTTGTTGGTTTTCATCCAATGAACTTATTTCAGTCAGCTAGATCTTTCTTCTTCAAAGCAAAAAGATTTTATCTTCAAATACAAGAACTTTTCGTGGTTTTGATGGTTTTCAGCAAATGAACATATTTCAGCGAGCTGGAAGTTTTTTCTTTAATCGAGTAAGATTTTATCTTAAAATACAAGAACTTTTCGTGGTTCTTGTCAATTTTTGTTGGTTTTTATCTGATGAACTTATTTCAGTCAGCTAGATCTTTCTTCTTCAAAGCAAAAAGATTTTATCTTCAAATACAAGAACTTTTCGTGGTTTTGATGGTTTTCAGCAAATGAACAGATTTCAGCGAGCTGGAAGTTTTTTCTTTAATAGCCTAAGATTTTATCTGCAAATACAAGAACTTTTCGTGGTTTTGATGGTTTTCAGCAAATGAACAGATTTCAGCGAGCTGGAAGTTTTTTCTTTAATAGCCTAAGATTTTATCTTAAAATACAAGAACTTTTCGTGGTTCTTGTCAATTTTTGTTGGTTTTCATCTAATTAACTTTTTTCAGTCAGCTAGATCTTTCTTCTTCAAAGCAAAAAGATTTTATCTTCAATTACAAGAACTTTTCGTGATTTTGTTGGTTTTCAGCAAATGAACAGATTTCAGCGAGCAAGAAGTTTTTTCTTTAATAGCGTAAGATTTTATCTTAAAATACAAGAACTTTTCGTGGTTCTTGTCAATTTTTGTTGGTTTTCATCTAATGAACTTATTTCAGTCAGCTAGATCTTTCTTCTTCAAAGCAAAAAGATTTTATCTTCAAATACAAGAACTTTTCGTGGTTTTGATGGTTTTCAGCAATTGAACAGATTTCAGCGAGCAAGAAGTTTTTTCTTTAATAGCGTAAGATTTTATCTTAAAATACAAGAACTTTTCGTGGTTCTTGTCAATTTTTGTTGGTTTTCATCTAATGAACGTATTTCAGTCAGCTCGATCTTTCTTCTTCAAAGCAAAAAGATTTTATCTTCAAATACAAGAACTTTTCGTGGTTTTGATGGTTTTCAGCAAATGAACATATTTCAGCGAGCTGGAAGTTTTTTCCTTAATAGAGTAAGATTTTATCTTAAAATACAAGAAGTTTTCGTGATTCTTGTCAAGTTTTTGTTGGTTTTCATCCAATGAACTTATTTCAGTCAGCTAGATCTTTCTTCTTCAAAGCAAAAAGATTTTATCTTCAAATACAAGAACTTTTCGTGGTTTTGTTGGTTTTCAGCAAATGAACATATTTCAGCGAGCTGGGAGTTTTTTCTTTAATAGAGTAAGATTTTATCTTAAAATACAAGAACTTTTCGTGGTTCTTGTCAATTTTTGTTGGTTTTCATCTAATGAACTTATTTCAGTCAGCTGGATCTTTCTTCTTCAAAGCAAAAAGATTTTATCTTCAAATACAAGAACTTTTCATGGTTTTGATGGTTTTCAGCAAATGAACATATTTCAGCGAGCTGGAAGTTTTTTCCTTAATAGAGTAAGATTTTATCTTAAAATACAAGAACTTTTCGTGGTTCTTGTCAATTTTTGTTGGTTTTCATCTAATGAATTTATTTCAGTCAGCTAGATCTTTCTTCTTCAAAGCAAAAAGATTTTATCTTCAAATACAAGAACTTTTCGTGGTTTTGATGGTTTTCAGCAAATGAACATATTTCAGCGAGCTGGAAGTTTTTTCCTTAATAGAGTAAGATTTTATCTTAAAATACAAGAACTTTTCGTGGTTCTTGTCAATTTTTGTTGGTTTTCATCTCATGAACTTATTTCAGTCAGCTCGATCTTTCTTCTTCAAAGAAAAAAGATTTTATCTTCAAATACAAGAACTTTTCGTGGTTTTGTTGGTTTTCAGCAAATGAACATATTTCAGCGAGCTGGGAGTTTTTTCTTTAATAGCGTAAGATTTTATCTCAAAATACAAGAACTTTTCGTGGTTCTTGTCAATTTTTGTTGGTTTTCATCTAATGAACTTATTTCAGTCAGCTAGATCTTTCTTCTTCAAAGCAAAAAGATTTTATCTTCAAATACAAGAACTTTTCGTGGTTTTGATGGTTTTCAGCAAATGAACATATTTCAGCGAGCTGGAAGTTTTTTCCTGAATAGAGTAAGATTTTATCTTAAAATACAAGAACTTTTCGTGGTTCTTGTCAATTTTTGTTGGTTTTCATCTAATGAACTTATTTCAGTCAGCTGGATCTTTCTTCTTCAAAGCAAAAAGATTTTATCTTCAAATACAAGAACTTTTCGTGGTTTTGATGGTTTTCAGCAAATGAACAGATTTCAGCGAGCTGGAAGTTTTTTCTTTAATAGCCTAAGATTTTATCTTAAAATACAAGAACTTTTCGTGGTTCTTGTCAATTTTTGTTGGTTTTCATCTAATGAACTTATTTCAGTCAGCGAGATCTTTCTTCGTCAAAGCAAAAATATTTTATCTTCAAATACAAGAACTTTTGATGGTTTTGTTGGATTTCAGCAGATGAACAGATTTCAGCGAGCTGGAAGTTTTTTCCTTAAAATACAAGAACTTTTTGCTTTGAAGAAGAAAGGTCTAGCTGACTGAAATACGTTCATTAGATGAAAACCAACAAAAATTGACAAGAACCACGAAAAGTTCTTGTATTTTAAGATAAAATCTTACGCGATTAAAGAGAAAACTTCTTGCTCGCTGAAATCTGTTCAATTGCTGAAAACCAACAAAACCACGAAAAGTTCATGTATTTGAAGATAAAATATTTTTGCTTTCAAGAAGAAAGATCTAGCTGACTGAAATAAGTTCATTCGATGAAAACCAACAAAAATTGACAAGAATCACGAAAAGTTCTTGTATTTTAAGATAAAATCTTACTCTATTAAGGAAAAAACTTCCAGCTCGCTGAAATATGTTCATTTGCTGAAAACCATCAAAACCACGAAAAGTTCTTGTATTTGAAGATAAAATCTTTTTGCTTTGAAGAAGAAAGATCTAGCTGACTGAAATACGTTCATTGGATGAAAACCAACAGAAATTGACAAGAACCACGAAAAGTTCTTGTATTTTAAGATAAAATCTTACTCTATTGAGGAAAAAACTTCCAGTTCGCTGAATTATGTTCATTTGCTGAAAACCATCAAAACCACGAAAAGTTCTTGTATTTGAAGATAAAATCTTTTTGCTTTGAAGAAGAAAGATCGAGCTGACTGAAATAAGTTCATTGGATGAAAACCAACCAAAGTTGACAAGAACCACGAAAAGTTCTTGTATTTAAAGATAAAATCTTACTCTATTAAGGAAAAAACTTCCAGCTCGCTGAAATCTTTTCATCTGCTGAAATCCAACAAAACCACCAAAAGTTCTTGTATTTGAAGATAAAATATTTTTGCTTTGACGAAGAAAGATCTAGCTGACTGAAATAAGTTCATTAGATGAAAACCAACAAAAATTGACAAGAACCACGAAAAGTTATTGTATTTTCAGAAAAAATCTTAGGCTATTAAAGAAAAAACTTCCAGCTCGCTGAAATCTGTTCATGTGCTGAAAACCATCAAAACCACGAAAAGTTCTTGTATTTGAAGATAAAAGCTTTTTGCTTTGAAGAAGAAAGATCGAGCTGACTGAAATAAGTTCATTAGATGAAAACCAACAAAAATTGACAAGAACCACGAAAAGTTCTTGTATTTTAAGATAAAATCTTACGCTATTAAAGAAAAAACTCCCAGCTCGCTGAAATATGTTCATTTGCTGAAAACCAACAAAACCACGAAAAGTTCTTGTATTTGATGATAAAATCTTTTTTCTTTGAAGAAGAAAGATCGAGCTGACTGAAATAAGTTCATTAGATGAAAACCAACAAAAATTGACAAGAACCACGAAAAGTTCTTGTATTTTAAGATAAAATCTTACTCTATTAAGGAAAAAACTTCCAGCTCGCTGAAATCTGTTCATTTGCTGAAAACCATCAAAACCACGAAAAGTTCTTGTATTTGAAGATAAAATCTTTTTGCTTTGAAGAAGAAAGATCTAGCTGACTGAAATAAGTTCATTAGATGAAAACCAACAAAAATTGACAAGAACCACGAAAAGTTCTTGTATTTTAAGATAAAATCTTACTCTATTGAGGAAAAAACTTCCAGCTCGCTGAAATCTGTTCATTTGCTGAAAACCATCAAAACCACCAAAAGTTCTTGTATTTGAAGATAAAATCTTTTTGCTTTGAAGAAGAAAGATCTAGCTGACTGAAATAAGTTCATTAGATGAAAACGAACAAAAATTGACAAGAACCACGAAAGGTTCTTGAATTTTAAGATAAAATCTTACTCTATTCAGGAAAAAACTTCCAGCTCGCTGAAATATGTTCATTTGCTGAAAACCATCAAAACCACGAAAGTTTCTTGTATTTGAAGGTAAAATCTTTTTGCTTTGAAGAAGAAAGATCTGGCTGACTGAAATAAGTTCATTAGATGAAAACCAACAAAAATTGACAAGAACCACGAAAAGTTCTTGTATTTTAAGATAAAATCTTACTCTATTGAGGAAAAAACTTCCAGCTCGCTGAAATCTGTTCATTTGCTGAAAACCATCAAAACCACCAAAAGTTCTTGTATTTGAAGATAAAATCTTTTTGCTTTGAAGAAGAAAGATCTAGCTGACTGAAATAAGTTCATTAGATGAAAACCAACAAAAATTGACAAGAACCACGAAAGGTTCTTGTATTTTAAGATAAAATCTTACTCTATTCAGGAAAAAACTTCTTGCTCGCTGAAATCTGTTCATTTGCTGAAAACCAACAAAACCACGTAAAGTTCTTGTATTTGAAGATAAAATCTTTTTGCTTTGAAGAAGAAAGATCTAGCTGACTGAAATAAGTTCATTAGATGAATACCAACAAAAATTGACAAGAACCACGAAAAGTTCTTGTATTTTAAGATAAAATCTTACGCTATTAAAGAAAAAACTTCTTGCTCACTGAAATCTTTTCGTTTGCTGAAAACCAACAAAACCACGAAAAGTTCTTGTATTTGAAGATAAAATCTTACTCTATTAAGGAAAAAACTTCCAGCTCGCTGAAATAAGTTCATTTGCTGAAAACCATCAAAACCACGGAAAGTTCTTGTATTTGAAGATAAAATCTTTTTGCTTTGAAGAAGAAAGATCCAGCTGACTGAAATAAGTTCATTGGATGAAAACCAACCAAAATTGACAAGAACCACGAAAAGTTCTTGTATTTTAAGATAAAATCTTACTCTATTAAGGAAAAAACTTCCAGCTCGCTGAAATACGTTCATTTGCTGAAAAGCATCAAAACCACGAAAAGTTCTTGTATTTGAAGATAACATCTTTTTGCTTTGAAGAAGAAAGATCTAGCTGACTGAAATAAGTTCATTCGATGAAAACCAACAAAAATTGACAAGAACCATGAAAAGTTCTTGTATTTTAAGATAAAATCTTACTCTATCAAGGAAAAAACTTGCAGCTCGCTGAAATATGTTCATTTGCTGAAAACCAACAAAACCACGAAAAGTTCTTGTATTTGAAGATAAAATCTTTTTGCTTTGAAGAAGAAAGATCTAGCTGACTGAAATAAGTTCATTAGATGAAAACCAACAAAAATTGACAAGAACCACGAAAAGTTCTTGTATTTTAAGATAAAATCTTACGCTATTAAAGAAAAAACTCCCAGCTCGCTGAAATCTGTTCATTTGCTGAAAACCAACAAAACCACGAAAAGTTCTTGTATTTGAAGATAAAATCTTTTTGCTTTGAAGATGAAAGATCCAGCTGACTGAAATAAGTTCATTAGATGAAAACCAACCAAAATTGACAAGAACCACGAAAAGTTCTTGTATTTTAAGATAAAATCTTACGCTATTAAGGAAACAAATTCCAGCTCGCTGAAATATGTTCATTTGCTGAAAACCATCAAAACCATGAAAAGTTATTGCATTTGAAGATAAAATCTTTTTGCTTTGAAGAAGAAAGATCGAGCTGACTGAAATAAGTTCATGAGATGAAAACCAACCAAAATTGACAAGAACCACGAAAAGTTCTTGTATTTTAAGATAAAATCTTACGCTATTAAGGAAAAAAATTCCAGCTCGCTGAAATATGTTCATTTGCTGAAAACCATCAAAACCACGAAAAGTTCTTGCATTTGAAGATAAAATCTTTTTGCTTTGAAGAAGAAAGATCGAGCTGACTGAAATAAGTTGATTAGATGAAAACCAACAAAAATTGACAAGAACCACGAAAAGTTCTTGTATTTTAAGATAAAATCTTACTCTATTAAGGAAAAAACTTGCAGCTCGCTGAAATATGTTCATTTGCTGAAAACCAACAAAACCACGAAAAGTTCTTGTATTTGAAGATAAAATCTTTTTGCTTTGAAGAAGAAAGATCTAGCTGACTGAAATAAGTTCATTCGATGAAAACCAACCAAAATTGACAAGAACCACGAAAAGTTCTTGTATTTTAAGATAAAATCTTACGCTATTAAAGAAAAAACTCCCAGCTTGCTGAAATCTGTTCATTTGCTGAAAACCAACAAAACCACAAAAAGTTCTTGTATTTGAAGATAAAATCTTTTTGCTTTGAAGAAGAAAGATCCAGCTGACTGAAATAAGTTCATTAGATGAAAACCAACCAAAATTGACAAGAACCACGAAAAGTTCTTGTATTTTAAGATAAAATCTTACGCTATTAAGGAATAAAATTCCAGCTCGCTGAAATATGTTCATTTGCTGAAAACCATCAAAACCACGAAAAGTTCTTGCATTTGGAGATAAAATCTTTTTGCTTTGAAGAAGAAAGATCGAGCTGACTGAAATAAGTTCATTAGATGAAAACCAACCAAAATTGACAAGAACCACGAAACGTTCTTGTATTTTAAGATAAAATCTTACTCTATTAAGGAAAAAACTTCCAGCTCGCTGAAATACGTTCATTTGCTGAAAAGCATCAAAACCACGAAAAGTTCTTGTATTTGAAGATAACATCTTTTTGCTTTGAAGAAGAAAGATCTAGCTGACTGAAATAAGTTCATTGGATGAAAACCAACAAAAATTGACAAGAACCACGAAAAGTTCTTGTATTTTAAGATAAAATCTTACGCTATTAAAGAAAGAACTTCTCGCTCGCTGAAATCTGTTCATTTGCTGAAAACCAACAAAACCACGAAAAGTTCTTGTATTTGAAGATAAAATCTTTTTGCTTTGAAGAAGAAAGATCTAGCTGACTGAAATAAGTTCATTAGATGAAAACCAACAAAAATTGACAAGAACCACGAAAAGTTCTTGTATTTTAAGATAAAATCTTACGCTATTAAAGAAAAAACTTCTTGCTCGCTGAAATCTGTTCGTTTGCTGAACACAAACAAAACCATGAAAAGTTCTTGTATTTGAAGATAAAATCTTTTTGCTTTGAAGAAGAAAGATCCAGCTGACTGAAATAAGTTCATTAGATGAAAACCAACAAAAATTGACAAGAACCACGAAACGTTCTTGTATTTTAAGATAAAATCTTACTCTATTAAGGAAAAAACTTCCAGCTCGCTGAAATACGTTCATTTGCTGAAAACCAACAAAACCACGAAAAGTTCTTGTATTTGAAGATAGAATCTTTTTGCTTTGAAGAAGAAAGATCTAGCTGACTGAAATAAGTTCATGCGATGAATACCAACAAAAATTGACAAGAACCACGAAAAGTTCTTGTATTTTAAGATAAAATCTTACGCGATTAAAGAAAAAACTTCTTGCTCGCTGAAATCTGTTCGTTTGCTGAAAACCAACAAAACCACGAAAAGTTCTTGTATTTTAAGATAAAATCTTACTCTATTAAGGAAAAAACTTGCAGCTCGCTGAAATATGTTCATTTGCTGAAAACCAACAAAACCACGAAAAGTTCTTGTATTTGAAGATAAAATCTTTTTGCTTTGAAGAAGAAAGATCTAGCTGACTGAAATAAGTTCATTCGATGAAAACCAACAAAAATTGACAAGAACCACGAAAAGTTCTTGTATTTTAAGATAAAATCTTACGCTATTAAAGAAAAAACTCCCAGCTTGCTGAAATCTGTTCATTTGCTGAAAACCAACAAAACCACAAAAAGTTCTTGTATTTGAAGATAAAATCTTTTTGCTTTGAAGAAGAAAGATCTAGCTGACTGAAATAAGTTCATTAGATGAAAACCAACTAAAATTGACAAGAACCACGAAAAGTTCTTGTATTTTAAGATAAAATCTTACGCTATTAAGGAAAAAAATTCCAGCTCGCTGAAATATATTCATTTGCTGAAAACCATCAAAACCACGAAAAATTCTTGCATTTGAAGATAAAATATTTTTGCTTTGAAGAAGAAAGATCGAGCTGACTGAAATAAGTTCATTAGATGAAAACCAACCAAAATTGACAAGAAC
Organism: Heptranchias perlo; assembly: GCF_035084215.1. NCBI lineage: Eukaryota > Metazoa > Chordata > Chondrichthyes > Hexanchiformes > Hexanchidae > Heptranchias > Heptranchias perlo. The sequence goes on along the minus strand of NW_027139453.1, from coordinate 572,157 downwards.
CACGAAACGTTGTTGTATTTTAAGATAAAATCTTACTCTATTAAGGAAAAAACTTCCAGCTCGCTGAAATACGTTCATTTGCTGAAAAGCATCAAAACCACGAAAAGTTCTTGTATTTGAAGATAACATCTTTTTGCTTTGAAGAAGAAAGATCTAGCTGACTGAAATAAGTTCATTAGATGAAAACCAACAAAAATTGACAAGAACCACGAAAAGTTCTTGTATTTTAAGATAAAATCTTACTCTATTAAGGAAAAAACTTCCAGCTCGCTGAAATATGTTCATTTGCTGAAAACCAATAAAACCACGAAAAGTTCTTGTATTTGAAGATAAAATCTTTTTGCTTTGAAGAAGAAAGATCGAGCTGACTGAAATAAGTTCATTAGATGAAAACCAACAAAAATTGACAAGAACCACGAAAACTTCTTGTATTTTAAGATAAAATCTTACGCTATTAAAGAAAAAACTCCCAGCTCGCTGAAATCTGTTCATTTGCTGAAAACCAACAAAACCACGAAAAGTTCTTGTATTTGAAGATAAAATCTTTTTGCTTTGAAGAAGAAAGATCTAGCTGACTGAAATAAGTTCATTAGATGAAAACCAACCAAAATTGACAAGAACCACGAAAAGTTCTTGTATTTTAAGATAAAATCTTACGCTATTAAGGAAAAAAATTCCAGCTCGCTGAAATATGTTCATTTGCTGAAAACCATCAAAACCACGAAAAGTTCTTGCATTTGAAGATAAAATCTTTTTGCTTTGAAGAAGAAAGATCGAGCTGACTGAAATAAGTTCATTAGATGAAAACCAACCAAAATTGACAAGAACCACGAAAAGTTCTTGTATTTTAAGATAAAATCTTACGCTATTAAGGATAAAAATTCCAGCTCGCTGAAATATGTTCATTTGCTGAAAACCATCAAAACCACGAAAAGTTCTTGCATTTGAAGATAAAATCTTTTTGCTTTGAAGAAGAAAGATCGAGCTGACTGAAATAAGTTCATTAGATGAAAACCAAAAAAAATTGACAAGAACCACGAAAACTTCTTGTATTTTAAGATAAAATCTTACGCTATTAAAGAAAAAACTTCTTGCTCGCTGAAATCTGTTCATTTGCTGAAAACCATCAAAACCACGAAAAGTTCTTGTATTTGAAGATAAAATCTTTTTGCTTTGAAGAAGAAAGATCTAGCTGACTGAAATAAGTTCATTGGATGAAAACCAACAAAAATTGACAAGAACCACGAAAAGTTCTTGTATTTTAAGATAAAATCTTACGCTATTAAAGAAAAAACTTCTTGCTCGCTGAAATCTGTTCGTTTGCTGAAAACCAACAAAACCACGAAAAGTTCTTGTATTTTAAGATAAAATCTTACTCTATTAAGGAAAAAACTTGCAGCTCGCTGAAATATGTTCATTTGCTGAAAACCAACAAAACCACGAAAAGTTCTTGTATTTGAAGATAAAATCTTTTTGCCTTGAAGAAGAAAGATCTAGCTGACTGAAATAAGTTCATTCGATGAAAACCAACAAAAATTGACAAGAACCACGAAAAGTTCCTGTATTTTAAGATAAAATCTTACGCTATTAAAGAAAAAACTCCCAGCTTGCTGAAATCTGTTCATTTGCTGAAAACCAACAAAACCACAAAAAGTTCTTGTATTTGAAGATAAAATCTTTTTGCTTTGAAGAAGAAAGATCTAGCTGACTGAAATAAGTTCATTCGATGAAAACCAACAAAAATTGACAAGAACCACGAAAAGTTCTTGTATTTTAAGATAAAATCTTACGCTATTAAAGAAAAAACTCCCAGCTTGCTGAAATCTGTTCATTTGCTGAAAAACAACAAAACCACAAAAAGTTCTTGTATTTGAAGATAAAATCTTTTTGCTTTGAAGAAGAAAGATCTAGCTGACTGAAATAAGTTCATTAGATGAAAACCAACTAAAATTGACAAGAACCACGAAAAGTTCTTGTATTTTAAGATAAAATCTTACGCTATTAAGGAAAAAAATTCCAGCTCGCTGAAATATGTTCATTTGCTGAAAACCATCAAAACCACGAAAAATTCTTGCATTTGAAGATAAAATCTTTTTGCTTTGAAGAAGAAAGATCGAGCTGACTGAAATAAGTTCATTAGATGAAAACCAACCAAAATTGACAAGAACCACGAAACGTTGTTGTATTTTAAGATAAAATCTTACTCTATTAAGGAAAAAACTTCCAGCTCGCTGAAATACGTTCATTTGCTGAAAAGCATCAAAACCACGAAAAGTTCTTGTATTTGAAGATAACATCTTTTTGCTTTGAAGAAGAAAGATCTAGCTGACTGAAATTAGTTCATTAGATGAAAACCAACAAAAATTGACAAGAACCACGAATAGTTCTTGTATTTTAAGATAAAATCTTACTCTATTGAGGAAAAAACTTCCAGCTCGCTGAAATCTGTTCATTTGCTGAAAACCATCAAAACCACCAAAAGTTCTTGTATTTGAAGATAAAATCTTTTTGCTTTGAAGAAGAAAGATCTAGCTGACTGAAATAAGTTCATTAGATGAAAACCAACAAAAATTGACAAGAACCACGAAAGGTTCTTGTATTTTAAGATAAAATCTTACTCTATTCAGGAAAAAACTTCCAGCTCGCTGAAATATGTTCATTTGCTGAAAACCATCAAAACCACGAAAGTTTCTTGTATTTGAAGATAAAATCTTTTTGCTTTGAAGAAGAAAGATCTGGCTGACTGAAATAAGTTCATTAGATGAAAACCAACAAAAATTGACAAGAACCACGAAAAGTTCTTGTATTTTAATATAAAATCTTACTCTATTGAGGAAAAAACTTCCAGCTCGCTGAAATCTGTTCATTTGCTGAAAACCATCAAAACCACGAAAAGTTCTTGCATTTGAAGATAAAATCTTTTTGCTTTGAAGAAGAAAGATCGAGCTGACTGAAATAAGTTCATTAGATGAAAACCAAAAAAAATTGACAAGAACCACGAAAACTTCTTGTATTTTAAGATAAAATCTTACGCTATTAAAGAAAAAACTTCTTGCTCGCTGAAATCTGTTCATTTGCTGAAAACCATCAAAACCACGAAAAGTTCTTGTATTTGAAGATAAAATCTTTTTGCTTTGAAGAAGAAAGATCTAGCTGACTGAAATAAGTTCATTGGATGAAAACCAACAAAAATTGACAAGAACCACGAAAAGTTCTTGTATTTTAAGATAAAATCTTACGCTATTAAAGAAAAAACTTCTTGCTCGCTGAAATCTGTTCGTTTGCTGAAAACCAACAAAACCACGAAAAGTTCTTGTATTTTAAGATAAAATCTTACTCTATTAAGGAAAAAACTTGCAGCTCGCTGAAATATGTTCATTTGCTGAAAACCAACAAAACCACGAAAAGTTCTTGTATTTGAAGATAAAATCTTTTTGCTTTGAAGAAGAAAGATCTAGCTGACTGAAATAAGTTCATTCGATGAAAACCAACAAAAATTGACAAGAACCACGAAAAGTTCCTGTATTTTAAGATAAAATCTTACGCTATTAAAGAAAAAACTCCCAGCTTGCTGAAATCTGTTCATTTGCTGAAAACCAACAAAACCACAAAAAGTTCTTGTATTTGAAGATAAAATCTTTTTGCTTTGAAGAAGAAAGATCTAGCTGACTGAAATAAGTTCATTCGATGAAAACCAACCAAAATTGACAAGAACCACGAAAAGTTCTTGTATTTTAAGATAAAATCTTACGCTATTAAGGAAAAAAATTCCAGCTCGCTGAAATATGTTCATTTGCTGAAAACCATCAAAACCACGAAAAGTTCTTGCATTTGAAGATAAAATCTTTTTGCTTTGAAGAAGAAAGATCGAGCTGACTGAAATAAGTTCATTAGATGAAAACCAACCAAAATTGACAAGAACCACGAAACGTTGTTGTATTTTAAGATAAAATCTTACTCTATTAAGGAAAAAACCTCCAGCTCGCTGAAATACGTTCATTTGCTGAAAAGCATCAAAACCACGAAAAGTTCTTGTATTTGAAGATAACATCTTTTTGCTTTGAAGAAGAAAGATCTAGCTGACTGAAATAAGTTCATTAGATGAAAACCAACAAAAATTGACAAGAACCACGAAAAGTTCTTGTATTTTAAGATAAAATCTTACTCTATTAAGGAAAAAACTTCCATCTCGCTGAAATATGTTCATTTGCTGAAAACCAATAAAACCACGAAAAGTTCTTGCATTTGAAGATAAAATCTTTTTGCTTTGAAGAAGAAAGATCTAGCTGACTGAAATAAGTTCATTAGATGAAAACCAACCAAAATTGACAAGAACCACGAAAAGTTCTTGTATTTTAAGATAAAATCTTACGCTATTAAGGAAAAAAATTCCAGCTCGCTGAAATATGTTCATTTGCTGAAAACCATCAAAACCACGAAAAGTTCTTGCATTTGAAGATAAAATCTTTTTGCTTTGAAGAAGAAAGATCGAGCTGACTGAAATAAGTTCATTAGATGAAAACCAAAAAAAATTGACAAGAACCACGAAAAGTTCTTGTATTTTAAGATAAAATCTTACGCTATTAAAGAAAAAACTTCTCGCTCGCTGAAATCTGTTCATTTGCTGAAAACCAACAAAACCACGAAAAGTTCTTGTATTTGAAGATAAAATCTTTTTGCTTTGAAGAAGAAAGATCTAGCTGACTGAAATAAGTTCATTCGATGAAAACCAACAAAAATTGACAAGAACCACGAAAAGTTCTTGTATTTTAAGATAAAATCTTACGCTGTTAAAGAAAAAACTCCCAGCTCGCTGAAATATGTTCATTTGCTGAAAACCAACAAAACCACGAAAAGTTCTTGTATTTGAAGATAGAATCTTTTTGCTTTGAAGAAGAAAGATCTAGCTGACTGAAATAAGTTCATTAGATGAAAACCAACAAAAATTGACCAGAACCACGAAAAGTTCTTGTATTTTAAGATAAAATCTTACGCTATTAAAGAAAAAACTTATTGCTCGCTGAAATCTGTTCGTTTGCTGAAAACCAACAAAACCACGAAAAGTTCTTGTATTTGAAGATAACATCTTTTTGCTTTGAAGAAGAAAGATCCAGCTGACTGAAATAAGTTCATTCGATGAAAACCAACAAAAATTGACAAGAACCACGAAACGTTCTTGTATTTTAAGATAAAATCTTACTCTATTAAGGAAAAAACTTCCAGCTCGCTGAAATACGTTCATTTGCTGAAAACCATCAAAACCACGAAAAGTTCTTGTATTTGAAGATAAAATCTTTTTGCTTTGAAGAAGAAAGATCTAGCTGACTGAAATAAGTTCATTAGATGAAAACCAACAAAAATTGACAAGAACCACGAAAAGTTCTTGTATTTTAAGATAAAATCTTACTCTATTAAGGAAAAAACTTCCAGCTCGCTGAAATATGTTCATTTGCTGAAAACCAACAAAACCACGAAAAGTTCTTGTATTTGAAGATAAAATCTTTTTGCTTTGAAGAAGAAAGATCTAGCTGACTGAAATAAGTTCATTCGATGAAAACCAACAAAAATTGACCAGAACCACGAAAACTTCTTGTATTTTAAGATAAAATCTTACGCTATTAAAGAAAAAACTCCCAGCTTGCTGAAATCTGTTCATTTGCTGAAAACCAACAAAACCACGAAAAGTTCTTGTATTTGAAGATAAAATCTTTTTGCTTTGAAGAAGAAAGATCTAGCTGACTGAAATAAGTTCATGAGATGAAAACCAACCAAAATTGACAAGAACCACGAAAAGTTGTTGTATTTTAAGATAAAATCTTACGCTATTAAGGAAAAAAATTCCAGCTCGCTGAAATATGTTCATTTGCTGAAAACCATCAAAACCACGAAAAGTTCTTGCATTTGAAGATAAAATCTTTTTGCTTTGAAGAAGAAAGATCGAGCTGACTGAAATAAGTTCATTAGATGAAAACCAACAAAAATTGACCAGAACCACGAAAAGTTCTTGTATTTTAAGATAAAATCTTACGCTATTAAAGAAAAAACTTCTTGCTCGCTGAAATCTGTTCGTTTGCTGAAAACCAACAAAACCACGAAAAGTTCTTGTATTTGAAGATAACATCTTTTTGCTTTGAAGAAGAAAGATCCAGCTGACTGAAATAAGTTCATTCGATGAAAACCAACAAAAATTGACAAGAACCACGAAACGTTCTTGTATTTTAAGATAAAATCTTACTCTATTAAGGAAAAAACTTCCAGCTCGCTGAAATACGTTCATTTGCTGAAAACCATCAAAACCACGAAAAGTTCTTGTATTTGAAGATAAAATCTTTTTGCTTTGAAGAAGAAAGATCTAGCTGACTGAAATAAGTTCATTGGATGAAAACCAACAAAAATTGACAAGAACCACGAAAAGTTCTTGTATTTTAAGATAAAATCTTACTCTATTAAGGAAAAAACTTCCAGCTCGCTGAAATATGTTCATTTGCTGAAAACCAACAAAACCACGAAAAGTTCTTGTATTTGAAGATAAAATCTTTTTGCTTTGAAGAAGAAAGATCTAGCTGACTGAAATAAGTTCATTCGATGAAAACCAACAAAAATTGACAAGAACCACGAAAACTTCTTGTATTTTAAGATAAAATCTTACGCTATTAAAGAAAAAACTCCCAGCTTGCTGAAATCTGTTCATTTGCTGAAAACCAACAAAACCACGAAAAGTTCTTGTATTTGAAGATAAAATCTTTTTGCTTTGAAGAAGAAAGATCTAGCTGACTGAAATAAGTTCATTAGATGAAAACCAACCAAAATTGACAAGAACCATGAAAAGTTGTTGTATTTTAAGATAAAATCTTACGCTATTAAGGAAAAAAATTCCAGCTCGCTGAAATATGTTCATTTGCTGAAAACCATCAAAACCACGAAAAGTTCTTGCATTTGAAGATAAAATCTTTTTGCTTTGAAGAAGAAAGATCGAGCTGACTGAAATAAGTTCATTGGATGAAAACCAAAAAAAATTGACAAGAACCACGAAAAGTTCTTGTATTTTAAGATAAAATCTTACGCTATTAAAGAAAAAACTTCTCGCTCGCTGAAATCTGTTCATTTGCTGAAAACCAACAAAACCACGAAAAGTTCTTGTATTTGAAGATAAAATCTTTTTGCTTTGAAGAAGAAAGATCTAGCTGACTGAAATAAGTTCATTCGATGAAAACCAACAAAAATTGACAAGAACCACGAAAAGTTCTTGTATTTTAAGATAAAATCTTACGCTGTTAAAGAAAAAACTCCCAGCTCGCTGAAATATGTTCATTTGCTGAAAACCAACAAAACCACGAAAAGTTCTTGTATTTGAAGATAGAATCTTTTTGCTTTGAAGAAGAAAGATCTAGCTGACTGAAATAAGTTCATTAGATGAAAACCAACAAAAATTGACCAGAACCACGAAAAGTTCTTGTATTTTAAGATAAAATCTTACGCTATTAAAGAAAAAACTTATTGCTCGCTGAAATCTGTTCGTTTGCTGAAAACCAACAAAACCACGAAAAGTTCTTGTATTTGAAGATAACATCTTTTTGCTTTGAAGAAGAAAGATCCAGCTGACTGAAATAAGTTCATTCGATGAAAACCAACAAAAATTGACAAGAACCACGAAACGTTCTTGTATTTTAAGATAAAATCTTACTCTATTAAGGAAAAAACTTCCAGCTCGCTGAAATACGTTCATTTGCTGAAAACCATCAAAACCACGAAAAGTTCTTGTATTTGAAGATAAAATCTTTTTGCTTTGAAGAAGAAAGATCTAGCTGACTGAAATAAGTTCATTAGATGAAAACCAACAAAAATTGACAAGAACCACGAAAAGTTCTTGTATTTTAAGATAAAATCTTACTCTATTAAGGAAAAAACTTCCAGCTCGCTGAAATATGTTCATTTGCTGAAAACCAACAAAACCACGAAAAGTTCTTGTATTTGAAGATAAAATCTTTTTGCTTTGAAGAAGAAAGATCTAGCTGACTGAAATAAGTTCATTCGATGAAAACCAACAAAAATTGACAAGAACCACGAAAACTTCTTGTATTTTAAGATAAAATCTTACGCTATTAAAGAAAAAACTCCCAGCTTGCTGAAATCTGTTCATTTGCTGAAAACCAACAAAACCACGAAAAGTTCTTGTATTTGAAGATAAAATCTTTTTGCTTTGAAGAAGAAAGATCTAGCTGACTGAAATAAGTTCATTAGATGAAAACCAACCAAAATTGACAAGAACCACGAAAAGTTGTTGTATTTTAAGATAAAATCTTACGCTATTAAGGAAAAAAATTCCAGCTCGCTGAAATATGTTCATTTGCTGAAAACCATCAAAACCACGAAAAGTTCTTGCATTTGAAGATAAAATCTTTTTGCTTTGAAGAAGAAAGATCGAGCTGACTGAAATAAGTTCATTAGATGAAAACCAACAAAAATTGACCAGAACCACGAAAAGTTCTTGTATTTTAAGATAAAATCTTACGCTATTAAAGAAAAAACTTCTTGCTCGCTGAAATCTGTTCGTTTGCTGAAAACCAACAAAACCACGAAAAGTTCTTGTATTTGAAGATAACATCTTTTTGCTTTGAAGAAGAAAGATCCAGCTGACTGAAATAAGTTCATTCGATGAAAACCAACAAAAATTGACAAGAACCACGAAACGTTCTTGTATTTTAAGATAAAATCTTACTCTATTAAGGAAAAAACTTCCAGCTCGCTGAAATACGTTCATTTGCTGAAAACCATCAAAACCACGAAAAGTTCTTGTATTTGAAGATAAAATCTTTTTGCTTTGAAGAAGAAAGATCTAGCTGACTGAAATAAGTTCATTAGATGAAAACCAACAAAAATTGACAAGAACCACGAAAAGTTCTTGTATTTTAAGATAAAATCTTACTCTATTAAGGAAAAAACTTCCAGCTCGCTGAAAAATGTTCATTTGCTGAAAACCAATAAAACCACGAAAAGTTCTTGTATTTGAAGATAAAATCTTTTTGCTTTGAAGAAGAAAGATCGAGCTGACTGAAATAAGTTCATTAGATGAAAACCAACAAAAATTGACAAGAACCACGAAAAGTTCTTGTATTTTAAGATAAAATCTTACGCTATTAAAGAAAAAACTCCCAGCTCGCTGAAATCTGTTCATTTGCTGAAAACCAACAAAACCACGAAAAGTTCTTGTATTTGAAGATAAAATCTTTTTGCTTTGAAGAAGAAAGATCTAGCTGACTGAAATAAGTTCATTAGATGAAAACCAACCAAAATTGACAAGAACCACGAAAAGTTCTTGTATTTTAAGATAAAATCTTACGCTATTAAGGAAAAAAATTCCAGCTCGCTGAAATATGTTCATTTGCTGAAAACCATCAAAACCACGAAAAGTTCTTGCATTTGAAGATAAAATCTTTTTGCTTTGAAGAAGAAAGATCGAGCTGACTGAAATAAGTTCATTAGATGAAAACCAACCAAAATTGACAAGAACCACGAAAAGTTCTTGTATTTTAAGATAAAATCTTACGCTATTAAGGATAAAAATTCCAGCTCGCTGAAATATGTTCATTTGCTGAAAACCATCAAAACCACGAAAAGTTCTTGCATTTGAAGATAAAATCTTTTTGCTTTGAAGAAGAAAGATCGAGCTGACTGAAATAAGTTCATTAGATGAAAACCAAAAAAAATTGACAAGAACCACGAAAACTTCTTGTATTTTAAGATAAAATCTTACGCTATTAAAGAAAAAACTTCTTGCTCGCTGAAATCTGTTCATTTGCTGAAAACCATCAAAACCACGAAAAGTTCTTGTATTTGAAGATAAAATCTTTTTGCTTTGAAGAAGAAAGATCTAGCTGACTGAAATAAGTTCATTGGATGAAAACCAACAAAAATTGACAAGAACCACGAAAAGTTCTTGTATTTTAAGATAAAATCTTACGCTATTAAAGAAAAAACTTCTTGCTCGCTGAAATCTGTTCGTTTGCTGAAAACCAACAAAACCACGAAAAGTTCTTGTATTTTAAGATAAAATCTTACTCTATTAAGGAAAAAACTTGCAGCTCGCTGAAATATGTTCATTTGCTGAAAACCAACAAAACCACGAAAAGTTCTTGTATTTGAAGATAAAATCTTTTTGCCTTGAAGAAGAAAGATCTAGCTGACTGAAATAAGTTCATTCGATGAAAACCAACAAAAATTGACAAGAACCACGAAAAGTTCCTGTATTTTAAGATAAAATCTTACGCTATTAAAGAAAAAACTCCCAGCTTGCTGAAATCTGTTCATTTGCTGAAAACCAACAAAACCACAAAAAGTTCTTGTATTTGAAGATAAAATCTTTTTGCTTTGAAGAAGAAAGATCTAGCTGACTGAAATAAGTTCATTCGATGAAAACCAACAAAAATTGACAAGAACCACGAAAAGTTCTTGTATTTTAAGATAAAATCTTACGCTATTAAAGAAAAAACTCCCAGCTTGCTGAAATCTGTTCATTTGCTGAAAAACAACAAAACCACAAAAAGTTCTTGTATTTGAAGATAAAATCTTTTTGCTTTGAAGAAGAAAGATCTAGCTGACTGAAATAAGTTCATTAGATGAAAACCAACTAAAATTGACAAGAACCACGAAAAGTTCTTGTATTTTAAGATAAAATCTTACGCTATTAAGGAAAAAAATTCCAGCTCGCTGAAATATGTTCATTTGCTGAAAACCATCAAAACCACGAAAAATTCTTGCATTTGAAGATAAAATCTTTTTGCTTTGAAGAAGAAAGATCGAGCTGACTGAAATAAGTTCATTAGATGAAAACCAACCAAAATTGACAAGAACCACGAAACGTTGTTGTATTTTAAGATAAAATCTTACTCTATTAAGGAAAAAACTTCCAGCTCGCTGAAATACGTTCATTTGCTGAAAAGCATCAAAACCACGAAAAGTTCTTGTATTTGAAGATAACATCTTTTTGCTTTCAAGAAGAAAGATCTAGCTGACTGAAATAAGTTCATTAGATGAAAACCAACAAAAATTGACAAGAACCACGAATAGTTCTTGTATTTTAAGATAAAATCTTACTCTATTGAGGAAAAAACTTCCAGCTCGCTGAAATCTGTTCATTTGCTGAAAACCATCAAAACCACCAAAAGTTCTTGTATTTGAAGATAAAATCTTTTTGCTTTGAAGAAGAAAGATCTAGCTGACTGAAATAAGTTCATTAGATGAAAACCAACAAAAATTGACAAGAACCACGAAAGGTTCTTGTATTTTAAGATAAAATCTTACTCTATTCAGGAAAAAACTTCCAGCTCGCTGAAATATGTTCATTTGCTGAAAACCATCAAAACCACGAAAGTTTCTTGTATTTGAAGATAAAATCTTTTTGCTTTGAAGAAGAAAGATCTGGCTGACTGAAATAAGTTCATTAGATGAAAACCAACAAAAATTGACAAGAACCACGAAAAGTTCTTGTATTTTAAGATAAAATCTTACTCTATTGAGGAAAAAACTTCCAGCTCGCTGAAATCTGTTCATTTGCTGAAAACCATCAAAACCACGAAAAGTTCTTGCATTTGAAGATAAAATCTTTTTGCTTTGAAGAAGAAAGATCGAGCTGACTGAAATAAGTTCATTAGATGAAAACCAAAAAAAATTGACAAGAACCACGAAAACTTCTTGTATTTTAAGATAAAATCTTACGCTATTAAAGAAAAAACTTCTTGCTCGCTGAAATCTGTTCATTTGCTGAAAACCATCAAAACCACGAAAAGTTCTTGTATTTGAAGATAAAATCTTTTTGCTTTGAAGAAGAAAGATCTAGCTGACTGAAATAAGTTCATTGGATGAAAACCAACAAAAATTGACAAGAACCACGAAAAGTTCTTGTATTTTAAGATAAAATCTTACGCTATTAAAGAAAAAACTTCTTGCTCGCTGAAATCTGTTCGTTTGCTGAAAACCAACAAAACCACGAAAAGTTCTTGTATTTTAAGAGAAAATCTTACTCTATTAAGGAAAAAACTTGCAGCTCGCTGAAATATGTTCATTTGCTGAAAACCAACAAAACCACGAAAAGTTCTTGTATTTGAAGATAAAATCTTTTTGCTTTGAAGAAGAAAGATCTAGCTGACTGAAATAAGTTCATTCGATGAAAACCAACAAAAATTGACAAGAACCACGAAAAGTTCCTGTATTTTAAGATAAAATCTTACGCTATTAAAGAAAAAACTCCCAGCTTGCTGAAATCTGTTCATTTGCTGAAAACCAACAAAACCACAAAAAGTTCTTGTATTTGAAGATAAAATCTTTTTGCTTTGAAGAAGAAAGATCTAGCTGACTGAAATAAGTTCATTCGATGAAAACCAACCAAAATTGACAAGAACCACGAAAAGTTCTTGTATTTTAAGATAAAATCTTACGCTATTAAGGAAAAAAATTCCAGCTCGCTGAAATATGTTCATTTGCTGAAAACCATCAAAACCACGAAAAGTTCTTGTATTTGAAGATAATATCTTTTTGCTTTGAAGAAGAAAGATCTAGCTGACTGAAATAAGTTCATTAGATGAAAACCAACAAAAATTGACAAGAACCACGAAAAGTTCTTGTATTTTAAGATAAAATCTTACTCTATTAAGGAAAAAACTTCCATCTCGCTGAAATATGTTCATTTGCTGAAAACCAATAAAACCACGAAAAGTTCTTGCATTTGAAGATAAAATCTTTTTGCTTTGAAGAAGAAAGATCTAGCTGACTGAAATAAGTTCATTAGATGAAAACCAACCAAAATTGACAAGAACCACGAAAAGTTCTTGTATTTTAAGATAAAATCTTACGCTATTAAGGAAAAAAATTCCAGCTCGCTGAAATATGTTCATTTGCTGAAAACCATCAAAACCACGAAAAGTTCTTGCATTTGAAGATAAAATCTTTTTGCTTTGAAGAAGAAAGATCGAGCTGACTGAAATAAGTTCATTAGATGAAAACCAAAAAAAATTGACAAGAACCACGAAAAGTTCTTGTATTTTAAGATAAAATCTTACGCTATTAAAGAAAAAACTTCTCGCTCGCTGAAATCTGTTCATTTGCTGAAAACCAACAAAACCACGAAAAGTTCTTGTATTTGAAGATAAAATCTTTTTGCTTTGAAGAAGAAAGATCTAGCTGACTGAAATAAGTTCATTCGATGAAAACCAACAAAAATTGACAAGAACCACGAAAAGTTCTTGTATTTTAAGATAAAATCTTACGCTGTTAAAGAAAAAACTCCCAGCTCGCTGAAATATGTTCATTTGCTGAAAACCAACAAAACCACGAAAAGTTCTTGTATTTGAAGATAGAATCTTTTTGCTTTGAAGAAGAAAGATCTAGCTGACTGAAATAAGTTCATTAGATGAAAACCAACAAAAATTGACCAGAACCACGAAAAGTTCTTGTATTTTAAGATAAAATCTTACGCTATTAAAGAAAAAACTTATTGCTCGCTGAAATCTGTTCGTTTGCTGAAAACCAACAAAACCACGAAAAGTTCTTGTATTTGAAGATAACATCTTTTTGCTTTGAAGAAGAAAGATCCAGCTGACTGAAATAAGTTCATTCGATGAAAACCAACAAAAATTGACAAGAACCACGAAACGTTCTTGTATTTTAAGATAAAATCTTACTCTATTAAGGAAAAAACTTCCAGCTCGCTGAAATACGTTCATTTGCTGAAAACCATCAAAACCACGAAAAGTTCTTGTATTTGAAGATAAAATCTTTTTGCTTTGAAGAAGAAAGATCTAGCTGACTGAAATAAGTTCATTAGATGAAAACCAACAAAAATTGACAAGAACCACGAAAAGTTCTTGTATTTTAAGATAAAATCTTACTCTATTAAGGAAAAAACTTCCAGCTCGCTGAAATATGTTCATTTGCTGAAAACCAACAAAACCACGAAAAGTTCTTGTATTTGAAGATAAAATCTTTTTGCTTTGAAGAAGAAAGATCTAGCTGACTGAAATAAGTTCATTCGATGAAAACCAACAAAAATTGACAAGAACCACGAAAACTTCTTGTATTTTAAGATAAAATCTTACGCTATTAAAGAAAAAACTCCCAGCTTGCTGAAATCTGTTCATTTGCTGAAAACCAACAAAACCACGAAAAGTTCTTGTATTTGAAGATAAAATCTTTTTGCTTTGAAGAAGAAAGATCTAGCTGACTGAAATAAGTTCATGAGATGAAAACCAACCAAAATTGACAAGAACCACGAAAAGTTGTTGTATTTTAAGATAAAATCTTACGCTATTAAGGAAAAAAATTCCAGCTCGCTGAAATATGTTCATTTGCTGAAAACCATCAAAACCACGAAAAGTTCTTGCATTTGAAGATAAAATCTTTTTGCTTTGAAGAAGAAAGATCGAGCTGACTGAAATAAGTTCATTAGATGAAAACCAACAAAAATTGACCAGAACCACGAAAAGTTCTTGTATTTTAAGATAAAATCTTACGCTATTAAAGAAAAAACTTCTTGCTCGCTGAAATCTGTTCGTTTGCTGAAAACCAACATAACCACGAAAAGTTCTTGTATTTGAAGATAACATCTTTTTGCTTTGAAGAAGAAAGATCCAGCTGACTGAAATAAGTTCATTCGATGAAAACCAACAAAAATTGACAAGAACCACGAAACGTTCTTGTATTTTAAGATAAAATCTTACTCTATTAAGGAAAAAACTTCCAGCTCGCTGAAATACGTTCATTTGCTGAAAACCATCAAAACCACGAAAAGTTCTTGTATTTGAAGATAAAATCTTTTTGCTTTGAAGAAGAAAGATCTAGCTGACTGAAATAAGTTCATTAGATGAAAACCAACAAAAATTGACAAGAACCACGAAAAGTTCTTGTATTTTAAGATAAAATCTTACTCTATTAAGGAAAAAACTTCCAGCTCGCTGAAATATGTTCATTTGCTGAAAACCAACAAAACCACGAAAAGTTCTTGTATTTGAAGATAAAATCTTTTTGCTTTGAAGAAGAAAGATCTAGCTGACTGAAATAAGTTCATTCGATGAAAACCAACAAAAATTGACAAGAACCACGAAAACTTCTTGTATTTTAAGATAAAATCTTACGCTATTAAAGAAAAAACTCCCAGCTTGCTGAAATCTGTTCATTTGCTGAAAACCAACAAAACCACGAAAAGTTCTTGTATTTGAAGATAAAATCTTTTTGCTTTGAAGAAGAAAGATCTAGCTGACTGAAATAAGTTCATTAGATGAAAACCAACCAAAATTGACAAGAACCACGAAAAGTTGTTGTATTTTAAGATAAAATCTTACGCTATTAAGGAAAAAAATTCCAGCTCGCTGAAATATGTTCATTTGCTGAAAACCATCAAAACCACGAAAAGTTCTTGCATTTGAAGATAAAATCTTTTTGCTTTGAAGAAGAAAGATCGAGCTGACTGAAATAAGTTCATTGGATGAAAACCAAAAAAAATTGACAAGAACCACGAAAAGTTCTTGTATTTTAAGATAAAATCTTACGCTATTAAAGAAAAAACTTCTCGCTCGCTGAAATCTGTTCATTTGCTGAAAACCAACAAAACCACGAAAAGTTCTTGTATTTGAAGATAAAATCTTTTTGCTTTGAAGAAGAAAGATCTAGCTGACTGAAATAAGTTCATTCGATGAAAACCAACAAAAATTGACAAGAACCACGAAAAGTTCTTGTATTTTAAGATAAAATCTTACGCTGTTAAAGAAAAAACTCCCAGCTCGCTGAAATACGTTCATTTGCTGAAAACCAACAAAACCACGAAAAGTTCTTGTATTTGAAGATAGAATCTTTTTGCTTTGAAGAAGAAAGATCTAGCTGACTGAAATAAGTTCATTAGATGAAAACCAACAAAAATTGACCAGAACCACGAAAAGTTCTTGTATTTTAAGATAAAATCTTACGCTATTAAAGAAAAAACTTATTGCTCGCTGAAATCTGTTCGTTTGCTGAAAACCAACAAAACCACGAAAAGTTCTTGTATTTGAAGATAACATCTTTTTGCTTTGAAGAAGAAAGATCCAGCTGACTGAAATAAGTTCATTCGATGAAAACCAACAAAAATTGACAAGAACCACGAAACGTTCTTGTATTTTAAGATAAAATCTTACTCTATTAAGGAAAAAACTTCCAGCTCGCTGAAATACGTTCATTTGCTGAAAACCATCAAAACCACGAAAAGTTCTTGTATTTGAAGATAAAATCTTTTTGCTTTGAAGAAGAAAGATCTAGCTGACTGAAATAAGTTCATTAGATGAAAACCAACAAAAATTGACAAGAACCACGAAAAGTTCTTGTATTTTAAGATAAAATCTTACTCTATTAAGGAAAAAACTTCCAGCTCGCTGAAATATGTTCATTTGCTGAAAACCAACAAAACCACGAAAAGTTCTTGTATTTGAAGATAAAATCTTTTTGCTTTGAAGAAGAAAGATCTAGCTGACTGAAATAAGTTCATTCGATGAAAACCAACAAAAATTGACAAGAACCACGAAAACTTCTTGTATTTTAAGATAAAATCTTACGCGATTAAAGAAAAAACTCCCAGCTTGCTGAAATCTGTTCATTTGCTGAAAACCAACAAAACCACGAAAAGTTCTTGTATTTGAAGATAAAATCTTTTTGCTTTGAAGAAGAAAGATCTAGCTGACTGAAATAAGTTCATTAGATGAAAACAAACCAAAATTGACAAGAACCACGAAAAGTTGTTGTATTTTAAGATAAAATCTTACGCTATTAAGGAAAAAAATTCCAGCTCGCTGAAATATGTTCATTTGCTGAAAACCATCAAAACCACGAAAAGTTCTTGCATTTGAAGATAAAATCTTTTTGCTTTGAAGAAGAAAGATCGAGCTGACTGAAATAAGTTCATTAGATGAAAACCAACAAAAATTGACCAGAACCACGAAAAGTTCTTGTATTTTAAGATAAAATCTTACGCTATTAAAGAAAAAACTTCTTGCTCGCTGAAATCTGTTCGTTTGCTGAAAACCAACAAAACCACGAAAAGTTCTTGTATTTGAAGATAACATCTTTTTGCTTTGAAGAAGAAAGATCCAGCTGACTGAAATAAGTTCATTCGATGAAAACCAACAAAAATTGACAAGAACCACGAAACGTTCTTGTATTTTAAGATAAAATCTTACTCTATTAAGGAAAAAACTTCCAGCTCGCTGAAATACGTTCATTTGCTGAAAACCATCAAAACCTCGAAAAGTTCTTGTATTTGAAGATAAAATCTTTTTGCTTTGAAGAAGAAAGATCTAGCTGACTGAAATAAGTTCATTAGATGAAAACCAACAAAAATTGACAAGAACCACGAAAAGTTCTTGTATTTTAAGATAAAATCTTACGCTATTAAGGAAAAAACTTCCAGCTCGCTGAAATATGTTCATTTGCTGAAAACCATCAAAACCACGAAAAGTTCTTGTATTTGAAGATAAAATCTTTTTGCTTTGAAGAAGAAAGATCTAGCTGACTGAAATAAGTTCATTCGATGAAAACCAACAAAAATTGACAAGAACCACGAAAACTTCTTGTATTTTAAGATAAAATCTGACGCTATTAAAGAAAAAACTTCTTGCTCGCTGAAATCTGTTCATTTGCTGAAAACCATCAAAACCACGAAAAGTTCTTGTATTTGAAGATAAAATCTTTTTGCTTTGAAGAAGAAAGATCCAGCTGACTGAAATAAGTTCATTCGATGAAAACCAACAAAAATTGACAAGAACCACGAAAAGTTCTTGTATTTTAACATAAAATCTTACGCTATTAAAGAAAAAACTTCTTGCTCGCTGAAATCTGTTCATTTGCTGAAAACCAACAAAACCACGAAAAGTTCTTGTATTTGAAGATAAAATCTTTTTGCTTTGAAGAAGAAAGATCTAGCTGACTGAAATAAGTTCATTCGATGAAAACCAACAAAAATTGACAAGAACCACGAAAACTTCTTATATTTTAAGATAAAATCTTACGCTATTAAGGAAAGAACTTCCAGCTCGCTGAACTATGTTCATTTGCTGAAAACCATGAAAACCACGAAAAGTTCTTGTATTTTAAGATAAAATCTTTTTGCTTTGAAGAAGAAAGATCTCGCTGACTGAAATAAGAACATAAGAACATAAGAAATTGGAGCAGGAGTAGGCCAATCGGCCCCTCGAGCCTGCTCCGCCATTCAATAAGATCATGGCTGATCTGATCCCAACCACAAATCTAAAGAACACAAGAAGTCGGAGCAGGACCCGGCCACATAGCCCCTGGGCCCTCTCCGCCACCCACAGGGCATTGACCGATCCGAACTCAGCTTCATGTCCAATTTCCTGCCCGCTCCCCATAACCCCTAATTCCCTTTACTTCTAGGAAACTGTCTATTTCTGTTTTAAATTTATCTAATGATGTAGCTTCCACAGCTTCCTGGGGCAGCAAATTCCACAGACCTACCACCCTCTGAGTGAAGAAGTTTCTCCTCATCTCAGTTTTGAAAGAGCAGCCCCTTATTCTAAGATTATGCCCCCTAGTTCTAGTTTCACCCATCTTTGGGAACATCCTTACTGCATCCACCCGATCAAGACCCTTCACAATCTTATATGTTTCAATAAGATCGCCTCTCATTCTTCTGAACTCCAATGAGTAGAGTCCCAATCTACTCAACCTCTCCTCATATGTCCGCCCCCTCATCCCCGGGATTAACCGAGTGAACCTTCTTTGTACTGCCTCGAGAGCAAGTATGTCTTTTCTTAAGTATGGAGACCAAAACTGTATGCAGTATTCCAGGTGCGGTCTCACCAATACCTTATATAACTGCAGCAATACCTCCTTGTTTTTATATTCTATCCCCCTAGCAATAAAAGCCAACATTCCGTTGGCTTTCTTGATCACCTGCTGCACCTGCATACCAACTTTTTGATTTTCTTGCACTAGGACCCCCAGATCCCTTTGTACTGCAGTACTTTCCAGTCTCTCGCCATTAAGAAAATAACTTGCTCTCTGATTTTTCCTGCCAAAGTGCATAACCTCACATTTTCCAATATTATATTGCATCTGCCAAATCTCCGCCCACTCACCCAGCCTGTCTATATCCCCTTGCAGGTTTTTTATGTCCTCCTCACTCTCTACTTTCCCTCCCATCTTTGTATCATCTGCAAATTTTGATATGTTGCACTCGGTCCCCTCCTCCAAATCGTTAATATAGATTGTAAAGAGTTGGGGACCCAGCACCGACCCCTGTGGAACACCACTCGTTACTGGTTGCCAGTCCGAAAATGAACCATTTATCCCAACTCTCTGCTTCCTGTTCGATAACCAATCCTCCACCCATGCCAGAATATTACCCCCAATCCCGTGATTTTTTATCTTAAGTAATAATCTTTTATGTGGCACCTTGTCGAATGCCTTCTGGAAGTCTAAATACACTATGTCCACTGGTTCCCCTTTATCCACCCTATACGTTATATCCTCGAAGAACTCAAGCAAATTTGTCAGACATGACTTCCCCTTCATAAAGCCATGCTGACTTTGTCCTATTAAATTATGCTTATCTAAATGTTCCATTACTGTCTCCTTAATAATAGACTCCAAAATTTTACCCACCACAGATGTTAAGCTAACTGGCCTATAATTTCCAGCCTTCTGCCTACTACCCTTTTTAAATAACGGTGTTACATTAGCAGTTTTCCAATCTGCCGGGACCTCTCCTGAGTCCAGGGAATTTTGGAAAACTATCACCAAAGCATCCACAATCCCTACTGCCACTTCCCTCAAGACCCTAGGATGGAAGCCATCAGGTCCAGGGGATTTATCCGCCTTGAGTCCCATTATTTTACTGAGTACCATCTCCTGAGTGATTTTAATCGTATTTAGCTCCTCCCCCCCGAGAGTCCCCTGTTTGTCCAGTGTTGGGATATTCTTAGTGTCCTCTACTGTAAAGACTGAAACAAAATATTTGTTCAGCATTTTTGCCATCTCCATGTTTCCCACCATTAATTACCCGGTCTCATCCTCTAAGGGACCTATGTTTGCCTTAGCCACCCTTTTTCTTTTTATATAACTATAGAAACTCTTGCTATCTGTTTTTATATTTTTTGCTAATTTCTTTTCATAATCTAACTTCCCTTTCTTAATCAATCCTTTAGTTACTTTTTGCTGTCTTTTGAAGAATTCCCAATCTTCTATCCTCCCACTAAGTTTGGCTACCTTATATGTCCTTGTTTTTAGTCGGATACTATCCTTGATTTCTTTACTTAGCCACGGGTGGCTGTCATTTCTTTTACACCCTTTTTTCCTCAGTGGAATATATTTATTTTGAAAGTTGTAAAATAACTCCCTAAATGAACACCACTGCTCATGTACCGTCTTACCCTTTAATCTATTTTCCCAGTCCACTTTAATCAATTCCGCTCTCATACCATCATAGTCTCCTTTATTCAAGCTCAGTACGCTTGTTTGAGAATCAACCTTCTCACCCTCTAATTGGATATGGAATTCAACCATGTTGTGGTCGCTCGTTCCAAGGGGATCCTTAACTAGGACATTATTAATTAATCCTGACTCATTACACAGGACCAGGTCCAAGGTTGCCTGCCCCCTTGTAGGATCAGTTACATACTGCTCAAGAAATCCATCCCTGATGCACTCAATGAACTCGTCCTCAAGGCTGCTCTGCCCAATTTGATTTGTCCAGTTAATATGATAATTAAAATCCCCCATAATTATGGCTGTTCCCTTATTACATGCCCCGACTATCTCCTGATTAATACTTCTTCCAGCAGAGTTGCAACTATTAGGAGGCCTATATACTACGCCCACTAATGTTTTTTTTCCCTTATTATTCCTTATCTCCACCCAAACTGTTTCATTATCTTGATGCTTTGTCCCAATATCATTTCTCTGTATTACAGTGATTCCTTCCTTTATTAACATAGCCACCCCACCTCCCCTTCCTTCCTGCCTGTCCTTCCTGATTGTTAAATACCCTGGCATATTTAATTCCCAGTCGTTGTCACCCTGCAGCCATGTTTCTGTAATGGCCACAAGATCATACCCATACGTAGTTATTTGTGCCGTTAACTCGTCCATTTTATTACGAATGCTACGTGCATTCAGATAAAGAACTTTCAAATCTGTTTTGTGACGCTTAGTTCCTGCTTTTTCCTTTTTTAACACTTTACCTATTACTCCATACCTTCTGTCCCTTCCTGTTACGCTTTCCTCTCTCTCCCTTCTCAGGTTCCCAACCCCCTGCCACTTTAGTTTAAACCCTCCCCAACAGCACTAGCAAACACTCCTCCTAGGACAGCGGTCCCGGCCCTGCCCAGGTGCAGACCATCCGGTTTGTACTGGTCCCACCTCCCCCAGAACCGTTTCCAGTGTCCCAGGAATTTGAATCCCTCCCACTTGCACCATTCCTCTAGCCACGTATTCATTTGAAATATCCTCCTATTTCTACTCTGACTAGCACGTGGCACTGGCAGCAATCCTGAGATTACTACCTTTGAGGTCCTATTTTTTAATTTACCTCCTAACTCCCTATATTCTGCTTTTAGGACCTCATCCCCTTTTTTACCTATATCGTTGGTGCCTATGTGCACCACGACAGCTGGCTGTTCGCCCTCCCCCTCCAAAATGTTCTGTAGCCGCTCCGAGACATCCTTGATCCTTGCACCAGGGAGGCAACACACCATCCTGGAGTCTCGGTTGCGGCCGCAGAAACGCCTGTCTATTCCCCTTACAATTGAGTCCCCTATCACGAAAGCTCTGCCACTCTTTTTCCTCCCAGCCTGTGCAGCAGAGCTACCCGTGGTGCCAGGAAGTTGGCTGCTGCTGCCTTCCCCTGATAAGTCATCCCCCCCAACAGCATCCAAAGTGACATATCTGTTTGAGAGGGGGATGGCCACAGGGGACCCCTGCACTACCTGCCTGCATCTCTTACTCTTCTAGGTGGTCACCCATTCACTTCCTGCCTGGATACCCTTTACCTGCGGTGTGACCAACTCGCTAAACGTGCTATCCACGAGTTTCTCTGCATCGCGGATGCTCCACAGTGAGTCCACCCGCAGCTCTAGCTCCGAGATACGATCGGTTTTCATCTAATCAAATAAGTTGATTAGATGAAAACCAACAAAAATTGACAAGAAACATGAAAAGTTCTTGTATTTTAAGATAATATCTTACGCTATGAAAGAAAAAACTTCTGGCTCGCTGAAATATGTTCATTTGCTGAAAACCAACAAAACCACGAAAAGTTCTTGTATTTTAAGATAATATCTTACGCTATTAAATAAAAAAATTCTGGCTCGCTGAAATATGTTCATTTGCTGAAAACCAACAAAACCTCGAAAAGTTCTTGTATTTGAAGATAAAATCTTTTTGCTTTGAAGAAGAAAGATCTCGCTGACTGAAATAAGTTCATTGGATGAAAACCAACAAAAATTGACAAGAACCACGAAAAGTTCTTGTATTTTCAGATAATATCTTACGCTATTAAAGAAAAAACTTCTGGCTCGCTGAAATATGTTTATTTGCTGAAAACCAACAAAACCTCGAAAAGTTCTTGTATTTGAAGATAAAATCTTTTTGCTTTGAAGAAGAAAGATCGAGCTGACTGAAATAAGTTCATTAGATGAAAACCAACAAAAATTGACAAGAACCACGAAAAGTTCTTGTATTTTAAGATAAAATCTTACTCTATTAAGGAAAAAACTTCCAGCTCGCTGAAATATGTTCATTTGCTGAAAACCATCAAAACCACGAAAAGTTCTTGTATTTGAAGATAAAATCTTTTTGCTTTGAAGAAGAAAGATCTAGCTGACTGAAATAAGTTCATTAGATGAAAACCAACAAAAATTGACAAGAACCACGAAAAGTTCTTGTATTTTAAGATAAAATGTTACTCTATTAAGGAAAAAACTTCCAGCTCGCTGAAATATGTTCATTTGCTGAAAACCATCAAAACCACAAAAAGCTCTTGCATTTGAAGATAAAATCTTTTTGCTTTGAAGAAGAAAGATCTAGCTGACTGAAATAAGTTCATTAGATGAAAACCAACAAAAATTGACAAGAACCACGAAAAGTTCTTGTATTTTAAGATAAAATCTTACGCTATTAAAGAAAAAACTCCCAGCTCGCTGAAATATGTTCATTTGCTGAAAACCATCAAAACCACGAAAAGTTCTTGTATTTGAAGATAAAATCTTTTTGCTTTGAAGAAGAAAGATCTGGCTGATTGAAATAAGTTCATTGGATGAAAACCAACAAAAATTGACAAGAACCACGAAAAGTTCTTGTATTTTAAGATAATATCTTACGCTATTAAAGAAAAAACTTCCAGCTCGCTGAAATATGTTCATTTGCTGAAAACCAACAAAACCACGAAAAGTTCTTGTATTTGAAGATAAAATCTTTTTGCTTTGAAGAAGAAAGATCTCGCTGACTGAAATAAGTACATGAGATGAAAACCAACAAAAATTGACAAGAACCACGAAAAGTTCTTGTATTTTAAGATAAAATCTTACGCTATTAAAGAAAAAACTTCATCCTCGCTGAAATCTGTTCATTTGCTGAAAACCAACAAAACCACGAAAAGTTATTGTATTTGAAGATAAAATCTTTTTGCTTTGAAGAAGAAAGATCTGGCTGACTGAAATAAGTTCATTAGATGAAAACCAACAAAAATTGACAAGAACCACGAAAAGTTCTTGCATTTTAAGATAATATCTTACGCTATTAAAGAGAAAACTTCTTGCTCGCTGAAATCTGTTGATTTGCTGAAAACCAACAATACCACGAAAAGTTGTTGTATTTGAAGATAAAATCTTTTTGCTTTGAAGAAGAAAGATCGAGCTGACTGAAATAAGTTCATGAGATGAAAACGAACAAAAATTGACAAGAACCAGGAAAAGTTCTTGTATTTTAAGATAAAATCTTACTCTATTAAGGAAAAAAACTTCCAGGTCGCTGAAAGATGTTCATTTGCTGAAAACCATCAAAACCACGAAAAGTTCTTGTATTTGAAGATAAAATCTTTTTGCTTTGAAGAAGAAAGATCTCGCTGACTGAAATAAGTTCATGAGATGAAAACGAACAAAAATTGACAAGAACCAGGAAAAGTTCTTGTATTTTAAGATAAAATCTTACGCTAGTAAAGAGAAAACTTCTTGCTCGCTGAAATCTGTTCATTTGCTGAAAACCAACAAAACCACGAAAAGTTGTTGTGTTTGAAGATAAAATCTTTTTGCTTTGAAGAAGATCTCACTGACTGAAATAAGTTCATGAGATGAAAACGAACAAAAATTGACAAGAACCAGGAAAAGTTCTTGTATTTTGAGATAAAATCTTACGCTATTAAAGAGAAAACTTCTTGCTCGCTGAAATCTGTTCATTTGCTGAAAACCAACAAAACCACGAAAAGTTGTTGTATTTGAAGATAAAATCTTTTTGCTTTGAAGAAGAAAGATCTAGCTGACTGAAATAAGTTCATTAGATGAAAACCAACAAAAATTGACAAGAACCACGAAAAGTTCTTGTATTTTAAGATGAAATCTTACGCTATTAAAGAAAAAACTCACAGCTCGCTGAAATATGTTAATTTGCTGAAAACCAACAAAACCACGAAAAGTTCTTGTATTTTAAGATAAAATCTTTTTGCTTTGAAGAAGAAAGATCTCGCTGACTGAAATAAGTTGATTAGATGAAAACCAACAAAAATTGACAAGAACCACGAAAAGTTCTTCTATTTTAAGATAATATCTTACGCTATTAAAGAAAAAACTTCTGGCTCGCTGAAATATGTTCATTTGCTGAAAACCAACAAAACCACGAAAAGTTCTTGTATTTGAAGATAAAATCTTTTTGCTTTGAAGAAGAAAGATCTGGCTGACTGAAATACGTTCATTAGATGAAAACCAACAAAAATTGACAAAAACCACGAAAAGTTCTTATATTTTAAGATAATATCTTATGCTATTAAAGAAAAAACATCTGGCTCGCTGAAATCTGTTCATTTGCTGAAAACCAACAAAACCTCGAAAAGTTCTTGTATTTGAAGATAAAATCTTTTTGCTTTGAAGAAGAAAGATCCAGCTGACTGAAATAAGTTCATCAGATGAAAACCAACAAAAATTGACAAGTACCACGAAAAGTTCTTGTATTTTAAGATAAAATCTTACTCTATTAAGGAAAAAACTTCCAGCTCGCTGAAATATGTTCATTTGCTGAAAACCAACAAAACCACGAAAAGTTCTTGTATTTGAAGATAAAATCTTTTTGCTTTGAAGAAGAATGATCTGGCTGACTGAAATAAGTTCATTGGATGAAAACCAACAAAAATTGACAAGAACCACGAAAAGTTCTTGTATTTTAAGATAATATCTTACGCTATTAAAGAAAAAACTTCTGGCTCGCTGAAATATGTTCATTTGCTGAAAACCAACAAAATCACGAAAAGTTGTTGTATTTGAAGATAAAATCTTTTTGCTTTGAAGAAGAAAGATCTAGCTGACTGAAATAAGTTCATTAGATGAAAACCAACAAAAATTGACAAGAACCACGAAAAGTTCTTGTATTTTAAGATAATATCTCACGCTATTAAAGAAAAAAGCTTCTGGCTCGCTGAAATATGTTCATTTGCTGAAAACCAACAAAACCTCGAAAAGTTCTTGTATTTGAAGATAAAATCTTTTTGCTTTGAAGAAGAAAGATCTAGCTGACTGAAATATGTTCATTGGATGAAAACCAACAAAAATTGACAAGAACCACGAAAAGTTCTTGTATTTTAAGATAAAATCTTACGCTATTAAAGAAAAAACTCACAGCTCGCTGAAATATGTTAATTTGCTGAAAACCAACAAAACCACGAAAAGTTCTTGTATTTTAAGATAAAATCTTTTTGCTTTGAAGAAGAAAGATCCAGCTGACTGAAATAAGTTCATCAGTTGAAAACGAACAAAAATTGACAAGAACCACGAAAGGTTCTTGTATTTTAAGATAAAATCTTACGCTATTAAGGAAAGAACTTCCAGCTCGCTGAACTATGTTCATTTGCTGAAAACCATCAAATCCACGAAAAGTTTTTGTATTTTAAGATAAAATCTTTTTGCTTTGAAGAAGAAAGATCTCGCTGACTGAAATAAGTTCATCAGATGAAAACCAACAAAAATTGACAAGAACCACGAAAAGTTCTTGTATTTTAAGGTAAAATCTTACTCTAGTAAGGAAAAAAATTCCAGCTCGCTGAAATATGTTCATTTGCTGAAAACCAACAAAACCACGAAAAGTTCTTGTATTTGAAGATAAAATCTTTTTGCTTTGAAGAAGAAAGATCTAGCTGACTGAAATAAGTTCATTAGATGAAAACCAACAAAAATTGACAAGAACCACGAAAGGTTCTTGTATTTTAAGATAAAATCTTACGCTATTAAGGAAAGAACTTCCAGCTCGCTGAACTATGTTCATTTGCTGAAAACCATCAAAACCACGAAAAGTTCTTGTATTTTAAGATAAAATCTTTTTGCTTTGAAGAAGAAAGATCTCGCTGACTGAAATAAGTTGATTAGATGAAAACCAACAAAAATTGACAAGAAACACGAAAAGTTCTTCTATTTTAAGATAATATCTTACGCTATTAAAGAAAAAACTTCTGGCTCGCTGATATATGTTCATTTGCTGAAAACCAACAAAACCATGAAAAGTTCTTGTATTTGAAGATAAAATCTTTTTGCTTTGAAGAAGAAAGATCTAGCTGACTGAAATAAGTTCATTAGATGAAAACCAACAAAAATTGACAAGAACCACGAAAAGTTCTTGTATTTTAAGGTAAAATCTTACTCTATTAAGGAAAAAAATTCCAGCTCGCTGAAATATGTTCATTTGCTGAAAACCAACAAAACCACGAAAAGTTCTTGTATTTGAAGATAAAATCTTTTTGCTTTGAAGAAGAAAGATCTGGCTGACTGAAATAAGTTCATTAGATGAAAACCAACAAAAATTGACAAGAACCACGAAAAGTTCTTGTATTTTAAGATAAAATCTTACTCTATTAAGGAAAAAACTTCCAGCTCGCTGAAATCTGTTCATTTGCTGAAAACCATCAAAACCACGAAAAGTTCTTGCATTTGAAGATAAAATCTTTTTCCTTTGAAGAATAAAGATCTGGCTGACTGAAATAAGTTCATTAGATGAAAACCAACAAAAATTGACAAGAACCACGAAAAGTTCTTGTATTTTAAGGTAAAATCTTACTCTATTAAGGAAAAAAATTCCAGCTCGCTGAAATATGTTCATTTGCTGAAAACCAACAAAACCACGAAAAGTTCTTGTATTTGAAGATAAAATCTTTTTGCTTTGAAGAAGAAAGATCTGGCTGACTGAAATAAGTTCATTAGATGAAAACCAACAAAAATTGACAAGAACCACGAAAAGTTCTTGTATTTTAAGATAAAATCTTACTCTATTAAGGAAAAAACTTCCAGCTCGCTGAAATCTGTTCATTTGCTGAAAACCATCAAAACCACGAAAAGTTCTTGCATTTGAAGATAAAATCTTTTTCCTTTGAAGAATAAAGATCTGGCTGACTGAAATAAGTTCATTAGATGAAAACCAACAAAAATTGACAAGAACCACGAAAAGTTCTTGTATTTTAAGATAATATCTTACGCTATTAAAGAAAAAACTTCTTGCTCGCTGAAATATGTTCATTTGCTGAAAACCAACGAAACCTCGAAAAGTTCTCGTATTTGAAGATAAAATCTTTTTGCTTTGAAGAAGAAAGATCCAGCTGACTGAAATAAGTTCATCAGATGAAAAGCAACAAAAATTGACAAGAACCACGAAAAGTTCTTGTATTTTAAGATAAAATCTTACTCTATTAAGGAAAAAACTTCCAGCTCGCTGAAATATGTTCATTTGCTGAAAACCATCAAAACCACGAAAAGTTCTTGCATTTGAAGATGAAATCTTTTTCCTTTGAAGAAGAAAGATCTGGCTGACTGAAATAAGTTCATTAGATGAAAACCAACAAAAATTGACAAGAACCACGAAAAGTTCTTGTATTTTAAGATAAAATCTTACGCTATAAAAGAAAAAACTTCATCCTCGCTGAAATCTGTTCATTTGCTGAAAACCAACAAAACCACGAAATGTTCTTGTATTTGAAGATAAAATCTTTTTGCTTTGAAGAAGAAAGATCGAGCTGACTGAAATAAGTTCATTAATGAAAACCAACAAAAATTGACAAGAACCACGAAAAGTTCTTGTATTTTAAGATAAAATCTTACTCTATTCAGGAAAAAACTTCCAGCTCGCTGAAATATGTTCATTTGCTGAAAACCATCAAAACCACGAAAAGTTCTTGTATTTGAAGATAAAATCTTTTTGCTTTGAAGAAGAAAGATCTAGCTGACTGAAATAAGTTCATTCGATGAAAACCAACAAAAATTGACAAGAACCACGAAAAGTTCTTGTATTTTAAGATAAAATCTTACGCGATGAAAGAAAAAACTTCTTGCTCGCTGAAATCTGTTCATTTGCTGAAAACCAACAAAACCACGAAAAGTTCTTGTATTTGAAGATAAAATCTTTTTGCTTTGAAGAAGAAAGATCTAGCTGACTGAAATAAGTTCATTAGATGAATACCAACAAAAATTGACAAGAACCACGAAAAGTTCTTGTATTTTAAGATAAAAACTTACGCTATTAAAGAAAAAACTTCTTGCTCACTGAAATCTTTTCGTTTGCTGAAAACCAACAAAACCACGAAAAGTTCTTGTATTTGAAGATAAAATCTTACTCTATTAAGGAAAAAACTTCCAGCTCGCTGAAATACGTTCATTTGCTGAAAACCATCAAAACCACGAAAAGTTCTTGTATTTGAAGATAAAATCTTTTTGCTTTGAAGAAGAAAGATCTAGCTGACTGAAATAAGTTCATTAGATGAAAACCAACCAAAATTGACAAGAACCACGAAAAGTTCTTGTATTTTAAGATAAAATCTTACTCTATTAAGGAAAAAACTTCCAGCTCGCTGAAATACGTTCATTTGCTGAAAAGCATCAAAACCACGAAAAGTTCTTGTATTTGAAGATAACATCTTTTTGCTTTGAAGAAGAAAGATCTAGCTGACTGAAATAAGTTCATTAGATGAAAACCAACAAAAATTGTCAAGAACCACGAAAAGTTCTTGTATTTGAAGATAACATCTTTTTGCTTTGAAGAAGAAAGATCTAGCTGACTGAAATAAGTTCATTAGATGAAAACCAACAAAAATTGACAAGAACCACGAAAAGTTCTTGTATTTTAAGATAAAATCTTACTCTATCAAGGAAAAAACTTGCAGCTCGCTGAAATATGTTCATTTGCTGAAAACCAACAAAACCACGAAAAGTTCTTGTATTTGAAGATAAAATCTTTTTGCTTTGAAGAAGAAAGATCTAGCTGAATAAAATAAGTTCATTAGATGAAAACCAACAAAAATTGACAAGAACCACGAAAAGTTCTTGTATTTTAAGATAAAATCTTACGCTATTAAAGAAAAAACTCCCAGCTCGCTGAAATCTGTTCATTTGCTGAAAACCAACAAAACCACGAAAAGTTCTTGTATTTGAAGATAAAATCTTTTTGCTTTGAAGATGAAAGATCCAGCTGACTGAAATAAGTTCATTAGATGAAAACCAACCAAAATTGACAAGAACCACGAAAAGTTCTTGTATTTTAAGATAAAATCTTACGCTATTAAGGAAACAAATTCCAGCTCGCTGAAATATGTTCATTTGCTGAAAACCATCAAAACCACGAAAAGTTCTTGCATTTGAAGATAAAATCTTTTTGCTTTGAAGAAGAAAGATCGAGCTGACTGAAATAAGTTCATGAGATGAAAACCAACCAAAATTGACAAGAACCACGAAAAGTTCTTGTATTTTAAGATAAAATCTTACGCTATTAAGGAAAAAAATTCCAGCTCGCTGAAATATGTTCATTTGCTGAAAACCATCAAAACCACGAAAAGTTCTTGCATTTGAAGATAAAATCTTTTTGCTTTGAAGAAGAAAGATCGAGCTGACTGAAATAAGTTCATTAGATGAAAACCAACAAAAATTGACAAGAACCACGAAAAGTTCTTGTATTTTAAGATAAAATCTTACTCTATTAAGGAAAAAACTTGCAGCTCGCTGAAATATGTTCATTTGCTGAAAACCAACAAAACCACGAAAAGTTCTTGTATTTGAAGATAAAATCTTTTTGCTTTGAAGAAGAAAGATCTAGCTGACTGAAATAAGTTCATTCGATGAAAACCAACCAAAATTGACAACAACCACGAAAAGTTCTTGTATTTTAAGATAAAATCTTACGCTATTAAAGAAAAAACTCCCAGCTTGCTGAAATCTGTTCATTTGCTGAAAACCAACAAAACCACAAAAAGTTCTTGTATTTGAAGATAAAATCTTTTTGCTTTGAAGAAGAAAGATCCAGCTGACTGAAATAAGTTCATTCGATGAAAACCAACCAAAATTGACAAGAACCACGAAAAGTTCTTGTATTTTAAGATAAAATCTTACTCTATTAAGGAAAAAACTTCCAGCTCGCTGAAATACGTTCATTTGCTGAAAACCATCAAAACCACGAAAAGTTCTTGTATTTGAAGATAAAATCTTTTTGCTTTGAAGAAGAAAGATCTAGCTGACTGAAATAAGTTCATTAGATGAAAACCAACCAAAATTGACAAGAACCACGAAAAGTTCTTGTATTTTAAGATAAAATCTTACTCTATTAAGGAAAAAACTTCCAGCTCGCTGAAATACGTTCATTTGCTGAAAAGCATCAAAACCACGAAAAGTTCTTGTATTTGAAGATAACATCTTTTTGCTTTGAAGAAGAAAGATCTAGCTGACTGAAATAAGTTCATTAGATGAAAACCAACAAAAATTGTCAAGAACCACGAAAAGTTCTTGTATTTGAAGATAACATCTTTTTGCTTTGAAGAAGAAAGATCTAGCTGACTGAAATAAGTTCATTAGATGAAAACCAACAAAAATTGACAAGAACCACGAAAAGTTCTTGTATTTTAAGATAAAATCTTACTCTATCAAGGAAAAAACTTGCAGCTCGCTGAAATATGTTCATTTGCTGAAAACCAACAAAACCACGAAAAGTTCTTGTATTTGAAGATAAAATCTTTTTGCTTTGAAGAAGAAAGATCTAGCTGAATAAAATAAGTTCATTAGATGAAAACCAACAAAAATTGACAAGAACCACGAAAAGTTCTTGTATTTTAAGATAAAATCTTACGCTATTAAAGAAAAAACTCCCAGCTCGCTGAAATCTGTTCATTTGCTGAAAACCAACAAAACCACGAAAAGTTCTTGTATTTGAAGATAAAATCTTTTTGCTTTGAAGATGAAAGATCCAGCTGACTGAAATAAGTTCATTAGATGAAAACCAACCAAAATTGACAAGAACCACGAAAAGTTCTTGTATTTTAAGATAAAATCTTACGCTATTAAGGAAACAAATTCCAGCTCGCTGAAATATGTTCATTTGCTGAAAACCATCAAAACCACGAAAAGTTCTTGCATTTGAAGATAAAATCTTTTTGCTTTGAAGAAGAAAGATCGAGCTGACTGAAATAAGTTCATGAGATGAAAACCAACCAAAATTGACAAGAACCACGAAAAGTTCTTGTATTTTAAGATAAAATCTTACGCTATTAAGGAAAAAAATTCCAGCTCGCTGAAATATGTTCATTTGCTGAAAACCATCAAAACCACGAAAAGTTCTTGCATTTGAAGATAAAATCTTTTTGCTTTGAAGAAGAAAGATCGAGCTGACTGAAATAAGTTCATTAGATGAAAACCAACAAAAATTGACAAGAACCACGAAAAGTTCTTGTATTTTAAGATAAAATCTTACTCTATTAAGGAAAAAACTTGCAGCTCGCTGAAATATGTTCATTTGCTGAAAACCAACAAAACCACGAAAAGTTCTTGTATTTGAAGATAAAATCTTTTTGCTTTGAAGAAGAAAGATCTAGCTGACTGAAATAAGTTCATTCGATGAAAACCAACCAAAATTGACAAGAACCACGAAAAGTTCTTGTATTTTAAGATAAAATCTTACGCTATTAAAGAAAAAACTCCCAGCTTGCTGAAATCTGTTCATTTGCTGAAAACCAACAAAACCACAAAAAGTTCTTGTATTTGAAGATAAAATCTTTTTGCTTTGAAGAAGAAAGATCCAGCTGACTGAAATAAGTTCATTAGATGAAAACCAACCAAAATTGACAAGAACCACGAAAAGTTCTTGTATTTTAAGATAAAATCTTACGCTATTAAGGAAAAAAATTCCAGCTCGCTGAAATATGTTCATTTGCTGAAAACCATCAAAACCACGAAAAGTTCTTGCATTTGAAGATAAAATCTTTTTGCTTTGAAGAAGAAAGATCGAGCTGACTGAAATAAGTTCATTAGATGAAAACCAACCAAAATTGACAAGAACCACGAAACGTTCTTGTATTTTAAGATAAAATCTTACTCTATTCAGGAAAAAACTTCCAGCTCGCTGAAATACGTTCATTTGCTGAAAAGCATCAAAACCACGAAAAGTTCTTGTATTTGAAGATAACATCTTTTTGCTTTGAAGAAGAAAGATCTAGCTGACTGAAATAAGTTCATTGGATGAAAACCAACAAAAATTGACAAGAACCACGAAAAGTTCTTGTATTTTAAGATAAAATCTTACGCTATTAAAGAAAGAACTTCTAGCTCGCTGAAATCTGTTCATTTGCTGAAAACCAACAAAACCACGAAAAGTTCTTGTATTTGAAGATAAAATCTTTTTGCTTTGAAGAAGAAAGATCCAGCTGACTGAAATAAGTTCATCAGATGAAAACCAACAAAAATTGACAACAACCACGAAAAGTTCTTGTATTTTAAGATAAAATCTTACTCTATTAAGGAAAAAACTTCCAGCTCGCTGAAATACGTTCATTTGCTGAAAACCAACAAAACCACGAAAAGTTCTTGTATTTGAAGATAGAATCTTTTTGCTTTGAAGAAGAAAGATCTAGCTGACTGAAATAAGTTCATGCGATGAATACCAACAAAAATTGACAAGAACCACGAAAAGTTCTTGTATTTTAAGATAAAATCTTACGCTATTAAAGAAAAAACTTCTTGCTCGCTGAAATCTGTTCGTTTGCTGAAAACCAACAAAACCACGAAAAGTTCTTGTATTTTAAGATAAAATCTTACTCTATTAAGGAAAAAACTTCCAGCTCGCTGAAATACGTTCATTTGCTGAAAAGCATCAAAACCACGAAAAGTTCTTGTATTTGAAGATAACATCTTTTTGCTTTGAAGAAGAAAGATCTAGCTGACTGAAATAAGTTCATTAGATGAAAACCAACAAAAATTGTCAAGAACCACGAAAAGTTCTTGTATTTGAAGATAACATCTTTTTGCTTTGAAGAAGAAAGATCTAGCTGACTGAAATAAGTTCATTAGATGAAAACCAACAAAAATTGACAAGAACCACGAAAAGTTCTTGTATTTTAAGATAAAATCTTACTCTATCAAGGAAAAAACTTGCAGCTCGCTGAAATATGTTCATTTGCTGAAAACCAACAAAACCACGAAAAGTTCTTGTATTTGAAGATAAAATCTTTTTGCTTTGAAGAAGAAAGATCTAGCTGAATAAAATAAGTTCATTAGATGAAAACCAACAAAAATTGACAAGAACCACGAAAAGTTCTTGTATTTTAAGATAAAATCTTACGCTATTAAAGAAAAAACTCCCAGCTCGCTGAAATCTGTTCATTTGCTGAAAACCAACAAAACCACGAAAAGTTCTTGTATTTGAAGATAAAATCTTTTTGCTTTGAAGATGAAAGATCCAGCTGACTGAAATAAGTTCATTAGATGAAAACCAACCAAAATTGACAAGAACCACGAAAAGTTCTTGTATTTTAAGATAAAATCTTACGCTATTAAGGAAACAAATTCCAGCTCGCTGAAATATGTTCATTTGCTGAAAACCATCAAAACCACGAAAAGTTCTTGCATTTGAAGATAAAATCTTTTTGCTTTGAAGAAGAAAGATCGAGCTGACTGAAATAAGTTCATGAGATGAAAACCAACCAAAATTGACAAGAACCACGAAAAGTTCTTGTATTTTAAGATAAAATCTTACGCTATTAAGGAAAAAAATTCCAGCTCGCTGAAATATGTTCATTTGCTGAAAACCATCAAAACCACGAAAAGTTCTTGCATTTGAAGATAAAATCTTTTTGCTTTGAAGAAGAAAGATCGAGCTGACTGAAATAAGTTCATTAGATGAAAACCAACAAAAATTGACAAGAACCACGAAAAGTTCTTGTATTTTAAGATAAAATCTTACTCTATTAAGGAAAAAACTTGCAGCTCGCTGAAATATGTTCATTTGCTGAAAACCAACAAAACCACGAAAAGTTCTTGTATTTGAAGATAAAATCTTTTTGCTTTGAAGAAGAAAGATCTAGCTGACTGAAATAAGTTCATTCGATGAAAACCAACCAAAATTGACAAGAACCACGAAAAGTTCTTGTATTTTAAGATAAAATCTTACGCTATTAAAGAAAAAACTCCCAGCTTGCTGAAATCTGTTCATTTGCTGAAAACCAACAAAACCACAAAAAGTTCTTGTATTTGAAGATAAAATCTTTTTGCTTTGAAGAAGAAAGATCCAGCTGACTGAAATAAGTTCATTAGATGAAAACCAACCAAAATTGACAAGAACCACGAAAAGTTCTTGTATTTTAAGATAAAATCTTACGCTATTAAGGAAAAAATTCCAGCTCGCTGAAATATGTTCATTTGCTGAAAACCATCAAAACCACGAAAAGTTCTTGCATTTGAAGATAAAATCTTTTTGCTTTGAAGAAGAAAGATCGAGCTGACTGAAATAAGTTCATTAGATGAAAACCAACCAAAATTGACAAGAACCACGAAACGTTCTTGTATTTTAAGATAAAATCTTACTCTATTCAGGAAAAAACTTCCAGCTCGCTGAAATACGTTCATTTGCTGAAAAGCATCAAAACCACGAAAAGTTCTTGTATTTGAAGATAACATCTTTTTGCTTTGAAGAAGAAAGATCTAGCTGACTGAAATAAGTTCATTGGATGAAAACCAACAAAAATTGACAAGAACCACGAAAAGTTCTTGTATTTTAAGATAAAATCTTACGCTATTAAAGAAAGAACTTCTAGCTCGCTGAAATCTGTTCATTTGCTGAAAACCAACAAAACCACGAAAAGTTCTTGTATTTGAAGATAAAATCTTTTTGCTTTGAAGAAGAAAGATCTAGCTGACTGAAATAAGTTCATTAGATGAAAACCAACAAAAATTGACAAGAACCACGAAAAGTTCTTGTATTTTAAGATAAAATCTTACGCTATTAAAGAAAAAACTTCTTGCTCGCTGAAATCTGTTCGTTTGCTGAACACAAACAAAACCATGAAAAGTTCTTGTATTTGAAGATAAAATCTTTTTGCTTTGAAGAAGAAAGATCCAGCTGACTGAAATAAGTTCATCAGATGAAAACCAACAAAAATTGACAAGAACCACGAAACGTTCTTGTATTTTAAGATAAAATCTTACTCTATTAAGGAAAAAACTTCCAGCTCGCTGAAATACGTTCATTTGCTGAAAACCAACAAAACCACGAAAAGTTCTTGTATTTGAAGATAGAATCTTTTTGCTTTGAAGAAGAAAGATCTAGCTGACTGAAATAAGTTCATGCGATGAATACCAACAAAAATTGACAAGAACCACGAAAAGTTCTTGTATTTTAAGATAAAATCTTACGCTATTAAAGAAAAAACTTCTTGCTCGCTGAAATCTGTTCGTTTGCTGAAAACCAACAAAACCACGAAAAGTTCTTGTATTTTAAGATAAAATCTTACTCTATTAAGGAAAAAACTTGCAGCTCGCTGAAATATGTTCATTTGCTGAAAACCAACAAAACCACGAAAAGTTCTTGTATTTGAAGATAAAATCTTTTTGCTTTGAAGAAGAAAGATCTAGCTGACTGAAATAAGTTCATTCGATGAAAACCAACAAAAATTGACAAGAACCACGAAAAGTTCTTGTATTTTAAGATAAAATCTTACGCTATTAAAGAAAAAACTCCCAGCTTGCTGAAATCTGTTCATTTGCTGAAAACCAACAAAACCACAAAAAGTTCTTGTATTTGAAGATAAAATCTTTTTGCTTTGAAGAAGAAAGATCTAGCTGACTGAAATAAGTTCATTGGATGAAAACCAACAAAAATTGACAAGAACCACGAAAAGTTCTTGTATTTTAAGATAAAATCTTACGCTATTAAAGAAAAAACTCCCAGCTCGCTGAAATCTGTTCATTTGCTGAAAACCAACAAAACCACGAAAAGTTCTTGTATTTGAAGATAAAATCTTTTTGCTTTGAAGAAGAAAGATCCAGCTGACTGAAATAAGTTCATTAGATGAAAACCAACCAAAATTGACAATAACCACGAAAAGTTCTTGTATTTTAAGATAAAATCTTACGCAATTAAGGAAAAAAATTCCAGCTCGCTGAAATATGTTCATTTGCTGAAAACCATCAAAACCACGAAAAGTTCTTGCATTTGAAGATAAAATCTTTTTGCTTTGAAGAAGAAAGATCGAGCTGACTGAAATAAGTTCATTCGATGAACACCAACAAAAATTGACAAGAACCACGAAAAGTTCTTGTATTTTAAGATAAAATCTTACGCTATTAAAGAAAAAACTCCCAGCTTGCTGAAATCTGTTCATTTGCTGAAAACCAACAAAACCACAAAAAGTTCTTGTATTTGAAGATAAAATCTTTTTGCTTTGAAGAAGAAAGATCTAGCTGACTGAAATAAGTTCATTAGATGAAAACCAACCAAAATTGACAAGAACCACGAAAAGTTCTTGTATTTTAAGATAAAATCTTACGCTATTAAGGAAAAAAATTCCAGCTCGCTGAAATATGTTCATTTGCTGAAAACCATCAAAACCACGAAAAGTTCTTGCATTTGAAGATAAAATCTTTTTGCTTTGAAGAAGAAAGATCGAGCTGACTGAAATAAGTTCATTAGATGAAAACCAACCAAAATTGACAAGAACCACGAAACGTTGTTGTATTTTAAGATAAAATCTTACTCTATTAAGGAAAAAACTTCCAGCTCGCTGAAATACGTTCATTTGCTGAAAAGCATCAAAACCACGAAAAGTTCTTGTATTTGAAGATAACATCTTTTTGCTTTGAAGAAGAAAGATCTAGCTGACTGAAATAAGTTCATTAGATGAAAACCAACAAAAATTGACAAGAACCACGAAAAGTTCTTGTATTTTAAGATAAAATCTTACTCTATTAAGGAAAAAACTTCCAGCTCGCTGAAATATGTTCATTTGCTGAAAACCAATAAAACCACGAAAAGTTCTTGTATTTGAAGATAAAATCTTTTTGCTTTGAAGAAGAAAGATCTAGCTGACTGAAATAAGTTCATTAGATGAAAACCAACAAAAATTGACAAGAACCACGAAAAGTTCTTGTATTTTAAGATAAAATCTTACGCTATTAAAGAAAAAACTCCCAGCTCGCTGAAATCTGTTCATTTGCTGAAAACCAACAAAACCACGAAAAGTTCTTGTATTTGAAGATAAAATCTTTTTGCTTTGAAGAAGAAAGATCTAGCTGACTGAAATAAGTTCATTAGATGAAAACCAACCAAAATTGACAAGAACCACGAAAAGTTCTTGTATTTTAAGATAAAATCTTACGCTATTAAGGAAAAAAATTCCAGCTCGCTGAAATATGTTCATTTGCTGAAAACCATCAAAACCACGAAAAGTTCTTGCATTTGAAGATAAAATCTTTTTGCTTTGAAGAAGAAAGATCGAGCTGACTGAAATAAGTTCATTGGATGAAAACCAACCAAAATTGACAAGAACCACGAAAAGTTCTTGTATTTTAAGATAAAATCTTACGCTATTAAGGAAAAAAATTCCAGCTCGCTGAAATATGTTCATTTGCTGAAAACCATCAAAACCACGAAAAGTTCTTGCATTTGAAGATAAAATCTTTTTGCTTTGAAGAAGAAAGATCGAGCTGACTGAAATAAGTTCATTAGATGAAAACCAAAAAAAATTGACAAGAACCACGAAAACTTCTTGTATTTTAAGATAAAATCTTACGCTATTAAAGAAAAAACTTCTTGCTCGCTGAAATCTGTTCATTTGCTGAAAACCATCAAAACCACGAAAAGTTCTTGTATTTGAAGATAAAATCTTTTTGCTTTGAAGAAGAAAGATCTAGCTGACTGAAATAAGTTCATTGGATGAAAACCAACAAAAATTGACAAGAACCACGAAAAGTTCTTGTATTTTAAGATAAAATCTTACGCTATTAAAGAAAAAACTTCTTGCTCGCTGAAATCTGTTCGTTTGCTGAAAACCAACAAAACCACGAAAAGTTCTTGTATTTTAAGATAAAATCTTACTCTATTAAGGAAAAAACTTGCAGCTCGCTGAAATATGTTCATTTGCTGAAAACCAACAAAACCACGAAAAGTTCTTGTATTTGAAGATAAAATCTTTTTGCTTTGAAGAAGAAAGATCTAGCTGACTGAAATAAGTTCATTCGATGAAAACCAACAAAAATTGACAAGAACCACGAAAAGTTCCTGTATTTTAAGATAAAATCTTACGCTATTAAAGAAAAAACTCCCAGCTTGCTGAAATCTGTTCATTTGCTGAAAACCAACAAAACCACAAAAAGTTCTTGTATTTGAAGATAAAATCTTTTTGCTTTGAAGAAGAAAGATCTAGCTGACTGAAATAAGTTCATTAGATGAAAACCAACCAAAATTGACAAGAACCACGAAAAGTTCTTGTATTTTAAGATAAAATCTTACGCTATTAAGGAAAAAAATTCCAGCTCGCTGAAATCTGTTCATTTGCTGAAAACCATCAAAACCACGAAAAGTTCTTGTATTTGAAGATGAAATCTTTTTGCTTTGAAGAAGAAAGATCGAGCTGACTGAAATAAGTTCATCAGATGAAAACCAACAAAAATTGACAAGAACCACGAAAAGTTCTAGTATTTTAAGATAAAATCTTACGCTATTAAGGAAAAAAATTCCAGCTCGCTGAAATATGTTCATTTGCTGAAAACCATCAAAACCACGAAAAGTTCTTGCATTTGAAGATAAAATCTTTTTGCTTTGAAGAAGAAAGATCGAGCTGACTGAAATAAGTTCATTAGATGAAAACCAACCAAAATTGACAAGAACCACGAAAAGTTCTTGTATTTTAAGATAAAATCTTACGCTATTAAGGAAAAAAATTCCAGTTCGCTGAAATATGTTCATTTGCTGAAAACCATCAAAACCACGAAAAGTTCTTGCATTTGAAGATAAAATCTTTTTGCTTTGAAGAAGAAAGATCGAGCTGACTGAAATAAGTTCATTAGATGAAAACCAAAAAAAATTGACAAGAACCACGAAAACTTCTTGTATTTTAAGATAAAATCTTACACTATTAAAGAAAAAACTTCTTGCTCGCTGAAATCTGTTCATTTGCTGAAAACCATCAAAACCACGAAAAGTTCTTGTATTTGAAGATAAAATCTTTTTGCTTTGAAGAAGAAAGATCGAGCTGACTGAAATAAGTTCATTGGATGAAAACCAACAAAAATTGACAAGAACCACGAAAAGTTCTTGTATTTTAAGATAAAATCTTACGCTGTTAAAGAAAAAACTCCCAGCTCGCTGAAATATGTTCATTTGCTGAAAACCAACAAAACCACGAAAAGTTCTTGTATTTGAAGATAGAATCTTTTTGCTTTGAAGAAGAAAGATCTAGCTGACTGAAATAAGTTCATTCGATGAAAACCAACAAAAATTGACCAGAACCACGAAAAGTTCTTGTATTTTAAGATAAAATCTTACGCTATTAAAGAAAAAACTTCTTGCTCGCTGAAATCTGTTCGTTTGCTGAAAACCAACAAAACCACGAAAAGTTCTTGTATTTGAAGATAACATCTTTTTGCTTTGAAGAAGAAAGATCCAGCTGACTGAAATAAGTTCATTCGATGAAAACCAACAAAAATTGACAAGAACCACGAAACGTTCTTGTATTTTAAGATAAAATCTTACTCTATTAAGGAAAAAACTTCCAGCTCGCTGAAATACGTTCATTTGCTGAAAACCATCAAAACCACGAAAAGTTCTTGTATTTGAAGATAAAATCTTTTTGCTTTGAAGAAGAAAGATCTAGCTGACTGAAATAAGTTCATTGGATGAAAACCAACAAAAATTGACAAGAACCACGAAAAGTTCTTGTATTTTAAGATAAAATCTTACTCTATTAAGGAAAAAACTTCCAGCTCGCTGAAATATGTTCATTTGCTGAAAACCAACAAAACCACGAAAAGTTCTTGTATTTGAAGATAAAATCTTTTTGCTTTGAAGAAGAAAGATCTAGCTGACTGAAATAAGTTCATTGGATGAAAACCAACAAAAATTGACAAGAACCACGAAAAGTTCTTGTATTTTAAGATAAATCTTACGCTATTAAAGAAAAAACTTCTCGCTCGCTGAAATCTGTTCATTTGCTGAAAACCAACAAAACCACGAAAAGTTCTTGTATTTGAAGATAAAATCTTTTTGCTTTGAAGAAGAAAGATCCAGCTGACTGAAATAAGTTCATTCGATGAAAACCAACAAAAATTGACAAGAACCACGAAAAGTTCTTGTATTTTAAGATAAAATCTTACGCTGTTAAAGAAAAAACTCCCAGCTCGCTGAAATATGTTCATTTGCTGAAAACCAACAAAACCACGAAAAGTTCTTGTATTTGAAGATAGAATCTTTTTGCTTTGAAGAAGAAAGATCTAGCTGACTGAAATAAGTTCATTCGATGAAAACCAACAAAAATTGACCAGAACCACGAAAAGTTCTTGTATTTTAAGATAAAATCTTACGCTATTAAAGAAAAAACTTCTTGCTCGCTGAAATCTGTTCGTTTGCTGAAAACCAACAAAACCACGAAAAGTTCTTGTATTTGAAGATAACATCTTTTTGCTTTGAAGAAGAAAGATCCAGCTGACTGAAATAAGTTCATTCGATGAAAACCAACAAAAATTGACAAGAACCACGAAACGTTCTTGTATTTTAAGATAAAATCTTACTCTATTAAGGAAAAAACTTCCAGCTCGCTGAAATACGTTCATTTGCTGAAAACCATCAAAACCACGAAAAGTTCTTGTATTTGAAGATAAAATCTTTTTGCTTTGAAGAAGAAAGATCTAGCTGACTGAAATAAGTTCATTGGATGAAAACCAACAAAAATTGACAAGAACCACGAAAAGTTCTTGTATTTTAAGATAAAATCTTACTCTATTAAGGAAAAAACTTCCAGCTCGCTGAAATATGTTCATTTGCTGAAAACCAACAAAACCACGAAAAGTTCTTGTATTTGAAGATAAAATCTTTTTGCTTTGAAGAAGAAAGATCTAGCTGACTGAAATAAGTTCATTCGATGAAAACCAACAAAAATTGACAAGAACCACGAAAACTTCTTGTATTTTAAGATAAAATCTTACGCTATTAAAGAAAAAACTCCCAGCTTGCTGAAATCTGTTCATTTGCTGAAAACCAACAAAACCACGAAAAGTTCTTGTATTTGAAGATAAAATATTTTTGCTTTGAAGAAGAAAGATCTAGCTGACTGAAATAAGTTCATTAGATGAAAACCAACCAAAATTGACAAGAACCACGAAAAGTTGTTGTATTTTAAGATAAAATCTTACGCTATTAAGGAAAAAAATTCCAGCTCGCTGAAATATGTTCATTTGCTGAAAACCATCAAAACCACGAAAAGTTCTTGCATTTGAAGATAAAATCTTTTTGCTTTGAAGAAGAAAGATCGAGCTGACTGAAATAAGTTCATTAGATGAAAACCAAAAAAAATTGACAAGAACCACGAAAACTTCTTGTATTTTAAGATAAAATCTTACGCTATTAAAGAAAAAACTTCTTGCTCGCTGAAATCTGTTCATTTGCTGAAAACCATCAAAACCACGAAAAGTTCTTGTATTTGAAGATAAAATCTTTTTGCTTTGAAGAAGAAAGATCCAGCTGACTGAAATAAGTTCATTCGATGAAAACCAACAAAAATTGACAAGAACCACGAAAAGTTCTTGTATTTTAAGATAAAATCTTACGCTATTAAAGAAAAAACTTCTTGCTCGCTGAAATCTGTTCATTTGCTGAAAACCAACAAAACCACGAAAAGTTCTTGTATTTGAAGATAAAATCTTTTTGCTTTGAAGAAGAAAGATCTAGCTGACTGAAATAAGTTCATTCGATGAAAACCAACAAAAATTGACAAGAACCACGAAAACTTCTTATATTTTAAGATAAAATCTTACGCTATTAAGGAAAGAACTTCCAGCTCGCTGAACTATGTTCATTTGCTGAAAACCATGAAAACCACGAAAAGTTCTTGTATTTTAAGATAAAATCTTTTTGCTTTGAAGAAGAAAGATCTCGCTGACTGAAATAAGAACATAAGAACATAAGAAATTGGAGCAGGAGTAGGCCAATCGGCCCCTCGAGCCTGCTCCGCCATTCAATAAGATCATGGCTGATCTGATCCCAACCACAAATCTAAAGA
The DNA here is from genome assembly GCF_035084215.1 of Heptranchias perlo. Lineage (NCBI taxonomy): Eukaryota > Metazoa > Chordata > Chondrichthyes > Hexanchiformes > Hexanchidae > Heptranchias > Heptranchias perlo. The sequence continues at coordinate 529,424 of NW_027139453.1, read as the reverse complement.
ACACAAGAAGTCGGAGCAGGACCCGGCCACATAGCCCCTGGGCCCTCTCCGCCACCCACAGGGCATTGACCGATCCGAACTCAGCTTCATGTCCAATTTCCTGCCCGCTCCCCATAACCCCTAATTCCCTTTACTTCTAGGAAACTGTCTATTTCTGTTTTAAATTTATCTAATGATGTAGCTTCCACAGCTTCCTGGGGCAGCAAATTCCACAGACCTACCACCCTCTGAGTGAAGAAGTTTCTCCTCATCTCAGTTTTGAAAGAGCAGCCCCTTATTCTAAGATTATGCCCCCTAGTTCTAGTTTCACCCATCTTTGGGAACATCCTTACTGCATCCACCCGATCAAGACCCTTCACAATCTTATATGTTTCAATAAGATCGCCTCTCATTCTTCTGAACTCCAATGAGTAGAGTCCCAATCTACTCAACCTCTCCTCATATGTCCGCCCCCTCATCCCCGGGATTAACCGAGTGAACCTTCTTTGTACTGCCTCGAGAGCAAGTATGTCTTTTCTTAAGTATGGAGACCAAAACTGTATGCAGTATTCCAGGTGCGGTCTCACCAATACCTTATATAACTGCAGCAATACCTCCTTGTTTTTATATTCTATCCCCCTAGCAATAAAAGCCAACATTCCGTTGGCTTTCTTGATCACCTGCTGCACCTGCATACCAACTTTTTGATTTTCTTGCACTAGGACCCCCAGATCCCTTTGTACTGCAGTACTTTCCAGTCTCTCGCCATTAAGAAAATAACTTGCTCTCTGATTTTTCCTGCCAAAGTGCATAACCTCACATTTTCCAATATTATATTGCATCTGCCAAATCTCCGCCCACTCACCCAGCCTGTCTATATCCCCTTGCAGGTTTTTTATGTCCTCCTCACTCTCTACTTTCCCTCCCATCTTTGTATCATCTGCAAATTTTGATATGTTGCACTCGGTCCCCTCCTCCAAATCGTTAATATAGATTGTAAAGAGTTGGGGACCCAGCACCGACCCCTGTGGAACACCACTCGTTACTGGTTGCCAGTCCGAAAATGAACCATTTATCCCAACTCTCTGCTTCCTGTTCGATAACCAATCCTCCACCCATGCCAGAATATTACCCCCAATCCCGTGATTTTTTATCTTAAGTAATAATCTTTTATGTGGCACCTTGTCGAATGCCTTCTGGAAGTCTAAATACACTATGTCCACTGGTTCCCCTTTATCCACCCTATACGTTATATCCTCGAAGAACTCAAGCAAATTTGTCAGACATGACTTCCCCTTCATAAAGCCATGCTGACTTTGTCCTATTAAATTATGCTTATCTAAATGTTCCATTACTGTCTCCTTAATAATAGACTCCAAAATTTTACCCACCACAGATGTTAAGCTAACTGGCCTATAATTTCCAGCCTTCTGCCTACTACCCTTTTTAAATAACGGTGTTACATTAGCAGTTTTCCAATCTGCCGGGACCTCTCCTGAGTCCAGGGAATTTTGGAAAACTATCACCAAAGCATCCACAATCCCTACTGCCACTTCCCTCAAGACCCTAGGATGGAAGCCATCAGGTCCAGGGGATTTATCCGCCTTGAGTCCCATTATTTTACTGAGTACCATCTCCTGAGTGATTTTAATCGTATTTAGCTCCTCCCCCCCGAGAGTCCCCTGTTTGTCCAGTGTTGGGATATTCTTAGTGTCCTCTACTGTAAAGACTGAAACAAAATATTTGTTCAGCATTTTTGCCATCTCCATGTTTCCCACCATTAATTACCCGGTCTCATCCTCTAAGGGACCTATGTTTGCCTTAGCCACCCTTTTTCTTTTTATATAACTATAGAAACTCTTGCTATCTGTTTTTATATTTTTTGCTAATTTCTTTTCATAATCTAACTTCCCTTTCTTAATCAATCCTTTAGTTACTTTTTGCTGTCTTTTGAAGAATTCCCAATCTTCTATCCTCCCACTAAGTTTGGCTACCTTATATGTCCTTGTTTTTAGTCGGATACTATCCTTGATTTCTTTACTTAGCCACGGGTGGCTGTCATTTCTTTTACACCCTTTTTTCCTCAGTGGAATATATTTATTTTGAAAGTTGTAAAATAACTCCCTAAATGAACACCACTGCTCATGTACCGTCTTACCCTTTAATCTATTTTCCCAGTCCACTTTAATCAATTCCGCTCTCATACCATCATAGTCTCCTTTATTCAAGCTCAGTACGCTTGTTTGAGAATCAACCTTCTCACCCTCTAATTGGATATGGAATTCAACCATGTTGTGGTCGCTCGTTCCAAGGGGATCCTTAACTAGGACATTATTAATTAATCCTGACTCATTACACAGGACCAGGTCCAAGGTTGCCTGCCCCCTTGTAGGATCAGTTACATACTGCTCAAGAAATCCATCCCTGATGCACTCAATGAACTCGTCCTCAAGGCTGCTCTGCCCAATTTGATTTGTCCAGTTAATATGATAATTAAAATCCCCCATAATTATGGCTGTTCCCTTATTACATGCCCCGACTATCTCCTGATTAATACTTCTTCCAGCAGAGTTGCAACTATTAGGAGGCCTATATACTACGCCCACTAATGTTTTTTTTCCCTTATTATTCCTTATCTCCACCCAAACTGTTTCATTATCTTGATGCTTTGTCCCAATATCATTTCTCTGTATTACAGTGATTCCTTCCTTTATTAACATAGCCACCCCACCTCCCCTTCCTTCCTGCCTGTCCTTCCTGATTGTTAAATACCCTGGCATATTTAATTCCCAGTCGTTGTCACCCTGCAGCCATGTTTCTGTAATGGCCACAAGATCATACCCATACGTAGTTATTTGTGCCGTTAACTCGTCCATTTTATTACGAATGCTACGTGCATTCAGATAAAGAACTTTCAAATCTGTTTTGTGACGCTTAGTTCCTGCTTTTTCCTTTTTTAACACTTTACCTATTACTCCATACCTTCTGTCCCTTCCTGTTACGCTTTCCTCTCTCTCCCTTCTCAGGTTCCCAACCCCCTGCCACTTTAGTTTAAACCCTCCCCAACAGCACTAGCAAACACTCCTCCTAGGACAGCGGTCCCGGCCCTGCCCAGGTGCAGACCATCCGGTTTGTACTGGTCCCACCTCCCCCAGAACCGTTTCCAGTGTCCCAGGAATTTGAATCCCTCCCACTTGCACCATTCCTCTAGCCACGTATTCATTTGAAATATCCTCCTATTTCTACTCTGACTAGCACGTGGCACTGGCAGCAATCCTGAGATTACTACCTTTGAGGTCCTATTTTTTAATTTACCTCCTAACTCCCTATATTCTGCTTTTAGGACCTCATCCCCTTTTTTACCTATATCGTTGGTGCCTATGTGCACCACGACAGCTGGCTGTTCGCCCTCCCCCTCCAAAATGTTCTGTAGCCGCTCCGAGACATCCTTGATCCTTGCACCAGGGAGGCAACACACCATCCTGGAGTCTCGGTTGCGGCCGCAGAAACGCCTGTCTATTCCCCTTACAATTGAGTCCCCTATCACGAAAGCACTGCCACTCTTTTTCCTCCCAGCCTGTGCAGCAGAGCTACCCGTGGTGCCAGGAAGTTGGCTGCTGCTGCCTTCCCCTGATAAGTCATCCCCCCCAACAGCATCCAAAGTGACATATCTGTTTGAGAGGGGGATGGCCACAGGGGACCCCTGCACTACCTGCCTGTGACGATCCGGATTCTTTCCCCTCAGTCTGGTTCAGTAATAACTGAAGTCGAATACATTTTAAAGTCCAACACATCTTTAATAGCAGGGTTCTTAGTTTGCAGCATTGATTTGGACTCCTGATAGAGTCCCTCTATGCTGGCAGAGCAAGAACAAAAACATACAGAAATCCACACGTTTTTATACAGATGAATAGTGTTGGAACATACTTAACAAGGGTCAACACCAATCATAAGCCGGGCATAGGTTGCCATGCGAGGTTACATTATTTCCGACCAATCATAAATCGTCCATGTGCTGATCATGCTGCTGTTAGACATCAAAGGGGATAACTTCCTCACTTTCCAACTTAGAATGTTCTTCCCTGTTCCTTCTGTTCCTTATCTCCCAACCTGGAATGTCTTTCAACTTTGGCTAAGCTCGTTACCTATATTGATCTGCCATAAACATGGAGACATTCAGACCAGTCCTTGACTCACATCAAAGCCTCTACATTGCTAAGACCATGCAACCCTGCTGACTACGCAAACATATGGCCCAGCAGGAGGGCCAGGCCACTTGTATCAATCTCAGTTACTAACTAATTAACCCTTTCTAACCATTTTGCATTCTGCTTCTTTGCCACGTAGACATTTTAATATTTTACTGAAAACTGACCACGTAGGGATTCTCATTCCCCCCTTTTATCATTTTATGATAACCAATTATTACGGTGCTCACTGGTTCTGCAGCGCAGCAACATTTAAGTAAGCAATAAACTATAAGAATTATAACAATGAATATGACTAGCCCTTGAACTAGAGAAGTCCCAATAGAACACAGGCATGTTTCATCAATACGCCTTTGTACTCTTATCTGTTCTCAAGAACAGACTCCTTCTAAACATCTCTCAAGTAAGCTGCGAATGTCCTTGGTCAGCTAAACCTATTCATGTTAATTTGAAAAGGCTAACATAGTCAAATATCCCATGGTGCTTTATATTTTGTTTCCAGCCTAACTAGACTGAATGGTACCTTTCAGACCATTTTACACCTGTGAATTGGTGCCCTCCCCATTATATCCCTTAATCCAAATTCTCCCTACAGTATCCCATTAGATGCTGTACCTCATCTTAACCAGGTTCCCTTCGTGTTGGCCACCAGTCCGGGTGGAAGAGAGGCAGAGCATCTGATAATCCTATCAAACTATAATTGTCTTCCCTTTTACATGCACCTTACCCCAGCGGGTGCTACTCCCAGTACCATTAAGATGTGTTCTTAGTTGAAACCACAGAGACAATGGGGACATTCTCACCCAGGCTCTGTTTTACTATTTTTGCCAAACCCTTCATCCTCTACTTACATTTATTACATGCAATGAAAATCAAGAAGCACATTACAACAAACTGCACTACGACTAATACATATGAAACTAATCTAATCCAAAGATGGATCTGTATATTCAGTCCCAAATTCCAGGGGTCATTTCACCAGGTGGTGACTTTAATTTGGTCAATGTCATGCTTAATGTTGTTATTGTCCTGTTGTAGGTTATAATAAACCTTCTGGGAGAGGCGTATCTCCATTCGCAATACTTCCAAGTATTTAGGCAACAGGGGTGTCAGATACCCAAATGTGTCCTGATATTCTTTTAAGTCCTTTCTGACATTCTCAGAAACTTGTACGGTGGTGAGGTTATGCCGGTGTATCTCTACCAGTTCCTCGGGTCCAATCCGAACCAGGACTTCAGAAATGGAGTAGAATTCTGGACTTAAAATATCACAAGTTAGATTGGCATATTTAAACGTTTTCAAATTAGTTGTAACACAGTATTCGCCCTCTCCGGCATATACCACTTAAGTGGGTTTTAGATCCGCCTCTAGGGCCTCCATGGTACAGTTAATATCCTGATTGGTACCGGTATTATTAAACCCACACTGTGCTTCTAGGCTGTGTCCAACACTATGTGGACACACAGTGACAGCATGTCTAGTAACACATCCCTTTAATTTTGTTCCAGCCAATCAGCTTAAATCTACGTCCTCTAGTTCTTGAACCCTCTGCTAGGGGAAACAGGTACTTTCAGTCTACTTTATCTGGGCCCCTCATAATCTTGTAATTTTGTATCCATCGTACGGATATCTTCTAAATGTTGTTTCTCCCAATTTTATTGTTAACTGATGGGAACCTAACCCTGAATTTTGGAAATCCAAATTACTGTGTCCCTCTTTACTTTAATTTCAGTCCTTTTGATTGATACCAGTGTTTCCTGACTGTTTCATTAATTAGTTGGTTTCTCTATGGACCATGTGTCAGTGCCTTGTTTAAAAGGATTTCTCACTCGCCTGGACCACATTAACCATTTTCCTGTTGTGCTGTTGTCAAGTAACTGAGCCTGTCTGAGACTCATTCTTCAATGTATCTTCTTCATGTATCTCCGCATACTAGCAGCATCTCATAGGAATGAGCTTAGTGTTCTTGGATATTAACTTTCTGCTGGCCAGTCTCTTCTTCCTCATAGTATTTCCGAACATTTTCCATGGCACACATCATATGTCCTGTAGGATTCAGTCCTGTAAAAGCAACTGGTTTGTTTAAAGAGTGGTGGCAATAGCTCACCAGGCCACAGGCCTTTGTAATCATGTTCTTCATCCTGGTCTCCGTTTCAGATGATGGCAACATACATTTGTATCTTTTATGTCCACTGTAGCCATTCTTAGGTTTTCAGGTTATCTTATCAAAAAGATCAGGGGTGTCTCGAGTGCTTATCTCCCCCTGAATGGTCCCGATGTCAGGGTAGTGGCCAGGCTATTGAGTGTAGTTTTCTCATTATTCATTATAGGCAAGGACACAAATATCTCCACGAGAAAGCTATCAATTTACTATTCTCAACTACACTTTCCTGACTTCCACTAGATTGTATATTTATGCCAGATTGATTTTTTATCATGCCCAATTCAATGACTTTAGAGAAATTCCCATATCTCCCCACCTCGAGCACTCTGTCTCGGAAGACAACAAATAGGTTAAAACAAAACAGATCAAAATGTTTTCAAAAGAAGAGAATCAGGTTGATATCACCACGCTGTGACATTTGGTGTCCGCTGATGTCTGCAGCTAAAGTCTTAAATCTTTAACACCACTGGATTGTTTCCTGCACCAAATTTCTCCAGCAAAGGTTGCACCGTAACTTTGTAACTACTCTTGGTAATCCTGCACCATCAACACTCACGTGGTCCCAAAAAAAAACCAGGGTCACCTGTTTTAAAAGAAACACAGAAAATCCATTGCGGCTCTTCTTGAGAGCCCAAGTGATTAATTTGTCAAATCTTCATTTATTATTTATCAATCCAAAGGAATAATCCCTATACCCAAAACAAATTCAGAAAACAAAACAGGAGAGAGAAATTGCCTAGTTCCATTCTCGCTCTCTCTCTGAAGCACGCAGCCTGTCTGAAATAAACACTGTCTCTCCCACATACAGATGTACGCAGGGCTGCAGACTGGAATTTCTAACTCCAAGTCCTAATCTCTGTGTTTTCAAGATGTAACCACATTAAGCAGATATCATTAGCAGCCGCCTGCTAAGATACGTTATATTCCTCTTTTATTAATTTATTAATGGTTTGGGCATGTGTTTCTAGCACTGTAGCTATCCTTTGCAAATATATGGTCAGCATTTGATCCTCAGACAATTCCTTATCTGTATTTTCATTTATCTTTTAATATATCTTTAATGCGAGACCCTAAATCTCTGACCTTTTGATCTAATGTTGTCAAATTAATGGTGTTAACAACTGAGGCAAAGGCAGTTGCTATATCACTTATCACAGATCTTTACGTCCCCATATTTGCCTATCTCTTTTTACGATGTCCACCTCCATTCCATGTCGCTCTTTGTTTTAACACTTGAGTTAGGAGGTGTTGATCTAATTGTTGAGTTTTCTTAGCATTCTCAATGCAAGTTATATAATTTGTCAGGGAAGGTCTCCCCTCTTTGGTCAGATCTTGTATTCTACTATTAATTTCAAATAAAATTGAACAGCCCCAGAACTTGTCAAAACTTCCTTATCATACTGTGGCAGGGCAAAACTGATAGGTGTTTAGTACCCTGTGTCAGTACATAGCTCAAGTAATGGACTTCCAATTGTCTAACCTATGCTTCCTTTTCATATGATTTGTTTTACATTCCTTTCTAATCAATTTTTCACAGTAGCGTGGAAACTTATATCTCAGTCAATTGTAGCCTTTGGCATTTCCGAGTAATTGGGACAATTTTACTAATATAACCTATACCAATTGTTACCTCATGTTCACCTGTGTAATGGTTAGCCTCAGACAGTTCTCAACCGACTGGGTCATTTCTATCTGTTTGAACTGGTCTTGGCATGACAGTCTGGCTTCTTGGGATGGAAGGGGTTAACATTAACTTGCTCTTGTGGTAGGAGTAACTTGATCCTTCTCCCTTTTGAGATTAAGTTCCCACCTTCAAAATTTCACTTCACACAGGTTTGACTGATTTGTTTACTTCTCACATTTGTGGATTGCTTTATACTATATTTTTGCACACTATTTTTTACATACTTTTAGTGGATGTGATTATAATCAACGCTCCGAGCTGTTCCAGCTTTCCGACTTTTCCTATCACAGTGATACCAGATAGTTTTTTAATGTATCCCGTTAATTTTTAACCTCTTTTTAAACCACAGCCAATCACAAAATAAACATTCAAAATGCCAATTTTTTGAAGATCCCATGTCTGGAATTTAACATGCCCACACTTTATAAGAACCAGAATTTAATAGGTCACTTAACCTCAATAACTCCAATTTTAATTCGGCAGTATCAGAATTAAACACACGACAAGACAGATACATTACACAAAGGAAGAAAACACACAAGACACAGTAAGAAGGGGGCGTAGCCCACAACACCGACAAAAAAAACACTGATCAAGACAGGCTTTTTAAAGGGACAGTACACTTAAACAACAAAACCTTTCTTTTTCGGGTCTCTGTCTTTTAAACATTTGTCCAGTCACTTAATTCTATCCATATTTTTTTACAGTACTGTCTCCATAAAGCAATTAGTTCTTTGGCTGAGGTACCTCTGTTATTTTTCCAAATTAATTCCTGAGCCTTTTTTTCGGCATCTAAGTTTTATCAATAGTTCCTGTTTATATCCAATCATCAGGAACTTAAACCCTGACTACCCTCAGTGATATTAACCACTGACCTACCGCTTACACGTTATTCCCTCAGTGATATTCGACCACTGACCTCTTCCTGCTATTTCTGTGTATTCGCCAGACTGACCTGAATCTTGTAAGGACACCACACGATTGTTAGCGATTGGACGATTCGTCGTCAGACTGACGGATTGGAGGAAAACCGACATAGTAAATTAAGACTACTTACATCGGGGCGCCATTTCCTTCCTCCGTGTCTGAGACAATCCGCCTCTTACTCCGCGAACTCTCGGTGAACGACCGTTAAGATCCCACCGCTGCCACCAAATGACGATCCGGATTCTTTCCCCTCAGTCTGGTTCAGTAATAACTGAAGTCGAATACATTTTAAAGTCCAACACATCTTTAATAGCAGGGTTCTTAGTCTGCAGCATTGATTTGGACTCCTGATAGAGTCCCTCTATGCTGGCAGAGCAAGAACAAAAACATACAGAAATCCACACGTTTTTATACAGATGAATAGGGTTGGAACATACTTAACAAGGGTCAACACCAATCATAAGCCGGGCATAGGTTGCCATGCGAGGTTACATTATTTCCGACCAATCATAAATCGTCCATGTGCTGATCATGCTGCTGTTAGACATCAAAGGGGATAACTTCCTCACTTTCCAACTTAGAATGTTCTTCCCTGTTCCTTCTGTTCCTTATCTCCCAACCTGGAATGTCTTTCAACTTTGGCTAAGCTCGTTACCTATATTGATCTGCCATAAACATGGAGACATTCAGACCAGTCCTTGACTCACATCAAAGCCTCTACATTGCTAAGACCATGCAACCCTGCTGACTACGCAAACATATGGCCCAGCAGGAGGGCCAGGCCACTTGTATCAATCTCAGTTACTAACTAATTAACCCTTTCTAACCATTTTGCATTCTGCTTCTTTGCCACGTAGACATTTTAATATTTTACTGAAAACTGACCACGTAGGGATTCTCACCTGCATCTCTTACTCTTCCTGGTGGTCACCCATTCACTTCCTGCCTGGATACCCTTTACCTGCGGTGTGACCAACTCGCTAAACGTGCTATCCACGAGTTTCTCTGCATCGCGGATGCTCCACAGTGAGTCCACCCGCAGCTCTAGCTCCGAGATACGATCGGTTTTCATCTAATCAAATAAGTTGATTAGATGAAAACCAACAAAAATTGACAAGAAACATGAAAAGTTCTTGTATTTTAAGATAATATCTTACGCTATGAAAGAAAAAACTTCTGGCTCGCTGAAATATGTTCATTTGCTGAAAACCAACAAAACCACGAAAAGTTCTTGTATTTTAAGATAATATCTTACGCTATTAAATAAAAAAATTCTGGCTCGCTGAAATATGTTCATTTGCTGAAAACCAACAAAACCTCGAAAAGTTCTTGTATTTGAAGATAAAATCTTTTTGCTTTGAAGAAGAAAGATCTAGCTGACTGAAATAAGTTCATTGGATGAAAACCAACAAAAATTGACAAGAACCACGAAAAGTTCTTGTATTTTCAGATAATATCTTACGCTATTAAAGAAAAAACTTCTGGCTCGCTGAAATATGTTTATTTGCTGAAAACCAACAAAACCTCGAAAAGTTCTTGTATTTGAAGATAAAATCTTTTTGCTTTGAAGAAGAAAGATCGAGCTGACTGAAATAAGTTCATTAGATGAAAACCAACAAAAATTGACAAGAACCACGAAAAGTTCTTGTATTTTAAGATAAAATCTTACTCTATTAAGGAAAAAACTTCCAGCTCGCTGAAATATGTTCATTTGCTGAAAACCATCAAAACAACGAAAAGTTCTTGTATTTGAAGATAAAATCTTTTTGCTTTGAAGAAGAAAGATCTAGCTGACTGAAATAAGTTCATTAGATGAAAACCAACAAAAATTGACAAGAACCACGAAAAGTTCTTGTATTTTAAGATAAAATGTTACTCTATTAAGGAAAAAACTTCCAGCTCGCTGAAATATGTTCATTTGCTGAAAACCATCAAAACCACAAAAAGCTCTTGCATTTGAAGATAAAATCTTTTTGCTTTGAAGAAGAAAGATCTAGCTGACTGAAATAAGTTCATTAGATGAAAACCAACAAAAATTGACAAGAACCACGAAAAGTTCTTGTATTTTAAGATAAAATCTTACGCTATTAAAGAAAAAACTCCCAGCTCGCTGAAATATGTTCATTTGCTGAAAACCATCAAAACCACGAAAAGTTCTTGTATTTGAAGATAAAATCTTTTTGCTTTGAAGAAGAAAGATCTGGCTGATTGAAATAAGTTCATTGGATGAAAACCAACAAAAATTGACAAGAACCACGAAAAGTTCTTGTATTTTAAGATAATATCTTACGCTATTAAAGAAAAAACTTCCAGCTCGCTGAAATATGTTCATTTGCTGAAAACCAACAAAACCATGAAAATTTCTTGTATTTGAAGATAAAATCTTTTTGCTTTGAAGAAGAAAGATCTACCTGACTGAAATAAGTTCATTAGATGAAAACCAACAAAAATTGACAAGAACCACGAAAAGTTCTTGTATTTTCAGGTAAAATCTTACTCCAGTAAAGAAAAAAATTCCAGCTCGCTGAAATATGTTCATTTGCTGAAAACCAACAAAACCACGAAAAGTTCTTGTATTTGAAGATAAAATCTTTTTGCTTTGAAGAAGAAAGATCTCGCTGACTGAAATAAGTACATTAGATGAAAACCAACAAAAATTGACAAGAACCACGAAAAGTTCTTGTATTTTAAGATAAAATCTTACGCTATTAAAGAAAAAACTTCATCCTCGCTGAAATCTGTTCATTTGCTGAAAACCAACAAAACCACGAAAAGTTATTGTATTTGAAGATAAAATCTTTTTGCTTTGAAGAAGAAAGATCTGGCTGACTGAAATAAGTTCATTAGATGAAAACCAACAAAAATTGACAAGAACCACGAAAAGTTCTTGCATTTTAAGATAATATCTTACGCTATTAAAGAGAAAACTTCTTGCTCGCTGAAATCTGTTCATTTGCTGAAAACCAACAAAACCACGAAAAGTTGTTGTATTTGAAGATAAAATCTTTTTGCTTTGAAGAAGAAAGATCGAGCTGACTGAAATAAGTTAATTAATGAAAACCAACAAAAATTGACAAGAACCACGAAAAGTTCTTGTATTTTAAGATAAAATCTTACTCTATTAAGGAAAAAAACTTCCAGGTCGCTGAAAGATGTTCATTTGCTGAAAACCATCAAAACCACGAAAAGTTCTTGTATTTGAAGATAAAATCTTTTTGCTTTGAAGAAGAAAGATCTCGCTGACTGAAATAAGTTCATGAGATGAAAACGAACAAAAATTGACAAGAACCAGGAAAAGTTCTTGTATTTTAAGATAAAATCTTACGCTAGTAAAGAGAAAACTTCTTGCTCGCTGAAATCTGTTCATTTGCTGAAAACCAACAAAACCTCGAAAAGTTCTTGTATTTGAAGATAAAATCTTACTCTATTAAGGAAAAAACTTCCAGCTCGCTGAAATCTGTTCATTTGCTGAAAACCAACAAAACCACGAAAAGTTCTTGTATTTGAAGATAAAATCTTTTTGCTTTGAAGAAGAATGATCTGGCTGACTGAAATAAGTTCATTGGATGAAAACCAACAAAAATTGACAAGAACCACGAAAAGTTCTTGTATTTTAAGATAATATCTTACGCTATTAAAGAAAAAACTTCTGGCTCGCTGAAATATGTTCATTTGCTGAAAACCAACAAAATCACGAAAAGTTGTTGTATTTGAAGATAAAATCTTTTTGCTTTGAAGAAGAAAGATCTAGCTGACTGAAATAAGTTCATTAGATGAAAACCAACAAAAATTGACAAGAACCACGAAAAGTTCTTGTATTTTAAGATAATATCTTACGCTATTAAAGAAAAAAGCTTCTGGCTCGCTGAAATATGTTCATTTGCTGAAAACCAACAAAAGCTCGAAAAGTTCTTGTATTTGAAGATAAAATCTTTTTGCTTTGAAGAAGAAAGATCTAGCTGACTGAAATATGTTCATTGGATGAAAACCAACAAAAATTGACAAGAACCACGAAAAGTTCTTGTATTTTAAGATAAAATCTTACTCTTTTAAGGAAAAAAACTTCTGGCTCGCTGAAATATGTTCATTTGCTGAAAACCATCAAAACCACGAAAAGTTCTTGTATTTGAAGATAAAATCTTACGCTATTAAGGAAAGAACTTTCAGCTCGCTGAACTATGTTCATTTGCTGAAAACCATCAAATCCACGAAAAGTTCTTGTATTTTAAGATAAAATCTTTTTGCTTTGAAGAAGAAAGATCTCGCTGACTGAAATAAGTTCATCAGATGAAAACCAACAAAAATTGACAAGAACCACGAAAAGTTCTTGTATTTTAAGGTAAAATCTTACTCTAGTAAGGAAAAAAATTCCAGCTCGCTGAAATATGTTCATTTGCTGAAAACCAACAAAACCACGAAAAGTTCTTGTATTTGAAGATAAAATCTTTTTGCTTTGAAGAAGAAAGATCTAGCTGACTGAAATAAGTTCATTAGATGAAAACCAACAAAAATTGACAAGAAACACGAAAGGTTCTTGTATTTTCAGATAAAATCTTACGCTATTAAGGAAAGAACTTCCAGCTCGCTGAACTATGTTCATTTGCTGAAAACCATCAAAACCACGAAAAGTTCTTGTATTTTAAGATAAAATCTTTTTGCTTTGAAGAAGAAAGATCTCGCTGACTGAAATAAGTTGATTAGATGAAAACCAACAAAAATTGACAAGAAACACGAAAAGTTCTTCTATTTTAAGATAATATCTTACGCTATTAAAGAAAAAACTTCTGGCTCGCTGATATATGTTCATTTGCTGAAAACCAACAAAACCATGAAAAGTTCTTGTATTTGAAGATAAAATCTTTTTGCTTTGAAGAAGAAAGATCTAGCTGACTGAAATAAGTTCATTAGATGAAAACCAACAAAAATTGACAAGAACCACGAAAAGTTCTTGTATTTTAAGGTAAAATCTTACTCTATTAAGGAAAAAAATTCCAGCTCGCTGAAATATGTTCATTTGCTGAAAACCAACAAAACCACGAAAAGTTCTTGTATTTGAAGATAAAATCTTTTTGCTTTGAAGAAGAAAGATCTGGCTGACTGAAATAAGTTGATTAGATGAAAACCAACAAAAATTAACAAGATCGACGAAAAGTTCTTCTATTTTAAGATAATATCTTACACTATTAAAGAAAAAACTTCTGGCTCGCTGAAATATGTTCATTTGCTGAAAACCAACAAAACCACGAAAAGTTCTTGTATTTGAAGATAAAATCTTTTTGCTTTGAAGAAGAAAGATCTAGCTGACTGAAATAAGTTCATCAGATGAAAACCAACAAAAATTGACAAGAACCACGAAAAGTTCTTGTATTTTAAGGTAAAATCTTACTCTAGTAAGGAAAAAAATTCCAGCTCGCTGAAATCTGTTCATTTGCTGAAAACCAACAAAACCACGAAAAGTTCTTGTATTTGAAGATAAAATCTTTTTGCTTTGAAGAAGAAAGATCTGGCTGACTGAAATAAGTTCATTAGATGAAAACCAACAAAAATTGACAAGAACCACGAAAAGTTCTTGTATTTTAAGATAATATCTTACGCTATTAAAGAAAAAACTTCTTGCTCGCTGAAATATGTTCATTTGCTGAAAACCAACAAAACCTCGAAAAGTTCTCGTATTTGAAGATAAAATCTTTTTGCTTTGAAGAAGTAAGATCTAGCTGACTGAAATAAGTTCATCAGATGAAAAGCAACAAAAATTGACAAGAACCACGAAAAGTTCTTGTATTTTAAGATAAAATCTTACTCTATTAAGGAAAAAACTTCCAGCTCGCTGAAATATGTTCATTTGCTGAAAACCATCAAAACCACGAAAAGTTCTTGCATTTGAAGATAAAATCTTTTTCCTTTGAAGAAGAAAGATCTGGCTGACTGAAATAAGTTCATTAGATGAAAACCAACAAAAATTGACAAGAACCACGAAAAGTTCTTGTATTTTAAGATAACATCTTACGCTATAAAAGAAAAAACTTCATCCTCGCTGAAATCTGTTCATTTGCTGAAAACCAACAAAACCACGAAAAGTTCTTGTATTTGAAGATAAAATCTTTTTGCTTTGTAGAAGAAAGATCTAGCTGACTGAAGTAAGTTCATTAGATGAAAACCAACAAAAATTGACAAGAACCACGAAAAGTTCTTGTATTTTAAGATAATATCTTACGCTATTAAAGAAAAAACTTCTTGCTCGCTGAAATATGTTCATTTGCTGAAAACCAACAAAACCTCGAAAAGTTCTCGTATTTGAAGATAAAATCTTTTTGCTTTGAAGAAGAAAGATCCAGCTGACTGAAATAAGTTCATCAGATGAAAAGCAACAAAAATTGACAAGAACCACGAAAAGTTCTTGTATTTTAAGATAAAATCTTACTCTATTAAGGAAAAAACTTCCAGCTCGCTGAAATATGTTCATTTGCTGAAAACCATCAAAACCACGAAAAGTTCTTGCATTTGAAGATGAAATCTTTTTCCTTTGAAGAAGAAAGATCTGGCTGACTGAAATAAGTTCATTAGATGAAAACCAACAAAAATTGACAAGAACCACGAAAAGTTCTTGTATTTTAAGATAAAATCTTACGCTATAAAAGAAAAAACTTCATCCTCGCTGAAATCTGTTCATTTGCTGAAAACCAACAAAACCACGAAAAGTTCTTGCATTTGAAGATAAAATCTTTTCGCTTTGTAGAAGAAAGATCTAGCTGACTGAAATAAGTTCATTAGATGAAAACCAACAAAAATTGACAAGAACCACGAAAAGTTCTTGTATTTTAAGATAAAATCTTACGCTATTAAAGAAAAAACTCCCAGCTCGCTGAAATATGTTCATTTGCTGAAAACCATCAAAACCACGAAAAGTTCTTGTATTTGAAGATAAAATCTTTTTGCTTTGAAGAAGAATGATCTGGCTGACTGAAATAAGTTCATCAGATGAAAACCAAGAAAAATTGACAAGAACCACGAAAAGTTCTTGTATTTTAAGATAATATCTTACGCTATTAAAGAAAAAACTTCTGGCTCGCTGAAATATGTTCATTTGCTGAAAACCAACAAAATCACGAAAAGTTGTTGTATTTGAAGATAAAATCTTTTTGCTTTGAAGAAGAAAGATCCAGCTGACTGAAATAAGTTCATTAGATGAAAACCAACAAAAATTGACAAGAACCACGAAAAGTTCTTGTATTTTAAGATAATATCTTACGCTATTAAAGAAAAAACTTCTGGCTCGCTGAAATATGTTCATTTGCTGAAAACCAACAAAACCTCGAAAAGTTCTTGTATTTGAAGATAAAATCTTTTTGCTTTGAAGAAGAAAGATCGAGCTGACTGAAATAAGTTCATTAATGAAAACCAACAAAAATTGACAAGAACCACGAAAAGTTCTTGTATTTTAAGATAAAATCTTACTCTATTAAGGAAAAAAACTTCCAGCTCGCTGAAAGATGTTCATTTGCTGAAAACCATCAAAACCACGAAAAGTTCTTGCATTTGAAGATAAAATCTTTTTGCTTTGAAGAAGAAAGATCTCGCTGACTGAAATAAGTTCATTAGATGAAAATGAACAAAAATTGACAAGAACCAGGAAAAGTTCTTGTATTTTAAGATAAAATCTTACGCTATTAAAGAGAAAACTTCTTGCTCGCTGAAATCTGTTCATTTGCTGAAAACCAACAAAACCACGAAAAGTTGTTGTATTTGAAGATAAAATCTTTTTGCTTTGAAGAAAAAAGATCCAGCTGACTGAAATAAGTTCATTAGATGAAAGCCAACAAAAATTGACAAGAACCACGAAAAGTTCTTGTATTTTAAGATGAAATCTGACGCTATGAAAGAAAAAACTCACAGCTCGCTGAAATATGTTAATTTGCTGAAAACCAACAAAAACCACGAAAAGTTCTTGTATTTGAAGATAAAATCTTTTTGCTTTGAAGAAGAAAGATCTAGCTGACTGAAATAAGTTCATTAGATGAAAACCAACAAAAATTGACAAGAACCACGAAAAGTTCTTGTATTTTAAGATAATATCTTACGCTATTAAAGAAAAAACTTCTGGCTCGCTGATATTTGTTCATTTGCTGAAAACCAACAAAACCATGAAAAGTTCTTGTATTTGAAGATAAAATCTTTTTGCTTTGAAGAAGAAAGATCTAGCTGACTGAAATAAGTTCATTAGATGAAAACCAACAAAAATTGACAAGAACCACGAAAAGTTCTTGTATTTTAAGGTAAAATCTTACTCTAGTAAGGAAAAAAATTCCAGCTCGCTGAAATATGTTCATTTGCTGAAAACCAACAAAACCACGAAAAGTTCTTGTATTTGAAGATAAAATCTTTTTGCTTTGAAGAAGAAAGATCTGGCTGACTGAAATAAGTTCATTAGATGAAAACCAACAAAAATTGACAAGAACCACGAAAAGTTCTTGTATTTTAAGATAATATCTTACGCTATTAAAGAAAAAACTTCTGGCTCGCTGAAATATGTTCATTTGCTGAAAACCAACAAAACCTCGAAAAGTTCTTGTATTTGCAGATAAAATCTTTTTGCTTTGAAGAAGAAAGATCTAGCTGACTGAAATAAGTTCATTAGATGAAAACCAACAAAAATTGACAAGGACCACGAAAAGTTCTTGTATTTTAAGATAAAATCTTGAGCTATTAAAGAAAAAACTTCCAGCTCGCTGAAATGTGTTCATTTGCTGAATACAAAGAAAACCACGAAAAGTTCTTGTATTTGAAGATAAAATCTTTTTGATTTGAAGAAGAAAGATCTTGCTGACTGAAATAAGTTCATCAGATGAAAACCAACAAAAATTGACAAGAACCACGAAAAGTTCTTGTATTTTAAGGCAAAATCTTACGCTATTAAAGAAAAAACTTCTCGTTCGCTGAAATATGTTCTTTTGCTGAAAACCAACAAATCCACGAAAAGTTCTTGTGTTTTAAGATAAAATCTTATTCTATTAAAGAAAACACTTCGAGCTCGCTGAAATATGTTCTTTTGCTGAAAACCAACAAAACCACGAAAAGTTCTTGTATTTGTCGATAAAATCTTTTTGCATTAAAGAAGCTAGATCTGGCTGACTGAAAAAAGTTCATCAGATGAAAAACCAACAAAAATTGACAAGAACCACGAAAAGTTCTTGTATTTTAAGATAAAATCTTACGCTCTTGAAGAAAAAACTTCCAGCTCGCTGAAATATGTTCATTTGCTGCAAACCAACAAATCCACAAAAAGTTCTTGTATTTGAAGATAAAATCTTTTTGCTTTGAAGAAGAAAGTTCTGGCTGACTGAAATCAGTTCATTCGATGAAAACCAACAAAAATTGACAAGAACCACGAAAAGTTCTTGTATTTTAAGATAAAATCTTGAGCTATTAAAGAAAAAACTTCCAGCTCGCTGAAATATGTTCTTTTGCTGAAAACCAACAAAACCACGAGAAGTTCTTGTGTTTGAAGATAAAATCTTTTTGCATTAAAGAAGAAAATCTAGCTGACTGAAATAAGTTTATTGGATGAAAACCAACACAAATTGACAAGAACCACGAAAAGTTCTTGTATTTTAAGATAAAATCTTGAGCTATTAAAGAAAAAACTTCCAGCTCGCTGAAATATGTTGATTTGCTGAAAACAAAGAAAACCACGAAAAGTTCTTGTATTTGAAGATAAAATCTTTTTGCTTTGAAGAAGAAAGAGCTAGCTGACTGAAATAAGTTCATTGGATGAAAATCAACAAGAATTCACAAGAACCACGAAAAGTTCTTGTATTTTAAGATAAAATCTTACGCTATTAAAGAAAACACTTCCAGCTCGCTGAAATATGTTCATTTGCTGAAAACCAACAAAACCACGAAAAGTTCTTGTATTTGATGATAAAATCTGTTTGATTTGAAAAAGAACGATCTCGCTGACTGAAATAAGTTCATGAGATGAAAACCAACAAAAATTGACAAGAACCACGAAAAGTTCATGTATTTTAAGATAAAATCTTACGCTCTTGAAGAAAAAACTTCCAGCTCGCTGAAATATGTTCATTTGCTGCAAACCAACAAAACCACAAAAAGTTCTTGTATGTGAAGATAAAATCTTTTTGCTTTGAAGAAGAAAGATCGAGCTGACTGAAATCAGTTCATTCGATGAAAACCAACAAAAATTGACAAGAACCACGAAAAGTTCTTGTATTTTAAGATAAAATCTTGAGCTATGAAAGAAAAAACTTCCAGCTCGCTGAAATATGTTCATTTGCTGAAAACAAAGAAAACCACGAAAAGTTCTTGTATTTGAAGATAAAATCATTTTGCTTTAAAGAAGAAAGATCTGGCTGACTGAAATAAGTTCATTAGATGAAAACCAACAAAAATTGACAAGAACCACGAAAAGTTCTTGTATTTTAAGATAAAATCTTACGTAATTGAAGAAAAAACTTCCAGCTCGCTGAAATATGTTCATTTGCTGAAAACCAACAAAACCACGAAAAGTTCTTGTATTTGAAGATAAAATCTTTTTGCTTTGAAGAAGAAAGATCTAGCTGACTGAAATAAGTTCATTGGATGAAAGCCAACAAAAATTGACAAGAACCACGAAAAGATCTTGTATTTTAAGATTAAATCTTACGCTGTGAAAGAAAAAACTTCCAGCTCGCTGAAATATGTTCATTTGCTGAAAACAAAGAAAACCACGAAAAGTTCTTGTATTTGAAGATAAAATCTTTTTGCTTTGAAGAAGAAAGATCTTGCTGACTGAAATAAGTTCATTGGATGAAAACCAACAAAAATTGACAAGAACCACGAAAAGTTCTTGTATTTTAAGATAAAATCTTACGCTATGAAAGAAAAAACTTCCAGCTCGCTGAAATATGTTCTTTTGCTGAAAACCAACAAAACCACGAGAAGTTCTTGTGTTTGAAGATAAAATCTTTTTGCATTAAAGAAGAAAATCTAGCTGACTGAAATAAGTTCATTGGATGAAAACCAACACAAATTGACAAGAACCACGAAAAGTTCTTGTATTTTAAGATAAAATCTTGAGCTATTAAAGAAAAAACTTCCAGCTCCCTGAAATATGTTCATTTGCTGAAAACCAACAAAACCACGAAAAGGTCTTGTATTTGAAGATAAAATCTTTTTGCTTTGAAGCAGAAAGATCTAGCTGACTAAAATAAGTTCATTGGATGAAAACCAACAAAAATTGACAAGAACCACGAGAAGTTCTTGTATTTTAAGATAAAATCTTGAGCTATTAAAGAAAAAAACTACCAGCTCGCTGAAATATGTTCATTTGCTGAAAACCAACAAAACCACGAAAAGTTCTTGTATTTGAAGATGAAATCTTTTTGCATTAAAGAAAGATCTAGCTGACTGAAATAAGTTCATTAGATGAAAATCAACAAAAATTGACAAGAACCACGAAAAGTTATTGTCTTTTAAGATAAAATCTTATGCTATTAAAGAAGAAACTTCGAGCTCGCTGAAATATGTTTTTTGCTGAAAACCAACAAAACCACGAAAAGTTCTTGTATTTGAAGATAAAATCTTTTTGCATTAAAGAAGAAAGATCTACCTGACTGAAATAAGTTCATTGGATGAAAACCAACAAGAATTCACAAGAACCACGAAATGTTCTTGTATTTTAAGATAAAATCTTACGCTCTTAAAGAAAACACTTCGAGCTCGCTGAAATATGTTCTTTTGCTGAAAACCAACAAATCCACGAAAAGTTCTTGTGTTTTAAGATAAAATCTTATTCTATTAAAGAAAACACTTCGAGCTCGCTGAAATATGTTCTTTTGCTGAAAACCAACAAAACCACGAAAAGTTATTGTGTTTGAAGATAAAATCTTTTTGCATTGAAGAATAAAGATCTCGCTGACTGAAACAATTTCATCAGATGAAAACCAACAAAAATTGACAAGAACCACGAAAAGTTCTTGCATTATAAGGCAAAATCTTACGCTATTAAAGAAAAAACGTCAAGCTCGCTGAAATATGTTCTTTTGCTGAAAACCAACAAATCCACGAAAAGTTCTTGTATTTTAAGATAAAATCTTACGCTATTGAAGAAAAAACTTCCAGCTCGCTGAAATATGTTCTTTTGCTGAAAACCAACACAACCACGAAAAGTTCTTGTATTTGAAGATAAAATCTTTTTGCATTAAAGAAGAAAGATCTAGCTGACTGAAATAAGTTCATTCGATGAAAACCAACAAAAATTGACAAGCACCACGAAAAGCTTTTGTGTTTTAAGATAAAATCTTGAGCAATGAAAGAAAAAACTTCCAGCTCGCTGAAATATGTTCATTTGCTGAAAACCAACAAAACCACGAAAAGTTCTTGTGTTTGAAGATAAAATCGTTTTGCATTAAAGAAGAAAGATCCAGCTGACTGAAATAAGTTCATTCGATGAAAACCAACAAGAATTCACAAGAACCACGAAATGTTCTTGTATTTTAAGATAAAATCTTGAGCTATTAAAGAAAAATCTTCCAGCTCGCTGAAATATGTTCTTTTGCTGAAAACCAACAAACCACGAAAAGTTATTGTATTTGAAGATAAAATCTTTTTGCTTTGAAGAAGGAAGATCTAGCTGACTGAAATAAGTTCATGAGATGAAAACCAACAAAAATTGAAAAGAACCACGAAAAGTTCATGTATTTTAAGATAAAATCTTATGCTATTAAAGAAAAAACTTCGAGCTCGCTGAAATATGTTTTTTGCTGAAAACCAACAAAACCACGAAAAGTTCTTGTATTTGAAGATGAAATCTTTTTGCTTTGAAGAAGAAAGATCAAGCTGACTGAAATAAGTTCATCAGATGAAAACCAACAAAAATTGACAAGAACCACGAAAAGTTCTTGTATTTTAAGGCAAAATCTTACGCTATTAAAAAAAAAACTTCTCGTTTGCTGAAATATGTTCTTTTGCGGAAAACCAACAAAACCACGAAAAGTTCTTGTATTTGAAGATAAAATCTTTTTGCTTTGAAGAAGAAAGATCCAGCTGACTGAAATAAGTTCATTCGATGAAAACGAACAAAAATTGACAAGCACCACGAAAAGTTCTTGTGTTTTAAGATAAAATCTTATTCTATTAAAGAAAAAACTTCGAGCTCGCTGAAATATGTTCTTTTGCTGAAAACCAACATAACCACGAAAAGTTCTTTGTTTGAAGATAAAATCTTTTTGCACAAAAGAAGAAAGATCTCGCTGACTGAAATAAGTTCATTAGATGAAAACCAACAAGAATTCACAAGATCCACGAAATGTTCTTGTATTTTAAGATAAAATCTTGAGCTATCAAAGAAAAAACTTCCAGCTCGCTGAAATATGTTCTTTTGCTGAAAACCAACAAAACCACGAAAAGTTCTTGTATTTGAAAATAAAATCTTTTTGCTTTGAAGAATGAAGATCGAGCTGACCGAAATAAGTTCATTGGATAAAAAATAAGAAAAATTGACAAGAACCACGAAAAGTTCTTGTATTTTAAGATAAAATCTTATGCTATTGAAGAAAAAACTTCGAGCTCGCTGAAATATGTTCTTTTGCAGAAAACCAACAAAACCACGAAAAGTTCTTGTGTTTGAAGATAAAATCTTTTTGCTTTGAAGAAGAAAGATCTAGCTGACTGAAATAAGTTCATCAGATGAAAACCAACAAAAATTGACAAGAACCACGAAAAGTTCTTGTATTTTAAGGCAAAATCTTACGCTATTAAAGAAAAAACTTCAAGCTCGCTGAAATATGTTCTTTTGCTGAAAACCAAGAAAACCACGAAAAGTTCTTGTGTTTGAAGATAAAATATTTTGCATTAAAGAAGAAAGATCTCGCTGATTGAAATAAGTTCATTCGATGAAAACCAACAAGAATTCACAAGATCCACGAAATGTTCTTGTATTTTAAGATAAAATCTTGAGCTATCAAAGAAAAAACTTCCAGCTCGCTGAAATATGTTCATTTGCTGAAAACCAACAAAACCACGAAAAGTTCATGTATTTGAAGATTAAATCTTTTTGCTTTGAAGAAGAAAGATCTAGCTAGCTGAAATTAGTTCATTGGATGAAAACCAACAAAAAATGACAAGAACCACGAAAAGTTCTTGCATTTTAAGAAAAAATCTTGAGCTATTAAAGAAGAAACTTCTAGCTCGCTGAAATATGTTCATTTGCTGAAAACAAAGAAAGCCACAAAAAGTTCTTGTATTTGAAGATAAAATCTTTTTGCTTTGAAGAAGAAAGATCTAGCTGACTGAAATAAGTTCATTAGATGAAAACCAACAAAAATTGACAAGAACCACGAAAAGTTCTTATATTTTGAGATAAAATCTTTTTGCTTTGAAGCAGAAAGATCGAGCTGACTGAAATAAGATCTATCCGACTGCAGGTGGAGGAGAAGGAGCAGGATTTGGAGAAGGAGGAGGAGAATGAGCAGGAGAAGGAGCAGGAGCAGGAGGAGCAGATTGTTGAGAACGAGCTGGAGGAGATGAAGGAGCAGGAGTAGGAGAATCAGCAGGAGGTGAAGAATGAGTTGTAGGTGAAGAATGCGCAGGAGGAGGAGTGGTAGCAGAAGGAGAAGGAGCAGGAGGAGGAGAAGCAGGAGGAGGTGAAGAATGAGTTGTAGGTGAAGAATGCGCAGGAGGAGGAGTGGTAGCAGAAGGAGAAGGAGCAGGAGGAGGAGAAACAGCAGCAGGAGGAGAAGCAGGAGGAGATGAAGAATGAGCAGGAGGTGAAGAATGAGCAGGAGAAGGAGTGGGAGCAAAATGAGATGGAGCAGGAGCAGGAGAAGGAGCAGGAGGTCGACAGGTAAGCAGGAGGTGGAGGAGGAGAAGAAGGAGGCGAAGGGGCAGAATGTGCAGGGGATGGAAAGGGACCAGGAGTTATCGAAGGAGCAGGAGGTGGAGAAAGAGCAGGAGGGGGAGAAGGAGCAGGAGTGGGTAAAGGAGCAGGAGAAGGAGGGGTTCCAGGAGATGGAGCGGAAGGGGGTGAAGGAGCAGGAGATCGAGAGGGAGCAAGAGGTGGAGAAGGAACTGGAGGACTAGGAGCAGAAGGAGCAGGAATTGGAGAAGGAGCAGTTGGAGGAGAAATAGCAGGAAGTGGAGACAAAGCAGGAGGAGGCGGAGCAGAATGAGCAGAACGTGGTGAAGGAGCAGGAGGAGGAGAAGGAGCAGGTTGTGGAGAACGAGCTGGAGGAGAAGGAGCAGGAGGAGGAGAAGGAGCACGAGGAGGAGAAGCAGAAGGAGGTGGAGAAGGAGCAGGCGGTGGGGAAGCAGCACTAGGAGGAGAAGGAGCTGGAGGAGGAGAAGGAGCAGGAGGAGGAAAAGGAGCAGGAGGAGGAGAAGGAGCAGGAGCAGGAGAAGGAGCAGGAGCAGGAGAAGCAGCAGGAGGTGGAGAAGGAGGAGGAGGAGGAGAAGGTGCAGGAGGAGGAGTTGGAGCAGCAGGGGGAGACGGAGCAGGAGTTGGAGAAGGAGCAGGAGGGGGAGAAGGAGCAGGAGTAGGAGGGGTAGCAGAAGATGGAGCGGAAGGGGGAAAAGGAGCAGGAGATGGAGAGGGAGCAGGAGGTGGAGAAGGAGCAGGACGTGGAGAAGGAGCAGGACGTGGAGATGGAGCA
Source organism: Heptranchias perlo (assembly GCF_035084215.1). Lineage (NCBI taxonomy): Eukaryota > Metazoa > Chordata > Chondrichthyes > Hexanchiformes > Hexanchidae > Heptranchias > Heptranchias perlo. The sequence goes on along the minus strand of NW_027139453.1, from coordinate 504,818 downwards.
GGAGGGGGAGAAGGAGCAGGAGTAGGAGGGCGAGCAGGAATTGGAGAAGGAACAGGAGCTGGAGAAGGAGCAGGAGGAGCAGAAAGAGCAGGAGGAGGAGCAGAAGGAGGAGGAGGAGGAGAAAGAGAAGGAGCCGGAGGTGGAGAAGGAGCCAGAGGTGGAGAAGGAGCAGGAGGTGTAGAAGGAGCAGGTTGTGGAGAACGAGCTGGAGGAGGAGAACGAGCTGAACGAGGAGAAGAAGCAGGAGGAGTAGAAGGAGCAGGAGTAGGAGAAGGAGCAGGAGTAGGAGAAGATGCAGGAGGAGGAGAAGGAGCCTGGAGGAGGAAAAGTAGCAGGAGGAGGAGAAGGAGCAGGAGGTGGAGAAGGAGCAGCAGGTGGAGGAGGAGCAGGAGCTGGAGAAGGAGCAGGAGGTGGAGAAGGAGCATGAGGTGCAGAAGTAGCAGGAGCAGGAGAAGGAGCAGGAGGAGGAGAAGGAGCAGGAGGTGGAGAAGGAGCAGCTGTTGGAGGAGGACCAGGAGGTGGAGAAGGAGCAGGAGGTGGAGAAGGAGCATGAGGTGCAGAAGTAGCAGGAGCAGGAGAAGGAGCAGGAAGAGGAGAAGGCGCCGGAGGAGACGGAGCAGGACGAAGAGAAGGAGCAAAAGGAGCATTAGGTGGAGATGGAGCAGGACGTGGAGAAGTTGCAGGAGGAGGAGAAGGAGCCCGAGATGGAGAAAGAGCCGGAGGTGGAGGAGCAGCAGGAAGCGGAGAACGAGCTGGGGGAGGAGAACAAGCTGGAGGAGGAGAAGGAGCAGGAGGTGGAGAAGGAGCAGGAAGAGGAGAAGGAGCAGGAGGTGGAGAAGGAGCAAGAGGTGGGGAAGGAGCAGGAGGAGGAGGAGGAGCAGACGGAGAAGGAGCAGGCGGTGGAGGCGGACTAGGAGGTGGAAAACGACCAGGAGGAGGGAAAGGAGCAGGAGGTGGAGAAGGAGCAGGAAGTGGATAAGGAACAGGAGCAGGAGAAGCAGCAGGAGCAGGAGAAGGAGCAGGAGGAGGAGAAGGAGCAGGAGGTGGAGAACGAGCAGGAGGAGGAGAACGAGCAGGAGCAGGAGAAGGTGTAGGTAGAGGAGAAGGAACTGGAGTAGGAGAAGGAGCAGGATGGGGAGAAGGAGCAGGAGTAGCAGGGGTAGCAGGAGATGGAGCAGAAGGTGGAAAAGGAGCAGGAGATGGAGAGGGAGCAGCAGGTGGAGAAGGAGCAGGACGTGGAGACGGAGCAGGACGTGGAGAAGGAGCAGGAGGGGGAGAAGGAGCAGGTGATGGAGAAGGAACAGGAGATGGATAAGGACCAGGAGCTGGAGAAGGAGCATGAGGAGTAGAAGGATTAGGAGGAGGATAAGCAGAAGGAGCAGGAATTGGAGAAAGAGCAGTTGGAGGAGAAGGAGCAGGAATTGGAGAATGAGCAGGAGATGGAGAAGGAGAAGGAGGAGGTGAAGGAGCAGGAAGTGGACAAGGAGCAGGAGGTGGAGAAGGAGCAGGAGGTGCAGAAGCAGCATGAGCAGGAGAAGGTCCGGGAGGAGGAGAAGGAGCCGGAGGAGGAGAAGGAGCAGGAGGATGAGAAGGAGCAAATGGAGCAGGAGGTGGAGATGGAGCAGGACGTGGAGAAGTAGCAGGAGGAGGAGAAGGAGATGGAGACTGAGTTGGAGAAGAAAAAGGAGGTGGAGAAGGAGCAGGAAGTGGAGAACGAGCTGGAGTAGGAGAATGAGTGGGAGGAGGCGAAGGAGCAGGAGGAGCAGTAAGAGCAGGAGGAGGAGAAGGAGCAGGAGCTGGAGAAGGAGCAGGAGGAGGAGAAGGAGCAGGAGGTGGAGAAGGAGCAGGAGGAGGCGAAGGAGCAGAAGGAGAAGGAGCAGGCCGTGGAGAAGGTGCAGGAGGAGGACAACGAGCAGGAGGAGGGGTAGGAGCAGCAGGTGGTGAAGGAGCAGGAGGTGGAGAAGGAGCAGGAGCAGGAGAAGGAGCAGGAGGAGGAGAACGAGCAGGAGGAGGAGAAGGAGCAGGAGAAGGAGAACGAGCAGGAGGAGGAGAAGGAGCAGGAAGAGGAGCAGGAGCAGGAGGTGGAGAAGGAGCAGGAGGTGGAGAAGGAGCAGGAGCTGGAGAAGGAGCAGGAGGAGAAAAAGGAGCAGGAGGAGGAGAAGGAGCAGGAGTTGGAGAAGGAGCAGGAGGTGGAGAAGGAGCTGGAGCAGGATAAGGAGCAGGAGGAGAAAAAGGAGCAGGAGGAGGAGAAGGAGCAAGAGATGGAGAAGGAGCAGTAGGTGGAGAAGGAGGAGGAGGAGGAGAAGGTGCAGGAGGAGGAGAAGGAGCAGGAGGTGGAAAAGGAGCAGGAGGTGGAGAAGGAGCAGGAGCTGGAGAAGGAGCAGGAGGAGAAAAGGGAGCAGGAGGAGGAGAAGGAGCAGGAGTTGGAGAAGGAGCAGAAGGTGGAGAAGGAGCTGGAGCAGGATAAGGAGCAGGAGGAGAAAAAGGAGCAGGAGGAGGAGAAGGAGCAGGAGGTGGAGAATGAGCAGGAGGTGGAGAAGGAGGAGGAGGAGGAGAAGGTGCAGGAGGAGGAGAAGGAGCAGGAGGAGGAGAAGGAGCAGGAGGTGGAGAAGGAGCAGGAGGGGGAGAAGGAGCAGGAGTATGAGGGGTAGCAAGAGATGGAGCAGAAGGGGGAAATGGAGCAGGAGATGGAGAGGGAGGAGGAGGTGGAGACGGAGCAGGACGTGGAGAAGGAGCAGGACGTGGAGAAGGAGTAGGAGGGGGAGAAGGGGCAGGAGTTGGAGTGGTAGCAGGAGATGGAGCGGAAGGGGGAGGAGGAGCACGAGGTGGAGAGGGAGCAGGAGGTGGAGAAGGAGCAGGAGGTGGAGAAGGAACAGGGGATGGAGAACGAACAAAAGCTGGAGAAGGAGCAGGAGGAGGACAAGGAGCCGCAGGTGGAGAAGGAGCAGGAGGTGCAGAAAGTGCAGCAGGAGGAGCAGAAGGAGCAGAAGGTGGAGATGGAGCAGGACGTGAAGAAGGAGCAGGTGGAGGAGATGGAGAAGCAGCCGGAGGTGGAGATGGAGCCGGTGGTGGAGAAGGAGCAGGACGTGTAGAAGGAGCAGGTTGTGGAGAATGAGCTGGAGGAGGAGAACGAGCTGGAGGAGGAGAAGGAGCAGGAGGAGGGTAATGAGCAGGAGGAGGAGAAGGAGCAGGAGGTGGAGAAGGAGCAGGAGGAGGAGGGGAACAGAAGGAGAAGGAGCAGGCGGTGATGGAGGAGCAGGAGGGGTCGAACGAACAGGAAGAGGAGAAGGAGCAGGAGGAGGAGAAGGAGCTGGTGGAGGAAAAGGAGCAGAAGGAGCAGGAGGTGGAGATGGAGCAGGACGTGGAGAAGTAGCAGGAGGAGTAGAAAGAGAAGGAGCCTGAGTTGGAGAAGGAGCCGAATGTGGAGAAGGAGCAGGAAGTGGAGAACAAGGTGGAGGAGGAGAACGAGCTGGAGGAGAAGGAGCAGGAGGTGGAGATGGAGCAGGAGGTGGAGAAGGAGCCGGAGGTTGAGTAGGAGCAGGAGGTGTAGAAGGAGCAGGTTATGGAGAACGAGCTGGAGGAGGAGAACGAGCTGGAGGAGGAAACGGAGCAGGAGGTGGAGAAGGAGCAGGAGGAGGAGGGGGAGCAGAAGGACAAGGAGCAGGGGGTGGAGAAGGAGCAGGAGGAGGCGAACGAGCAGGAGGAGGAGAAGGAGCAGGAGGTGGAGACGGAGCTGGAGGAGGAGAACGAGCTGGAGGAGGAGAAGGAGCAGGAGATGGAGACGGAGCAGGAGGTGGAGAAGGAGCAGGAAGGGGAGAAGGAGCAGGAGTAGGAGGGGTAGCAGGAGATGGAGCGGAAGGGGGAGAAGGAGGGGTAGATGGAGAGGGTGCAGGAGGTGGGGAAGGAGCAGGAGGAGGAAAAGGAGCAGGACGAGGAAAAGGAGCAGGAGGAGCAGAAGGAGCAGGAGTTGGAGAAGGAGCTGGAGGAGGAGAACGAGCTTGAGGAGGAGAAGGAGCAGGAGGTGGAGACGGAGCAGGAGGTGGAGATGGAGCAGGAGGGGGAGAGGGAGTAGGAGTAGGAGTAGGAGGGGTAGCAGGAGATGGAGCGGAAGGGGGAGAAGGAGGGGTAGATGGAGAGGGTGCAGGAGGTGGAGCAGGAGCAGGAGGAGGAGAAGGAGCAGGAGCAGGAGAAGGAGCAGGAGGTGGAGAAGGAGCAGGAGGAGGAGAAGGAGCAGGTGGAGGAGAAGGAGCAGGTGGAGGAGAAGGAGCAGGAGGAGGATATGGAGGAGGAGGAGGAGAAGGAGCCGGAGGAGGAGAAGGAGCATGAGGAGGAGAAGGAGCAGTAGGAGCAGAAGGTGGAGATGGAGCAGGAAGCGGAGAAGTAGCAAGAGGAGGAGAAGGAAAAGGAGACTGAGTTGGAGAAGGAAAAGGAGGTGGTGAAGGAGCAGGAAGTGGAGAACGAGCTGGAGGAGGAGAACGAGCTGGAGGAGGAGAAGGAACAGGAGGAGGAGAAGGAGCAGGAGTAGGAGAAGGAGCAGGAGGTGGAGAAGGAGCAGGAGGTGGAGAATGATCAGGAGGTGGAGAAGGAGCAGGAGGAGGAGGAGGAGCAGAAGAAGAAGGAGCAGTCCGTGGAGAAAGAGCAGGAGGAGGAAAACGAGCAGGAGGAGGAGAAGGAGCAAAAGGAGAAGGAGCAGAAGCAGGAGATCGAGCAGGAGGATTAAAAGGAGCAGGAGGAGGAGAAGGAGCAGGAGGAGGAGAAGGAGCAGGAGGAGGAGAAGGAGCAGGAGGGGTAGAAGGAGCAGGAGGGTGAGAAGGAGCAGGAGTAGGAGGGGTAACAGGAGATGCAGCGGAAGGGGGAAAAGGAGCAGGCGATGGAGTGGGAGCAGGAGGTGGAGACGGAGCAGGACGTGGAGAAAGAGCAGGACGTGGAGATGGAGCATGAGGGGGGAAGGAGCAGGAGGGGGAGAAGGAGCAGGGGGGGGAGAAGGAGCAGGAGTAGGAGGGGTAGCAGGAGATGGAGCGGAAGGGGGGAGGAGCAGGAGGTGGAGAGGGAGCAGGAGGTGGAGAAGGAGCAGGAGGTGGTGAAGGAACAGGGGATGCAGAAGGAACAGGAGCTGGAGAAGGAGCAGGAGGAGGACAAGGAGCCGGAGGTGGAGAAGGAGCAGGAGTTGTAGAAGGAGCAGGTTGTGGAGAACGAGCTGGAGGAGGAGAACGAGCTGGCGGAGCATAAGGAGCAGGAATTCGAGAAAGCAGTTGCAGGAGAAGGAGCAGGATTTGGAGAATGAGTAGGAGATGCAGAAGGAGAAGGAGCAGGAGGAGGAGAAGGATCAGGAGGAGGAGAAGCAGTAGGATGGAGAGAAGGAAATGGAGGGGGAGAAGGAACTGGAGGGGGAGAAGGAGCAGGAGGAGGAAAAGCAGCAGGAAGTGGAGAAGGAGCAGGAGGAGGAGAAAGAGCAGGAGGAGGAGAGGAAGGAGAAGGAGGTAGAGATGGAGCAGGACGTGGAGAAGGAGCAGGAGGAGGAGATGGAGAAGCAGCCGGAGGTGGAGAAGGAGACGAAGGTGGAGAAGGAGCAGGAGGTGTAGAAGGAGCAGGTTGTGGAGGATGAGCTGGATGTGGAGAACGAGCTGGAGGAGGAGAAGGAGCAGGAGGAGGGGAATGAGCAGGAGGAGGTGAAGGAGCAGGAGGTGGAGAAGGAGCAGGAGGAGGTTGGGGAGCAGAAGTAGAAGGAGCAGGCGGTGGAGAAGGAGCAGGAAGTGGAGAACGAGCTGGAGGAGGAGAAGGAGCAGGAGGAGGAGAAGGAGCAGGAGGAGGAGAAGGAGCAGGAGGAGGAGAAGCGGCAGGAGGAGGAAAATGAGCAGGAGGAGGAGAAGGAGCAGGAGGAGGAGAAGGAGCAGGAGGAGGAGAAGGAGCCGGAGGAGGAGAAGGAGCAGGCGGTGGAGAAGGAGCAGGAGGTGGAGAAGGAGCAGGAAGTCGAGAAGGAGCAGGAGCAGGAGGGGGAGTAGAAGGAGAAGGAGCAGAAGGTGGAAAAGGAGCAGGAGGAGGGGAGGGAGCAGGAGGTGGAGATGGAGCAGGAGGTGTACAAGGAGCAGGTTGTGGAGAGCGAGCTGGAGGAGGAGAACGAACTGGAGGAGGAGAAGGAGCAGGAGGAGGAGGTGGAGCAGAAGGAGATGGAGCAGGCGGTGGAGAAGGTGCAGGAGGAGGAGATGGAGCAGGAGGAGGAGAAGGAGCAGGAGGAGGAGAAGCGGCCGGAAGAGGAAAATGAGCAGGAGGAGGAGAAGGAGCAGGAGGAGGAGAAGGAACAGGAGGTGGAGAAGGAGCAGGAGGTGGAGAAGGAGCAGGAGGAGGAGGAGGAGCAGAAAGAGAAGGAGCAGGAGGTGGAGAAGGAGTAGGAGGAAGAAAAGGAGCAGGAGGAGGGGAAGGAGTAGGAGGAGGAGAAGGAGCCGGAGGAGGAGAAGGAGCAGGAGAAGGAGCAGGAGGAGGAGAAGGAGCAGAAGGAGGAGAAGGAGCAGGAAGTGGAGAATGAGCAGGAGGTGGAGTCGGAGCAGGAGCTACAGAAGGAGCAGGAGCAGGAGCAGGAGGAGGAGGAGGAGAAGGAGCCGGAGGAGGAGAAGGAGCAGGAGGAGCAGGAGGTGGATATGGAGCAGGATGTGGAGAAGTAGTTGCTTTGAAGAATAAAGGTCGAGCTGACTGAAATAAGTTCATTGGATAAAAAATAATAAAAATTGACAAGAACCACGAAAAGTTCTTGTATTTTAAGGTAAAATCTTATGCTATGAAAGAAAAAACTTCGAGCTCGCTGAAATATGTTCTTTTGCAGAAAACCAACAAAACCACGAAAAGTTCTCGTATTTGAAGATAAAATCTTTTTGCATTGAAGAAGAAAGATCCAGCTGACTGAAATAAGTTCATTAGATGAAAACCAACAAAAATTGACAAGAACCACGAAAAGTTCCTGTATTTTAAGATAAAATCTTACGCTATTAAAGAAAAAACTTCCAGCTCGCTGAAATATGTTCATTTGCTGAAAACCAACAAAACCACGAAAAGTTCATGTATTTGAAGATAAAATCTTTTTGCATTAAAGAAGAAAGATCTAGCTGGCTGAAATAAGTTCATTGGATGAAAACCAACAAAAAATGACAAGAACCACGAAAAGTTCTTGCATTTTAAGATAAAATCTTGAGCTATTAAAGAAGAAACTTCCAGCTCGCTGAAATATGTTCATTTGCTGAAAACAAAGAAAGCCACAAAAAGTTTTTGTATTTGAAGATAAAATCTTTTTGCTTTGAAGAAGAAAGATCTCGCTGACTGAAATAAGTTCATTAGATGAAAACCAACAAAAATTGACAAGAACCACGAAAAGTTCTTATATTTTTAGATAAAATCTTTTTGCTTTGAAGCAGAAAGATCGAGCTGACTGAAATAAGATCTCTCCGACTGCAGGAGGAGGAGAAGGAGCAGGATTTGGAGAAGGAGGAGGAGAATGAGCAGGAGAAGGAGCAGGAGCAGGAGGAGCAGATTGTTGAGAACGAGCTGGAGGAGATGAAGGAGCAGGAGTAGGAGAAGCAGCAGGAGGTGAAGAATGAGTTGTAGGTGAAGAATGCGCAGGAGGAGGAGTGGTAGCAGAAGGAGAAGGAGCAGGAGGAGGAGAAGCAGCAGCAGGAGGAGAAGCAGGAGGAGATGAAGAATGAGCAGGAGGTGAAGAATGAGCAGGAGAAGGAGTGGGAGCAAAATGAGATGGAGCAGGAGCAGGAGAAGGAACAGGAGGTCGACAGGTAAGCAGGAGGTGGAGGAGGAGAAGAAGGAGGCGAAGTGGCAGAATGTGCAGGGGATGGAAAGGGACCAGGAGTTATCGAAGGAGCAGGAGGTGGAGAAAGAGCAGGAGGGGGAGAAGCAGCAGGAGTGGGTAAAGGAGCAGGAGAAGGAGGGGTTCCAGGAGATGGAGCGGAAGGGGGAGAAGGAGCAGGAGATCGAGAGGGAGCAAGAGGTGGAGAAGGAACTGGAGGACTAGGAGCAGAAGGAGCAGGAATTGGAGAAGGAGCAGTTGGAGGAGAAATAGCAGGTCGTGGAGAAAAAGCAGGAGGAGGCGGAGCAGAATGAGCAGAACGTGGTGAAGGAGCAGGAAGAGGAGAAGGAGCAGGTTGTGGAGAACGAGCTGGAGGAGAAGGAGCAGGAGGAGGAGAAGGAGCACGAGGAGGAGAAGCAGAAGGAGGTGGAGAAGGAGCAGCCGGTGGAGAAGGAGCAGGAGCGGGAGAAGGAGCAGGAGGAGGAAAAGGAGCAGGAGGAGGAGAAGGAGCAGGAGGTGAAAAAGGAGCAGGAGGAGGAGGGGGAGCAGAAGGTGAAGGAGCAGGCGGTGGGGAATCAGCACTAGGAGGAGAAGGAGCTGGAGGAGGAGAAGGAGCAGGAGGAGGAAAAGGAGCAGGAGGAGGAGAAGGAGCAGGAGCAGGAGAAGGAGCAGGAGCAGGAGAAGCAGCAGGAGGTAGAGAAGGAGGAGGAGGAGGAGAAGGTGCAGGAGGAGGAGTTGGAGCAGCAGGGGGAGACGGAGCAGGAGTTGGAGAAGGAGCAGGAGGGGGAGAAGGAGCAGGAGTAGGAGGGGTAGCAGAAGATGGAGCGGAAGGGGGAAAAGGAGCAGGAGATGGAGAGGGAGCAGGAGGTGGAGAAGGAGCAGGACGTGGAGAAGGAGCAGGACGTGGAGATGGAGCAGAAGGGGGAGAAGGAGCAGGAGTAGGAGGGCGAGCAGGAATTGGAGAAGGAACAGGAGCTGGACAAGGAGCAGGAGGAGCAGAAAGAGCAGGAGGAGGAGCAGAAGGAGGAGGAGGAGAAAGAGAAGGAGCCGGAGGTGGAGCAGGAGCCGGAGGTGGAGAAGGAGCAGGAGGTGTAGAAGGAGCAGGTTGTGGAGAACGAGCTGGAGGAGGAGAACGAGCTGAAGGAGGAGAAGGAGAGGAGGAGTAGAAGGAGCAGGAGTAGGAGAAGGAGCAGGAGTAGGAGAAGATGCAGGAGGAGGAGAAGGAGCCTGGAGGAGGAAAAGGAGCAGGAGGAGGAGAAGGAGCAGGAGGTGGTGAAGGAGCAGAAGTTGGAGGAGGAGCAGGAGGTGGAGAAGGAGCAGGAGGTGGAGAAGGAGCATGAGGTGCAGAAGTAGCAGGAGCAGGAGAAGGAGCAGGAGGAGGAGAAGGAGCAGGAGGTGGAGAAGGAGCAGCAGTTGGAGGAGGACCAGGAGGTGGAGAAGGAGCAGGAGGTGGAGAAGGAGCATGAGGTGCAGAAGTAGCAGGAGCAGGAGAAGGAGCAAGAGGAGGAGAAGGCGCCGGAGGAGACGGAGCAGGACGAGGAGAAGGGGCAAAAGGAGCATTAGGTGGAGATGGAGCAGGACGTGGAGAAGTTGCAGGAGGAGGAGAAGGAGCCTGAGATGGAGAAAGAGCCGGAGGTGGAGGAGCAGCAGGAAGCGGAGAACGAGCTGGGGGAGGAGAACAAGCTGGAGGAGGAGAAGGAGCAGGAGGTGGAAAACGACCAGGAGGAGGGAAAGGAGGAGGAGGTGGAGAAGGAGCAGGAGGTGGAGAAGGAGCAGGAGCAGTAAAAGCAGCAGGAGCAGGAGAAGGAGCAGGAGGAGGAGAACGAGCAGGAGGAGGTGAACGAGCAGGAGCAGGAGAAGGTGCAGGTAGAGGAGAAGGAACTGGAGTAGGAGAAGGAGCAGGATGGGGAGAAGGAGCAGGAGTAGCAGGGGTAGCAGGAGATGGAGCAGATTGGGGAAAAGGAGCAGGAGATGGAGAGGGAGCAGCAGGTGGAGAAGGAGCAGGAGGAGTAGAAGGATTAGGAGGAGGATGAGCAGAAGGAGCAGGAATTGGAGAAAGAGCAGTTGGAGGAGAAGGAGCAGGAATTGGAGAATGAGCAGGTGGGGCAGAAGGAACTGGATGGCGAGAAGGAACTGAAGCGCGAGAAGGAACTGGAAGGGGAATCGGAACTGGAGGGAGAGAAGGAGCAGGCGGAGGAGAAGGATCAGGAAGTGGAGAAGGAGCAGGAGGAGGAGGAGGTGCAGAAGGAGAAGGAGCAGGAGTTGGAAAAGAAGTAGGAGCAGGGGAGGAATCAGGAGGTGTAGAAAGCCAGGAGGTGGAGAAAGAGCAGGAGGAGGAGCAGAAGGAGCAGGACGTGGAGAAGGAGCAGGATGAGGAGAAGGAACAGAAGATGGAGAAGGAGATGGAGCAGGAGGTGGAGAAGGAGCAGGAGGAGGAGAAGGAGCAGGATGAGGAGAAGGAGCAGGAGGAGGAGAAGGAGCAGGAGGAGGAAAAGGAGCAGGAGGAGGAAAAGGAGCAGGAGGAGGAGAAGGAGCAGGTGGAGGTGAAGGAGCAGGAAGTGGACAAGGAGCAGGAGGTGGAGAAGGAGCAGGAGGAGGAGGTGGAGCAGAAGGAGATGGAGCAGGCGGTGGAGAAGGAGCAGGAGGAGGAGAAGGTGGAGGAAGAGGAGAAGGAGCAGGAGGAGAAGAAGGAGCAGCAGGAGGAAAAGGAGAAGGAGGAGGAAAGGGAGCAGGAGGAGGAGAAGGAGCAGGTCGTGGTGAAGGAGCAGGAAGTGGACAAGGAGCAGGAGGTGGAGAAGGAGCAGGAGGTGCAGAAGCAGCAGGAGCAGGAGAAGGTGGGGGAGGAGGAGAACGAGCCGGAGGAGGAGAAGGAGCAGGAGGATGAGAAGGAGCAAATGGAGCAGGAGGTGGAGATGGAGCAGGACGTGGAGAAGTAGCAGGAGGAGGAGAAGGAGATGGAGACTGAGTTGGAGAAGAAAAAGGAGGTGGAGAAGGAGCAGGAAGTGGAGAACGAGCTGGAGTAGGAGAACGAGTGGGAGGAGGCGAAGTATCAGGAGGAGGAGTAAGAGCAGGAGGAGGAGAAGGAGCAGGAGCTGGAGAAGGAGCAGGAGGTGGAGAAGGAGCCGGAGGTGGAGAAGGAGCAGGAGGAGGAGAAGGAGCAGAAGGAGAAGGAGCAGGCCGTGGAGAAGGAGCAGGAGGAGGACAACGAGCAGGAGGAGGGGTAGGAGCAGCAGGTGGAGAAGGAGCAGGAGGTGGAGAAGGAGCAGGAGCAGGAGAAGGAGCAGGAGGAGGAGAACGAGCAGGAGGAGGAGAAGGAGCAGGAGAAGGAGAACGAGCAGGAGGAGGAGAAGGAGCAGGAGGAGGAGCAGGAGCAGGAGGTGGAGAAGGAGCAGGAGGTGGAGAAGGAGCAGGAGCTGGAGAAGGAGCAGGAGGAGAAAAAGGAGCAGGAGGAGGAGAAGGAGCAGGAGTTGGAGAAGGAGCAGGAGGTGGAGAAGGAGCTGGAGCAGGATAAGGAGCAGGAGGAGAAAAAGGAGCAGGAGGAGGAGAAGGAGCAGGAGGTGGAGAAGGAGCAGGAGGTGGAGGAGGAGGAGGAGGAGGAGAAGGTGCAGGAGGAGGTGAAGGAGCAGGAGGAGGAGAAGGAGCAGGAGGGGGAGAAGGAGCAGGAGGGGGAGAAGGAGCAGGAGTATGAGGGGTAGCAAGAGATGGAGCAGAAGGGGGAAATGGAGCAGGAGATGGAGAGGGAGGAGGAGGTGGAGACGGAGCAGGACGTGGAGAAGGAGCAGGACGTGGAGATGGAGCAGGAGGGGGTAAGGAGCAGGAGGGGTAGAAGGAGTAGGAGGGGAGAAGGAACAGGGGATGGAGAACGAACAAAAGCTGGAGAAGGAGCAGGAGGAGGACAAGGAGCCGGAGGTGGAGAAGGAGCAGGAGGTGCAGAAAGTGCAGCAGGAGGAGCAGAAGGAGCAGGAGGTGGAGATGGAGCAGGACGTGAAGAAGGAGCAGGTGGAGGAGATGGAGAAGCAGCCGGAGGTGGAGATGGAGCCGGAGGTGGAGAAGGAGCAGGACGTGTAGAAGGAGCAGGTTGTGGAGAATGAGCTGGAGGAGGAGAACGAGCTGGATGAGGAGAAGGAGCAGGAGGTGGAGAAGGAGCAGGAGGAGGAGGGGGAGCAGAAGGAGAAGGAGCAGGCGGTGGAGAAGGAGCAGGAGGGGTCGAACGAACAGGAAGAGGAGAAGGAGCAGGAGGAGGAGAAGGAGCTGGTGGAGGAAAAGGAGCAGAAGGAGCAGGAGGTGGAGATGGAGCAGGACGTGGAGAAGTAGCAGGAGGAGTAGAAGGAGAAGGAGCCTGAGTTGGAGAAGGAGCCGAATGTGGAGAAGGAGCAGGAAGTGGAGAACGAGCTGGAGGAGGAGAACGAGCTGGAGGAGGAGAAGGAGCAGGAGGAGGAGAAGCAGCAGCAGGAGGAGAAGGAGCAGGAGGTGGAGATGGAGCAGGAGGTGGAGAAGGAACAGGGCATGGAGAAAGAACAGGAGCTGTAGAAGGAGCAGAAGGAGGAGATGGAGCTGGAGGTGGAGAAGGAGCCGGAGGTTGAGTAGGAGCAGGAGGTGTAGAAGGAGCAGGTTATGGAGAACGAGCTGGAGGAGGAGAACGAGCTGGAGGAGGAGAAGGAGCAGGAGGAGGAGAAGCAGCAGCAGGAGGAGAAGGAGCAGGAGGTGGAGATGGAGCAGGAGGTGGAGAAGGAACAGGGCATGGAGAAAGAACAGGAGCTGGAGAAGGAGCAGAAGGAGGAGATGGAGCTGGAGGTGGAGAAGGAGCCGGAGGTTGAGTAGGAGCAGGAGGTGTAGAAGGAGCAGGTTATGGAGAACGAGCTGGAGGAGGAGAACGAGCTGGAGGAGGAAACGGAGCAGGAGGAGGGGAATGAGCAGGAGGAAGAGAAGGAGCAGGAGGTGGAGAAGGAGCAGGAGGAGGAGAAGGAGCAGGAGGTGGAGAAGGAGCAGGAGGTGGAGACGGAGCTGGAGGAGGAGAACGAGCTGGAGGAGGAGAAGGAGCAGGAGGTGGAGACGGAGCAGGAGGTGGAGAAGGAGCGGGAGGGGGAGAAGGAGCAGGAGTAGGATGGGTAGCAGGAGATGGAGCGGAAGCGGGAGAAGGAGGGGTAGATGGAGAGGGTGCAGGAGGTGGGGAAGGAGCAGGAGGAGGAAAAGGAGCAGGACGAGGAAAAGGAGCAGGAGGAGCAGAAGAAGCAGGAGGTGGAGAAGGAGCTGGAGGAGGAGAACGAGCTGGAGGAGGAGAAGGAGCAGGAGGTGGAGACGGAGCAGGAGGTGGAGAAGGAGCAGGAGGGGGAGAGGGAGCAGGAGTCGGAGTAGGAGGGGTAGCAGGAGATGGAGCGGAAGGGGAGAAGGAGGGGTAGATGGAGAGGGTGCAGGAGGTGGAGAAGGAGCAGGAGGAGGAGAAGGAGCAGGAGCAGGAGAAGGAGCAGGAGGTGGAGAAGGAGCAGGAGGAGGAGAAGGAGCAGGTGGAGGAGAAGGAGCAGGAGGAGGAGATGGAGGAGGAGGAGGAGAAGGAGCCGGAGGAGGAGAAGGAGCATGAGGAGGAGAAGAAGCAGTAGGAGCAGAAGGTGGAGATGGAGCAGAAAGCGGAGAAGTAGCAAGAGGAGGAGAAGGAAAAGGAGGTGGTGAAGGAGCAGGAAGTGGAGAACGAGCTGGAGGAGGAGAACGAGCTGGAGGAGGAGAAGGAGCAGGAGGAGGAGAAGGAGCAGGAGTAGGAGAAGGAGCAGGAGGAGGAGGAGGAGCAGAAGAAGAAGGAGCAGTCCGTGGAGAAAGAGCAGGAGGAGGAAAACGAGCAGGAGGAGGAGAAGGAGCATAAGGAGAAGGAGCAGAAGCAGGAGATCGAGCAGGAGGATTAAAAGGAGCAGGAGGAGGAGAAGGAGCAGGCGGAGGAAAAGGAGCAGGAGGAGGAGAAGGAGCAGGAGGGGTAGAAGGAGCAGGAGGGTGAGAAGGAGCAGGAGTAGGAGGGGTAGCAGGAGATGCAGCGGAAGGGGGAAAAGGAGCAGGCGATGGAGTGGGAGCAGGAGGTGGAGACGGAGCAGGACGTGGAGAAAGAGCAGGACGTGGAGATGGAGCATGAGGGGTGAAGGAGCAGGAGGGGGAGAAGGAGCAGGAGGGGGAGAAGGAGCAGGAGTAGGAGGGGTAGCAGGAGATGGAGCGGAAGGGGGGGAGGAGCAGGAGGTGGAGAGGGAGAAGTAGGTGGAGAAGGAGCAGGAGGTGGTGAAGGAACAGGGGATGCAGAAGGAACAGGAGCTGGAGAAGGAGCAGGAGGAGGACAAGGAGCCGGAGGTGGAGAAGGAGCAGGAGTTGTAGAAGGAGCAGGTTGTGGAGAACGAGCTGGAGGAGGAGAACGAGCTGGAGGAGCATAAGGAGCAGGAATTCGAGAAAGCAGTTGCAGGAGAAGGAGCAGGATTTGGAGAATGAGTAGGAGATGCAGAAGGAGAAGGAGCAGGAGGAGGAGAAGGATCAGGAGGAGGAGAAGCAGCAGGAGGGAGAGAAGGAACTGGAGGGGGAGAAGGAACTGGAGGGGGAGAAGGAGCAGGAGGAGGAAAAGCAGCAGGAAGTGGAGAAGGAGCAGGAGGAGGAGAAAGAGCAGGAGGAGGAGAGGAAGGAGAAGGAGGTGGAGATGGAGCAGGACGTGGAGAAGGAGCAGGAGGAGGAGAAGGAGAAGCAGCCGGAGGTGGAGAAGGAGCCGAAGGTGGAGAAGGAGCAGCAGGTGTAGAAGGAGCAGGTTGTGGAGGATGAGCTGGAGGTGGAGAACGAGCTGGAGGAGGAGAAGGAGCAGGAGGAGGGGAATGAGCAGGAGGAGGTGAAGGAGCAGGAGGTGGAGAAGGATCAGGAGGAGGTTGGGGAGCAGAAGTAGAAGGAGCAGGCGGTGGAGAAGGAGCAGGAAGTGGAGAACGAGCTGGAGGAGGAGAAGGAGCAGGAGGAGGAGAAGGAGCAGGAGGAGGAGAAGGAGCAGGAGGAGGAGCAGCGGCAGGAGGAGGAAAATGATCAGGAGGAGGAGAAGGAGCAGGAGGAGGAGAAGGAGCAGGAGGAGGAGAAGGAGCCGGAGGAGGAGAAGGAGCAGGCGGTGGAGAAGGAGCAGGAGGTGGAGAAGGAGCAGGACGTGGAGAAGGAGCAGGAGCAGGAGGGGGAGGAGAAGGAGAAGGAGCAGAAGGTGGAAAAGGAGCAGGAGGAGGGGAGGGAGCAGGAGGTGGAGATGGAGCAGGAGGTGTACAAGGAGCAGGTTGTGGAGAGCGAGCTGGAGGAGGAGAACGAACTGGAGGAGGAGAAGGAGCAGGAGGAGGAGGTGGAGCAGAAGGAGATGGAGCAGGCGGTGGAGAAGGTGCAGGAGGAGGAGATGGAGCAGGAGGAGGAGAAGGAGCAGGAGGAGGAGAAGCGGCAGGAGGAGGAAAATGAGCAGGAGGAGGAGAAGGAGCAAGAGGAGGAGAAGGAGCAGGAGGAGGAAAAGGAGCAGGAGGAGGAGAAGGAGCAGGAGGTGGAGAAGGAGCAGAAGGTGAAGTCGGAGCAGGATCTGCAGAAGGAGCAGGAGCAGGAGAAGGAGCCGGAGGAGGAGAAGCAGCAGGAGGAGGAGAAGGAACAGGAGGTGGAGAAGGAGCAGGAGGTGGAGAAGGAGCAGGAGGAGGAGGAGGAGCAGAAAGAGAAGGAGCAGGAGGTGGAGAAGGAGTAGGAGGAAGAAAAGGAGCAGGAGGAGGGGAAGGAGTAGGAGGAGGAGAAGGAGCCGGAGGAGGAGAAGGAGCAGGAGGAGGAGAAGGAGCAGAAGGAGCAGGAGGTGGAGAAGGAGCAGGAAGTGGAGAAGGAGCAGGAGAAGGAGAAGGTGCAGAAGGATGCGAACGAGCAGGATTAGGAGAAGAAGCAGGAGGACGAGAAGGAGCCGGAGGAGGAGATGGAGCAGTAGTTGGAGAAGGAAAAGGAGGTGGAGAAGCAGCAGGAAGTGGAGAACGAGCTGGAGGAGGAGAACGAGCAGGAGGAGGAGAAGGAGCAGGAGGAGGAGAAGGAGCAGGAGGTGGAGAAGGTGCAGGAGGTGGAGAAGGAGCAGGAGGAGGAGGAGGAGCAGAAAGAGAAGGAGCAGGAGGTGGAGAAGGAGCAGGGGGAGGAAAAGCAGCAGGAGGAGGGGAAGAAGTAGGGGGAGGAGAAGGAGCCGGAGGAGGAGAAGGAGCAGGAGGACGAGAAGGAGCAGAAGGAGCAGGAGGTGGAGATGGAGCAGGACGTGGGGAAGTAGCAGGAGGAGGAGAAGGAGAAGGAGCCTGAGTTGTCGATGGAAAAGGAGGTGGAGAAGGAGCAGGAAGTGGAGAAGGAGCAGGAGGAGGAGAAGGAGCAGGATTAGGAGATGGAGCAGGAGGACGAGAAGGAGTCGGAGGAGAAGATGGAGCAGGCGGTGGAGAAGGAGCAGGAGGTGGAGAAGGAGCAGGAGCAGGAGAAGGGGCAGGAGGAGGAGAAGTAGCAGGTGGAGGAGAAGGAGCAGGTAGTGGAGAATGAACTGGAGGTGGAGAAGGAGGAGGAGGAGGAGGAGGTGCAGGAGGAGGACAAGGAGCAGGAGACGGAGAAGGAGCAGGAGGAGGAGAAGGAGCCGTAGGAGGAGAAGGAGCAGGAGGAGCAGGAGGTGGAGAAGGAGCAGGAAGTGGAGAAGGAGCAGGAGGAGGAGAAGGAGCAGGAGGATGAGTACGAGCAGGATTAGGAGAAGGAGCAGGAGGACGAGATGGAGCCGGAGGAGGAGATGGAGCAGGAGGTGGAGAAGGAGCAGGAGGTGGAGAAGGAGCAGGAGCAGCAGAAGGAGCAGGTGGAGGAGAAGGAGCAGGAGTAGGAGATGGAGCAGGTTGTGGAGGACGAGCTGGAGGTGGAGAACGAGCTGGAGGAGAAGAAGGAGCAGGAGGAGGGGAATGAGCAGGAGGAGGTGAAGGAGCAGGAGGTGGAGAAGGAGCAGGAGGAGGTTGGGGAGCAGAAGTAGAAGGAGCAGGCGGTGAAGAAGGAGAAGGAAGTGGAGAACGAGCTGGAGGAGGAGAAGGAGCAGGAGGAGGAGAAGGAGCAGGAGGAGGAGAAGGAGCAGGAGGTGGAGAAGGAGCAGGAGTTGGAGAAGGAGCAGGAGGTGCAGAAGGAGCTGGAGCAGGAGAAGGAGCCGGAGGAGCAGGAGGTGGAGAAGGAGCAGGAAGTGAAGAAGGAGCAGGAGGAGGAGAAGCAGCAGGAGGTGTAGAAGGAGCAGGTTGTGGAGGACGAGCTGGAGGTGGAGAACGAGCTGGAGGAGTTGAAGGAGCAGGAGGAGGTGAAGGAGCAGGAGGAGGTGAAGGAGCAGGAGGTGGAGAAGGAGCAGGAGGTGGAGAAGGAGCAGGAGGTGGAGAAGGTGCAGGAGGTGGAGAAGGAGCAGGAGGAGGAGGAGGAGGAGGAGGAGGAGAAGGAGCAGGAGGAGGAGAAGGAGCAGGAGGTGGAGAAGGAGCAGGAGGTGGAGAAGGTGCAGGAGGTGGAGAAGGAGCAGGAGGAGGAGGAGGAGGAGGAGGAGGAGAAGGAGCCGGAGGAGGAGAAGGAGCAGGAGGACGAGAAGGAGCCGGAGGAGGAGATGGAGCAGGAGGTGGAGAAGGAGCAGGAGGTGGAGAAGGTGCAGGAGGTGGAGAAGGAGCAGGAGGAGGAGGAGGAGGAGGAGAAGGAGCCGGAGGAGGAGAAGGAGCAGGAGGACGAGAAGGAGCCGGAGGAGGAGATGGAGCAGGAGGTGGAGAAGGAGCAGGAGCAGGAGAAGGAGCCTGAGTTGGAGAAGGAAAAGGAGGTGGAGAAGTAGCAGGAAGTGGAGAACGAGCTGGAGGAGGAGAACGAGCTGGAGGAGGAGAAGGAGTAGGAGGAGGAGAAGGAGCAGGAGGTGGAGAAGGAGCAGGAGGTGGAGAAGGTGCAGGAGGTGGAGAAGGAGCAGGAGGAGGAGGAGGAGGAGGAGGAGGAGAAGGAGCCGGAGGAGGAGAAGGAGCAGGAGGACGAGAAGGAGCCGGAGGAGGAGATGGAGCAGGAGGTGGAGAAGGAGCAGGAGCAGGAGAATGAGCAGGAGGAGGAGAAGGAGCAGGAGGAGGAGAAGGAGCAGGAAGTGGAGAATGAGCAGGAGATGGAGAAGGAGGAGGAGGAGGAGAAGGTGCAGGAGGAGGACAAGGAGCAGGAGGAGGAGAAGGAGCAGGAGGTGGAGACGGAGCTGGAGGAGGAGAACGAGCTGGAGGAGGAGAAGGAGCAGGAGACGGAGAAGGAGCAGGAGGAGGAAAAGGAGCAGGAGGAGGAGAAGGAGCATCGGGTGGAGAAGGAGCAGAAGGTGGAGTCGGAGAAGGAGCTGCAGAAGGAGCAGGAGCAGGAGAAGGAGGAGGAGGAGGAGAAGGAGCCGTAGGAGGAGAAGGAGCAGGAGGAGCAGGAGGTGGAGAAGGAGCAGGAAGTGGAGAAGGAGCAGGAGGAGGAGAAGGAGCAGGAGGATGAGTACGAGCAGGATTAGGAGAAGGAGCAGGAGGACGAGATGGAGCCGGAGGAGGAGATGGAGCAGGAGGTGGAGAAGGAGCAGGAGGTGGAGAAGGAGCAGGAGCAGCAGAAGGAGCAGGTGGAGGAGAAGGAGCAGGAGTAGGAGATGGAGCAGGTTGTGGAGGACGAGCTGGAGGTGGAGAACGAGCTGGAGGAGAAGAAGGAGCAGGAGGAGGGGAATGAGCAGGAGGAGGTGAAGGAGCAGGAGGTGGAGAAGGAGCAGGAGGAGGTTGGGGAGCAGAAGTAGAAGGAGCAGGCGGTGAAGAAGGAGAAGGAAGTGGAGAACGAGCTGGAGGAGGAGAAGGAGCAGGAGGAGGAGAAGGAGCAGGAGGAGGAGAAGGAGCAGGAGGTGGAGAAGGAGCAGGAGTTGGAGAAGGAGCAGGAGGTGCAGAAGGAGCTGGAGCAGGAGAAGGAGCCGGAGGAGCAGGAGGTGGAGAAGGAGCAGGAAGTGAAGAAGGAGCAGGAGGAGGAGAAGCAGCAGGAGGTGTAGAAGGAGCAGGTTGTGGAGGACGAGCTGGAGGTGGAGAACGAGCTGGAGGAGTTGAAGGAGCAGGAGGAGGTGAAGGAGCAGGAGGAGGTGAAGGAGCAGGAGGTGGAGAAGGAGCAGGAGGTGGAGAAGGAGCAGGAGGTGGAGAAGGTGCAGGAGGTGGAGAAGGAGCAGGAGGAGGAGGAGGAGGAGGAGGAGGAGAAGGAGCAGGAGGAGGAGAAGGAGCAGGAGGTGGAGAAGGAGCAGGAGGTGGAGAAGGTGCAGGAGGTGGAGAAGGAGCAGGAGGAGGAGGAGGAGGAGGAGGAGGAGAAGGAGCCGGAGGAGGAGAAGGAGCAGGAGGACGAGAAGGAGCCGGAGGAGGAGATGGAGCAGGAGGTGGAGAAGGAGCAGGAGGTGGAGAAGGTGCAGGAGGTGGAGAAGGAGCAGGAGGAGGAGGAGGAGGAGGAGAAGGAGCCGGAGGAGGAGAAGGAGCAGGAGGACGAGAAGGAGCCGGAGGAGGAGATGGAGCAGGAGGTGGAGAAGGAGCAGGAGCAGGAGAAGGAGCCTGAGTTGGAGAAGGAAAAGGAGGTGGAGAAGTAGCAGGAAGTGGAGAACGAGCTGGAGGAGGAGAACGAGCTGGAGGAGGAGAAGGAGTAGGAGGAGGAGAAGGAGCAGGAGGTGGAGAAGGAGCAGGAGGTGGAGAAGGTGCAGGAGGTGGAGAAGGAGCAGGAGGAGGAGGAGGAGGAGGAGGAGGAGAAGGAGCCGGAGGAGGAGAAGGAGCAGGAGGACGAGAAGGAGCCGGAGGAGGAGATGGAGCAGGAGGTGGAGAAGGAGCAGGAGCAGGAGAATGAGCAGGAGGAGGAGAAGGAGCAGGAGGAGGAGAAGGAGCAGGAAGTGGAGAATGAGCAGGAGATGGAGAAGGAGGAGGAGGAGGAGAAGGTGCAGGAGGAGGACAAGGAGCAGGAGGAGGAGAAGGAGCAGGAGGTGGAGACGGAGCTGGAGGAGGAGAACGAGCTGGAGGAGGAGAAGGAGCAGGAGGTGGAGACGGAGCAGGAGGTGGAGAAGGAGCGGGAGGGGGAGAAGGAGCAGGAGTAGGATGGGTAGCAGGAGATGGAGCGGAAGCGGGAGAAGGAGGGGTAGATGGAGAGGGTGCAGGAGGTGGGGAAGGAGCAGGAGGAGGAAAAGGAGCAGGACGAGGAAAAGGAGCAGGAGGAGCAGAAGAAGCAGGAGGTGGAGAAGGAGCTGGAGGAGGAGAAGGAGCAGGAGGGGGAGAAGGAGCAGGAGGTGGAGAAGATGCAGCAGTAGGAGGGGTAAAAGGAGATGGAGCGCAAGGGGAAAAGGAGCAGGAGATGGAGAGGGAGCAGGAGGTGGAGAAGGAGCAGGAGGTGGAGAAGAAACAGGGGATGGAGAAGGAACAGGAGCTGGAGAAGGAGCACGAGGAGGAGACGGAGCAGGAGGAGGAGGCGCAGAAGGAGCAGGAATTGGAGAAAGAGCAGTTCTCGGAGAAGGAGCAGGAATTGGAGAATGAGCAGGAGATGGTGAAGGAGAAGGAGGAGCTGATGGAGCAGGAGGTGGAGAAGGAGCAGGACGGGGAGAAGGAACAGGAGGAGGAGAAGGAACTGGAGGGGGAGAAGGAGCAGGAGGAGCAGAAGTATCAGGAGGAGGAGAAGGAGGAGGAGCGGGAGGAGAAGGAGAAGGAGCTGGAGGTGGAGAAAGAGCAGGAGGAGGAGCAGAAGGAGCAGGAGGTGGAGATGGAGGAGTACGTGGAGAAGGAGCAGGAGGAGGAGAAGGAGAAGTAGCCGCATGTGTAGGTGGAGCCGGAGGTGGAGAAGAAGCAGGAGGTGCAGAAGGAGCAGGTTGTGGAGAACGAGCTGGAGGAGGAGAACGAGCTGGAGGAGGAGATGGATCAGGAGGGGGAGAAGGAGCAGGAGGAGGAGAACGAGCAGGAGGAGGAGAACGAGCAGGAGCAGGAGAAGGAGGAGGAAAAGGAGCAAAAGGTGTAGAAGGAGCAGGAGGTGGAGCAGGAGGAGGAGGAGGAGGAGGAGAAGGAGCCGGAGGAGGAGAAGGAGCATGAGGAGGAGAAGGAGCAGTAGGAGCAGAAGGTGGAGATGGAGCAGGAAGCGGAGTAGTAGCAGGAGGAGGAGATGGAAAATGAGACTGAGTTGGAGAAGGAAAAGGAGGTGGTGAAGGAGCAGGAAGTGGAGAACGAGCTGGAGGAGGAGAACGAGCTGGAGGAGGAGAAGGAGCAGGAGGAGGAGAAGGAGCAGGAGGAGGAGAAGGAGCCGGAGGAGGAGAAGGAGCATGAGGAGGAGAAGGAGCAGTAGGAGCAGAAGGTGGAGATGGAGCAGGAAGCGGAGAAGTCGCAGGAGGAGGAGAAGGAAAAGGAGACTGAGTTGGAGAAGGAAAAGGAGGTGGTGAAGGAGCAGGAAGTGGAGAACGAGCTGGAGGAGGAGAACGAGCTGGAGGAGGAGAAGGAGCAGGAGGAGGAGAAGGAGCAGGAGGAGGAGAAGGAGCAGGAGGTGGAGAAGGAGCAGGAGGTGGAGAATGATCAGGAGGTGGAGAAGGAGCAGGAGGAGGAGGAGGAGCAGCAGAAGAAGGAGCAGGCCGTGGAGAAAGAGCTGGAGGTGGAGAACGAGCTGGAGGAGGAGAAGGAGCAGGAGGAGGGGAATGAGCAGGAGGAGGTAAAGGAGCAGGAGGTGGAGAAGGAGCAGGAGGAGGTTGGGGAGCAGAAGTAGAAGGAGCAGGCGGTGGAGAAGGAGCAGGAATTGGAGAACGAGCTGGAGGAGGAGAAGGAGCAGGAAGAGGAGAAGGAGCAGGAGGTGGAGAAGGAGCAGGAGGTGGAGAAGGAGCAGGAGGTGCAGAAGGAGCAGGAGCAGGAGAAGGAGCAGGAGGAGGAGAAGGAGCCGGAGGAGGAGATGGAGCAGGAGTTGGAGAAGGAGCAGGAGGTGGAGAAGGAGCAGGACGTGGAGAAGGAGCAGGAGGTGGAGAATGAGCAGGAGGTGGAGTCGGAGCAGGAGCTCCAGAAGGAGCAGGAGCAGGAGAAGGAGGAGGAGGAGGAGAAGGAGCCGGAGGAGGAGAAGGAGCAGGAGGAGCCTGAGTTGGAGAAGGAAAAGGAGGTGGAGAAGCAGCAGGAAGTGGAGAACGAGCTAGAGGAGGAGAAGGAGCAGGAGGAGGAGAAGGAGCAGGAGGTGGAGAAGGTGCAGGAGGTGGAGAAGGAGCAGTAGGAGGAGGAGTAGCAGAAAGAGAAGGAGCAGGAGGTGGAGAAGGAGCAGGGGGAGGAAAAGGAGCAGGAGGAGGGGAAGAAGTAGGGGGAGGAGAAGGAGCCGGAGGAGGAGAAGGAGCAGGAGGACGAGAAGGAGCAGAAGGAGCAGGAGGTGGAGATGGAGCAGGACGTGGGGAAGTAGCAGGAGGAGGAGAAGGAGAAGGAGCCTGAGTTGTCGATGGAAAAGGAGGTGGAGAAGGAGCAGGAAGTGGAAAAGGAGCAGGAGGAGGAGAAGGGGCAGGAGGAGGAGAAGGAGCAGGTGGAGGAGAAGGAGCAGGTAGTGGAGAATGAACTGGAGGTGGAGAAGGAGGAGGAGGAGGAGAAGGTGCAGGAGGAGGACAAGGAGCAGGAGGCGGAGAAGGAGGAGGAGGAGGAAAAGGAGCAGGAGGTGGAGAAGGAGCAGGGGGTGGAGAAGGAGCAGAAGGTGGAGTCGGAGCAGGAGCTGCAGAAGGAGCAGGAGCAGGAGAAGGAGGAGGAGGAGGAGAAGGAGCCGAAGGAGGAGAAGGAGCAGGAGGAGCAGGAGGTGGAGAAGGAGCAGGAGGTGGAGAAGGAGCAGGAGGAGGAGAAGGAGCAGGAGGATGAGAACGAGCAGGATTAGGAGAAGGAGCAGGAGGACGAGATGGAGCCGGAGGAGGAGATGGAGCAGGAGGTGGAGAAGGAGCAGGAGGTGGAGAAGGAGCAGGGGCAGGAGAAGGAGCAGGTGGAGGAGAAGGAGCAGGAGTAGGAGATGGAGCAGGTTGTGGAGGACGAGCTGGAGTTGGAGAACGAGCTGGAGGAGGAGAAGGAGCAGGAGGAGGGGAATGAGCAGGAGGAGGTGAAGGAGCAGGAGGTGGAGAAGGAGCAGGAGGAGGTTGGGGAGCAGAAGTAGAAGGAGCAGGCGGTGGAGAAGGAGCAGGAAGTGGAGAACGAGCTGGAGGAGGAGAAGGAGCAGGAGGAGGAGAAGGAGCAGGAGGAGGAGAAGGAGCAGGAGTTGGAGAAGGAGCAGGAGGTGCAGAAGGAGCAGGAGGTGCAGAAGGAGCAGGAGCAGGAGAAGTAGCAGGAGGAGCAGGAGGTGGAGAAGGAGCAGGAAGTGGAGAAGGAGCAGGAGGAGGAGAAGGAGCAGGAGGTGTAGAAGGAGCAGGTTGTGGAGGACGAGCTGGAGGTGGAGAACGAGCTGGAGGAGGAGAAGGAGCAGGAGGAGGGGAATGAGCAGGAGGAGGTGAAGGAGCAGGAGGTGGAGAAGGAGCAGGAGGAGGTTGGGGAGCAGAAGTAGAAGGAGCAGGCGTTGGAGAAGGTGCAGGACGTGGAGAACGAGCTGCAGGAGGAGAAGGAGCAAGAGGAGGAGAAGGAGCAGCAGGAGGAGAAGGAGCCGGAGGAGGAGAAGGAGCAGGCGGTGGAGAAGGAGCAGGAGGTGGAGAAGGAGCAGGAAGTGGAGAAGGAGCAGGAGCAGTAGGGGGAGCAGAAGGAGAAGGAGCAGAATGTGGAAAAGGAGCAGGAGGAGGGGAGGGAGCAGGAGGTGGAGATGGAGCAGGAGGTGTAGAAAGAGCAGGTTGTGGAGAGCGAGTGGAGGAGGAGAACGAACTGGAGGAGGAGAAGGAGCAGGAGGAGGAGGTGGAGCAGAAGGAGAAGGAGCAGGCGGTGGAGAAGGTGCAGGATGTGGAGATGGAGCAGGAGGAGGAGAAGTAGCAGGAGGAGGAGAAGCGGCAGGAGGATGAAAATGAGCAGGAGGAGGAGAAGGAGCTGGAGGAGGAGAAGGAGCAGGAGGAGGAAAAGGAGCAGGAGGAGGAGAAGGAGCAGGAGGTGGAGAAGGAGCAGAAGGTGGAGTCGGAGCAGGAGCTGCAGAAGGAGCAGGAGCAGGAGAAGGAGGAGGAGGAGGAGATGGAGCCGGAGGAGGAGAAGGAGCAGGATGAAGAAAAGGAGCAGGAGGAGGGGAAGGAGTAGGAGGAGGAGAAGGAGCCGGAGAAGGAGAAGGAGCAGGAGGAGCAGAAGGAGAAGGAGCAGGAGGTGGAGAAGGAGCAGGAGGAAGAAAAGGAGCAGGAGGAGGGGAAGGAGCAGGAGGAGGAGAAGGAGGAGGAGGAGGAGAAGGAGCAGAAGGTGCAGGAGGTGGAGAAGGAGCAGGAAGTGGAGAAGGAACAGGGGATGGAGAAGGA
Organism: Heptranchias perlo; assembly: GCF_035084215.1. Lineage (NCBI taxonomy): Eukaryota > Metazoa > Chordata > Chondrichthyes > Hexanchiformes > Hexanchidae > Heptranchias > Heptranchias perlo. The sequence continues at coordinate 480,663 of NW_027139453.1, read as the reverse complement.
ACAGGAGCTGGAGAAGGAGCAGGAGGAGGAGACGGAGCAGGAGGAGGAGGCGCAGAAGGAGCCGGAATTGGAGAAAGAGCAGCTCTCGGAGAAGGAGCAGGAATTGGAGAATGAGCAGGAGATGGTGAAGGAGAAGGAGGAGCTGATGGAGCAGGAGGTGGAGAAGGAGCAGGACGGGGAGAAATAGCAGGAGGAGGAGAAGGAGCCTGAGCTGTAGATGGAAAAGGACATGGAGAAGGAGCAGGAAGTGGAGAAGGAGCAGGAGGAGGAGAAGGAGCAGGAGGATGCGAACGAGCAGGATTAGGAGAAGGAGCAGGACGACGAGAAGGAGCCGGAGGAGGAGATGGAACAGGAGGTGGAGAAGGAGCAGGAGGTGGAGAAGGAGCAGGAGGTGGAGAAGGAGCAGGAGCAGGAGAAGGAGCAGGAGGAGGAGAAGGAGCAGGAAGTGGAGAATGAGCAGGAGGTGGAGAAGGAGGAGGAGGAGGAGAAGGTGCAGGAGGAGGGCAAGGAGCAGGAGGAGGAGAAGGAGCAGGAGGTTCAGCCGGAGCAGGAGCTGCAGAAGGAGCAGGAGCAGGAGAAGGAGGACGAGGAGGAGAAGGTGCAGGAGGAGGAGAAGGAGCAGGAGCAGGAGAAGGAGCAGGAGGAGGAGAAGGAGCAGGTGGAGGAGAAGGAGCGGTTAGTGGAGAATGAGCAGGAGGTGGAGAAGGAGGAGGAGTAGGAGAAGGTGCAGGAGGAGGACAAGGAGCAGGAGGAGGAGAAGGAGCAGGAGGAGGAAAAGGAGCAGGAGGAGGAGAAGGAGCAGGACGTGGAGAAGGAGCAGAAGGTGGAGTCGGAGCAGGAGCTGCAGAAGGAGCAGGAGCAGGAGAAGGAGGAGGAGGAGGAGAAGGTGCAGGAGGAGGACAAGGAGCAGGAGGAGGAGAAGGAGCAGGAGGAGGAGAAGGTGCAGGAGGAGGACAAGGAGTAGGAGGAGGAAAAGGAGCAGGAGGGGGAGAAGGAGCAGGAGGAGGAGAAGGTGCAGCAGTAGGAGGGGTAAAAGGAGATGGAGCGCAAGAGGAAAAGGAGCAGGAGATGGAGAGGGAGCAGGAGGTGGAGAAGGAGCAGGAGGTGGAGAAGAAACAGGGGATGGGAAGGAACAGGAGCTGGAGAAGGAGCAGGAGGAGGAGACGGAGCAGGAGGAGGAGGCGCAGAAGGAGCAGGAATTGGAGAAAGAGCATTTCTCGGAGAAGGAGCAGGAATTGGAGAATGAGCAGGAGATGGTGAAGGAGAAGGAGGAGCTGATGGAGCAGGAGGTGGAGAAGGAGCAGGAAGTGGAGAAGGAGCAGGAGGAGGAGAAAGAGCAGGAGGATGAGAACGAGCTGGATTAGGAGAAGGAGCAGGATGACGAGAAGGAGCCGGAGGAGGAGATGGAGCAGGAGGTGGAGAAGGAGCAGGAGGTGGAGAAGGAGCAGGAGCAGGAGAAGGAGCAGTAGGAGGAGAAGGAGCAGGAGGAGGAGAAGGAGCAGGAAGTGGAGAATGAGAGGGAGATGGAGAAGGAGGAGGAGGAGGAGAAGGTGCAGGAGGAGGACAAGGAGCAGGAGGAGGAGAAGGAGCAGGAGGGGGAGAAGGAGCAGGAGGAGGAGAAGGTGCAGCAGTAGGAGGGGTAAAAGGAGATGGAGCGCAAGGGGAAAAGGAGCAGGAGATGGAGAGGGAGCAGGAGGTGGAGAAGGAGCAGGAGGTGGAGAAGAAACAGGGGATGGAGAAGGAACAGGAGCTGGAGAAGGAGCAGGAGGAGGAGACGGAGCAGGAGGAGGAGGCGCAGAATGAGCAGGAATTGGAGAAAGAGCAGTTCTCGGAGAAGGAGCAGGAATTGGAGAATGAGCAGGAGATGGTGAAGGAGAAGGAGGAGCTGATGGAGCAGGAGGTGGAGAAGGAGCAGGACGGGGAGAATGAACAGGAGGAGGAGAAGGAACTGGAGGGGGAGAAGGAGCAGGAGGAGCAGAAGTATCAGGAGGAGGAGAAGGAGGAGGAGGTGGAGAAAGAGCAGGAGGAGGAGCAGAAGGAGCAGGAGGTGGAGATGGAGGAGTACGTGGAGAAGGAGCAGGAGGAGGAGAAGGAGAAGGAGCCGCATGTGTAGGTGGAGCCGGAGGTGGAGAAGGAGCAGGAGGTGCAGAAGGAGCAGGTTGTGGAGAACGAGCTGGAGGAGGAGAACGAGCTGGAGGAGGAGATGGATCAGGACGGGGAGAAGGAGAGGAGGAGGAGAAGGAGCAGGAGGTGGAGAATGAGCAGGAGGTGTAGAAGGAGCAGGAGGAGGAGGGGGAGCTGAAGGAGAAGGTGCAGGCGGCGGAGAAGGAGCAGAAGTGGGAAAAGGAGCAGGAGAAGGAGCAGGAGGTGGAGAAGCTGCAGGAGGTGGAGAAGGAATAGCAGGTCCAGAATTAGCAGGAGCATGAGAAGGAGCAGAAGGAGGAGAAGGAGCTGGAGGTGGAGAAGGAGCAGGAGGAGGAGAAGGAGCAGAAGGAGCAGGAGGTGGAGATGGAGCAGGACGTGGCGAAGTAGCAGGGGGAGGAGAAGGAGATGGAGACTGAGTTGGAGAAGGAGCCGGAGGTGGAGAAGGAGCAGGAAGTGGAGAACGATCTGGAGGAGGAGAACGAGCTGGATGAGGAGAAGACTCAGGAGGATGAGAAGGAGCAGGAGGAGGAGAAGGAGCAGGAGGTGGAGAAGGAGCAGGAGGTGCCGAAGGAGCAGGAGGTGGAGAAGGAGCAGGAGGTGGAGAAGGAGCAGAAAAAGAAGGAGCAGGACGTGGAGAAGGACAAGGAGGAGGAAAACGACCAGGGGGAGGGAAAAGAGCAGTAGGTGGAGATGGAGCAGAAGCAGGAGTAGGAGCAGTCGGAGGAGAACGAGGAGGAGGAGGTGGAGGAGAAGGAGCAGTAGGAGGAGAACGAGCAGGAGGAGGAGAAGGAGCAGGAGCAAGAGAAGGAGGAGGAAAAGGAGCATAAGGTGTAGAAGGAGCAGGAGGTGGAGCAGGAGGAGGAGGAGGAGGAGGAGAAGGTGCAGGAGGAGGAGAAGGAGCAGGAGGACGAGAAGGAGCCGGAGGAGGAGATGGAGCAGGAGGTGGAGAAGGAGCAGGAGCAGGAGAAGGAGCAGGAGGAGGAGAAGGAGCAGGAGGAGGAGAAGGAGCAGGAAGTGGAGAATGAGCAGGAGATGGAGAAGGAGGAGGAGGAGGAGAAGGTGCAGGAGGAGGACAAGGAGCAGGAGGAGGAGAAGGAGCAGGAGGGGGAGAAGGAGCAGGAGGTGGAGAAGGTGCAGCAGTAGGAGGGGTAAAAGGAGATGGAGCGCATGGGGAAAAGGAGCAGGAGATGGAGAGGGAGCAGGAGGTGGAGAAGGAGCAGGAGGTGGAGAAGAAACAGGGGATGGAGAAGGAACAGGAGCTGGAGAAGGAGCACGAGGAGGAGACGGAGCAGGAGGAGGAGGCGCAGAAGGAGCAGGAATTGGAGAAAGAGCAGTTCTCGGAGAAGGAGCAGGAATTGGAGAATGAGCAGGAGATGGTGAAGGAGAAGGAGGAGCTGATGGAGCAGGAGGTGGAGAAGGAGCAGGACGGTGAGAAGGAACAGGAGGAGGAGAAGGAACTGGAGGGGGAGAAGGAGCAGGAGGAGCAGAAGTATCAGGAGGAGGAGAAGGAGGAGGAGCGGGAGGAGAAGGAGAAGGAGCTGGAGGTGGAGAAAGAGCAGGAGGAGGAGCAGAAGGAGCAGGAGGTTGAGATGGAGGAGTACGTGGAGAAGGAGCAGGAGGAGGAGAAGGAGAAGTAGCCGCATGTGTAGGTGGAGCCGGAGGTGGAGAAGAAGCAGGAGGTGCAGAAGGAGCAGGTTGTGGAGAACGAGCTGGAGGAGGAGAACGAGCTGGAGGAGGAGATGGATCAGGAGGGGGAGAAGGAGCAGGAGGAGGAGAACGAGCAGGAGGAGGAGAAGGAGCAGGAGCAGGAGAAGGAGGAGGAAAAGGAGCATAAGGTGTAGAAGGAGCAGGAGGTGGAGCAGGAGGAGGAGGAGGAGGAGGAGAAGGTGCAGGAGGAGGAGAAGGAGCAGGAGGACGAGATGGAGCCGGAGGAGGAGATGGAGCAGGAGGTGGAGAAGGAGCAGGAGCAGGAGAAGGAGCAGGAGGAGGAGAAGGTGCAGGAGGAGGACAAGGAGCAGGAGGAGGAGAAGGAGCAGGAGGGGGAGATGGAGCAGGAGGAGGAGAAGGTGCAGCAGTAGGAGGGGTAAAAGGAGATGGAGCGCAAGTGGAAAAGGAGCAGGAGATGGAGAGGGAGCAGGAGGTGGAGAAGGAGCAGGAGGTGGAGAAGAAACAGGGGATGGGAAGGAACAGGAGCTGGAGAAGGAGCAGGAGGAGGAGACGGAGCAGGAGGAGGAGGCGCAGAAGGAGCAGGAATTGGAGAAAGAGCAGTTCTCGGAGAAGGAGCAGGAATTGGAGAATGAGCAGGAGATGGTGAAGGAGAAGGAGGAGCTGATGGAGCAGGAGGTGGAGAAGGAGCAGGAAGTGGAGAAGGAGCAGGAGGAGGAGAAAGAGCAGGAGGATGAGAACGAGCTGGATTGGGAGAAGGAGCAGGATGACGAGAAGGAGCCGGAGGAGGAGATGGAGCAGGAGGTGGAGAAGGAGCAGGAGGTGGAGAAGGAGCAGGAGCAGGAGAAGGAGCAGTAGGAGGAGAAGGAGCAGGAGGAGGAGAAGGAGCAGGAAGTGGAGAATGAGAGGGAGATGGAGAAGGAGGAGGAGGAGGAGAAGGTGCAGGACGAGGACAAGGAGCAGGAGGAGGAGAAGGAGTAGGAGGGGGAGAAGGAGCAGGAGGGGGAGAAGGAGCAGGAGGAGGAGAAGGTGCAGCAGTAGGAGGGGTAAAAGGAGATGGAGCGCAAGGGGAAAAGGAGCAGGAGATGGAGAGGGAGCAGGAGGTGGAGAAGGAGCAGGAGGTGGAGAAGAAACAGGGGATGGAGAAGGAACAGGAGCTGGAGAAGGAGCAGGAGGAGGAGACGGAGCAGGAGGAGGAGGCGCAGAATGAGCAGGAATTGGAGAAAGAGCAGTTCTCGGAGAAGGAGCAGGAATTGGAGAATGAGCAGGAGATGGTGAAGGAGAAGGAGGAGCTGATGGAGCAGGAGGTGGAGAAGGAGCAGGACGGGGAGAAGGAACAGGAGGAGGAGAAGGAACTGGAGGGGGAGAAGGAGCAGGAGGAGCAGAAGTATCAGGAGGAGGAGAAGGAGGAGGAGGGGGAGGAGAAGGAGCTGGAGGTGGAGAAAGAACAGGAGGAGGAGCAGAAGGAGCAGGAGGTGGAGATGGAGGAGTACGTGGAGAAGGAGCAGGAGGAGGAGAAGGAGAAGGAGCCGCATGTGTAGGTGGAGCCGGAGGTGGAGAAGGAGCAGGAGGTGCAGAAGGAGCAGGTTGTGGAGAACGAGCTGGAGGAGGAGAACGAGCTGGAGGAGGAGATGGATCAGGACGGGGAGAAGGAGAGGAGGAGGAGAAGGAGCAGGAGGTGGAGAATGAGCAGGAGGTGTAGAAGGAGCAGGAGGAGGAGGGGGAGCTGAAGGAGAAGGTGCAGGCGGCGGAGAAGGAGCAGAAGTGGGAAAAGGAGCAGGAGAAGGAGCAGGAGGTGGAGAAGCTGCAGGAGGTGGAGAAGGAATAGCAGGTCCAGAATTAGCAGGAGCATGAGAAGGAGCAGAAGGAGGAGAAGGAGCTGGAGGTGGAGAAGGAGCAGGAGGAGGAGAAGGAGCAGAAGGAGCAGGAGGTGGAGATGGAGCAGGACGTGGCGAAGTAGCAGGGGGAGGAGAAGGAGATGGAGACTGAGTTGGAGAAGGAGCCGGAGGTGGAGAAGGAGCAGGAAGTGGAGAACGATCTGGAGGAGGAGAACGAGCTGGATGAGGAGAAGACGCAGGAGGATGAGAAGGAGCAGGAGGAGGAGAAGGAGCAGGAGGTGGAGAAGGAGCAGGAGGTGCCGAAGGAGCAGGAGGTGGAGAAGGAGCAGGAGGTGGAGAAGGAGCAGAAAAAGAAGGAGCAGGACGTGGAGAAGGACAAGGAGGAGGAAAACGACCAGGGGGAGGGAAAAGAGCAGTAGGTGGAGATGGAGCAGAAGCAGGAGTAGGAGCAGTCGGAGGAGAACGAGGAGGAGGAGGTGGAGGAGAAGGAGCAATAGGAGGAGAACGAGCAGGAGGAGGAGAAGGAGCAGGAGAAGGAGGAGGAAAAGGAGCATAAGGTGTAGAAGGAGCAGGAGGTGGAGCAGGAGGAGGAGGAGGAGGAGGAGAAGGTGCAGGAGGAGGAGAAGGAGCAGGAGGACGAGAAGGAGCCGGAGGAGGAGATAGAGCAGGAGTTGGAGAAGGAGCAGGAGCAGGAGAAGGAGCAGGAGGAGGAGAAGGAGCAGGAGGAGGAGAAGGAGCAGGAAGTGGAGAATGAGCAGGAGATGGAGAAGGAGGAGGAGGAGGAGAAGGTGCAGGAGGAGGACAAGGTGCAGCAGTAGGAGGGGTAAAAGGAGATGGAGCGCATGGGGAAAAGGAGCAGGAGATGGAGAGGGAGCAGGAGGTGGAGAAGGAGCAGGAGGTGGAGAAGAAACAGGGGATGGAGAAGGAACAGGAGCTGGAGAAGGAGCACGAGGAGGAGACGGAGCAGGAGGAGGAGGCGCAGAAGGAGCAGGAATTGGAGAAAGAGCAGTTCTCGGAGAAGGAGCAGGAATTGGAGAATGAGCAGGAGATGGTGAAGGAGAAGGAGGAGCTGATGGAGCAGGAGGTGGAGAAGGAGCAGGACGGGGAGAAGGAACAGGAGGAGGAGAAGGAACTGGAGGGGGAGAAGGAGCAGGAGGAGCAGAAGTATCAGGAGGAGGAGAAGGAGGAGGAGCGGGAGGAGAAGGAGAAGGAGCTGGAGGTGGAGATGGAGGAGTACGTGGAGAAGGAGCAGGAGGAGGAGAAGGAGAAGTAGCCGCATGTGTAGGTGGAGCCGGAGGTGGAGAAGAAGCAGGAGGTGCAGAAGGAACAGGTTTTGGAGAACGAGCTGGAGGAGGAGAACGAGCTGGAGGAGGAGATGGATCAGGAGGGGGAGAAGGAGCAGGAGGAGGAGAAGGAGCAGGAGGAGGAGAAGGAGCAGGAGCAGGAGAAGGAGGAGGAAAAGGAGCATAAGGTGTAGAAGGAGCAGGAGGTGGAGCAGGAGGAGGAGGAGGAGGAGGAGAAGGTGCAGGAGGAGGAGAAGGAGCAGGAGGACGAGATGGAGCCGGAGGAGGAGATGGAGCAGGAGGTGGAGAAGGAGCAGGAGCAGGAGAAGGAGCAGGAGGAGGAGAAGGTGCAGGAGGAGGACAAGGAGCAGGAGGAGGAGAAGGAGCAGGAGGGGGAGAAGGAGCAGGAGGAGGAGAAGGTGCAGCAGTAGGAGGGGTAAAAGGAGATGGAGCGCAAGTGGAAAAGGAGCAGGAGATGGAGAGGGAGCAGGAGGTGGAGAAGGAGCAGGAGGTGGAGAAGAAACAGGGGATGGGAAGGAACAGGAGCTGGAGAAGGAGCAGGAGGAGGAGACGGAGCAGGAGGAGGAGGCGCAGAAGGAGCAGGAATTGGAGAAAGAGCAGTTCTCGGAGAAGGAGCAGGAATTGGAGAATGAGCAGGAGATGGTGAAGGAGAAGGAGGAGCTGATGGAGCAGGAGGTGGAGAAGGAGCAGGAAGTGGAGAAGGAGCAGGAGGAGGAGAAAGAGCAGGAGGATGAGAACGAGCTGGATTGGGAGAAGGAGCAGGATGACGAGAAGGAGCCGGAGGAGGAGATGGAGCAGGAGGTGGAGAAGGAGCAGGAGGTGGAGAAGGAGCAGGAGCAGGAGAAGGAGCAGTAGGAGGAGAAGGAGCAGGAGGAGGAGAAGGAGCAGGAAGTGGAGAATGAGAGGGAGATGGAGAAGGAGGAGGAGGAGGAGAAGGTGCAGGACGAGGACAAGGAGCAGGAGAAGGTGCAGCAGTAGGAGGGGTAAAAGGAGATGGAGCGCAAGGGGAAAAGGAGCAGGAGATGGAGAGGGAGCAGGAGGTGGAGAAGGAGCAGGAGGTGGAGAAGAAACAGGGGATGGAGAAGGAACAGGAGCTGGAGAAGGAGCAGGAGGAGGAGACGGAGCAGGAGGAGGAGGCGCAGAAGGAGCAGGAATTGGAGAAAGAGCAGTTCTCGGAGAAGGAGCAGGAATTGGAGAATGAGCAGGAGATGGTGAAGGAGAAGGAGGAGCTGATGGAGCAGGAGGTGGAGAAGGAGCAGGACGGGGAGAAGGAACAGGAGGAGGAGAAGGAACTGGAGGGGGAGAAGGAGCAGGAGGAGCAGAAGTATCAGGAGGAGGAGAAGGAGGAGGAGCGGGAGGAGAAGGAGAAGGAGCTGGAGGTGGAGATGGAGGAGTACGTGGAGAAGGAGCAGGAGGAGGAGAAGGAGAAGTAGCCGCATGTGTAGGTGGAGCCGGAGGTGGAGAAGAAGCAGGAGGTGCAGAAGGAACAGGTTTTGGAGAACGAGCTGGAGGAGGAGAACGAGCTGGAGGAGGAGATGGATCAGGAGGGGGAGAAGGAGCAGGAGGAGGAGAAGGAGCAGGAGGAGGAGAAGGAGCAGGAGCAGGAGAAGGAGGAGGAAAAGGAGCATAAGGTGTAGAAGGAGCAGGAGGTGGAGCAGGAGGAGGAGGAGGAGGAGGAGAAGGTGCAGGAGGAGGAGAAGGAGCAGGAGGACGAGATGGAGCCGGAGGAGGAGATGGAGCAGGAGGTGGAGAAGGAGCAGGAGCAGGAGAAGGAGCAGGAGGAGGAGAAGGTGCAGGAGGAGGACAAGGAGCAGGAGGAGGAGAAGGAGCAGGAGGGGGAGAAGGAGCAGGAGGAGGAGAAGGTGCAGCAGTAGGAGGGGTAAAAGGAGATGGAGCGCAAGTGGAAAAGGAGCAGGAGATGGAGAGGGAGCAGGAGGTGGAGAAGGAGCAGGAGGTGGAGAAGAAACAGGGGATGGGAAGGAACAGGAGCTGGAGAAGGAGCAGGAGGAGGAGACGGAGCAGGAGGAGGAGGCGCAGAAGGAGCAGGAATTGGAGAAAGAGCAGTTCTCGGAGAAGGAGCAGGAATTGGAGAATGAGCAGGAGATGGTGAAGGAGAAGGAGGAGCTGATGGAGCAGGAGGTGGAGAAGGAGCAGGAAGTGGAGAAGGAGCAGGAGGAGGAGAAAGAGCAGGAGGATGAGAACGAGCTGGATTGGGAGAAGGAGCAGGATGACGAGAAGGAGCCGGAGGAGGAGATGGAGCAGGAGGTGGAGAAGGAGCAGGAGGAGGAGAAGGAGCAGGAAGTGGAGAATGAGAGGGAGATGGAGAAGGAGGAGGAGGAGGAGAAGGTGCAGGACGAGGACAAGGAGCAGGAGAAGGTGCAGCAGTAGGAGGGGTAAAAGGAGATGGAGCGCAAGGGGAAAAGGAGCAGGAGATGGAGAGGGAGCAGGAGGTGGAGAAGGAGCAGGAGGTGGAGAAGAAACAGGGGATGGAGAAGGAACAGGAGCTGGAGAAGGAGCAGGAGGAGGAGACGGAGCAGGAGGAGGAGGCGCAGAATGAGCAGTAATCGGAGAAAGAGCAGTTCTCGGAGAAGGAGCAGGAATTGGAGAATGAGCAGGAGATGGTGAAGGAGAAGGAGGAGCTGATGGAGCAGGAGGTGGAGAAGGAGCAGGACGGGGAGAAGGAACAGGAGGAGGAGAAGGAACTGGAGGGGGAGAAGGAGCAGGAGGAGCAGAAGTATCAGGAGGAGGAGAAGGAGGAGGAGGGGGAGGAGAAGGAGCTGGAGGTGGAGAAAGAACAGGAGGAGGAGCAGAAGGAGCAGGAGGTGGAGATGGAGGAGTACGTGGAGAAGGAGCAGGAGGAGGAGAAGGAGAAGGAGCCGCATGTGTAGGTGGAGCCGGAGGTGGAGAAGGAGCAGGAGGTGCAGAATGAGCAGGTTGTGGAGAACGAGCTGGAGGAGGAGAACGAGCTGGAGGAGGAGATGGATCAGGACGGGGAGAAGGAGAGGAGGAGGAGAAGGAGCAGGAGGTGGAGAATGAGCAGGAGGTGTAGAAGGAGCAGGAGGAGGAGGGGGAGCTGAAGGAGAAGGTGCAGGCGGCGGAGAAGGAGCAGAAGTGGGAAAAGGAGCAGGAGAAGGAGCAGGAGGTGGAGAAGCTGCAGGAGGTGGAGAAGGAATAGCAGGTCCAGAATTAGCAGGAGCATGAGAAGGAGCAGAAGGAGGAGAAGGAGCTGGAGGTGGAGAAGGAGCAGGAGGAGGAGAAGGAGCAGGAAGTGGAGAACGATCTGGAGGAGGAGAACGAGCTGGATGAGGAGAAGACGCAGGAGGATGAGAAGGAGCAGGAGGAGGAGAAGGAGCAGGAGGTGGAGAAGGAGCAGGAGGTGCCGAAGGAGCAGGAGGTGGAGAAGGAGCAGGAGGTGGAGAAGGAGCAGAAAAAGAAGGAGCAGGACGTGGAGAAGGACAAGGAGGAGGAAAACGACCAGGGGGAGGGAAAAGAGCAGTAGGTGGAGATGGAGCAGAAGCAGGAGTAGGAGCAGTCGGAGGAGAACGAGGAGGAGGAGGTGGAGGAGAAGGAGCAATAGGAGGAGAACGAGCAGGAGGAGGAGAAGGAGCAGGAGAAGGAGGAGGAAAAGGAGCATAAGGTGTAGAAGGAGCAGGAGGTGGAGCAGGAGGAGGAGGAGGAGGAGGAGAAGGTGCAGGAGGAGGAGAAGGAGCAGGAGGACGAGAAGGAGCCGGAGGAGGAGATAGAGCAGGAGGTGGAGAAGGAGCAGGAGCAGGAGAAGGAGCAGGAGGAGGAGAAGGAGCAGGAGGAGGAGAAGGAGCAGGAAGTGGAGAATGAGCAGGAGATGGAGAAGGAGGAGGAGGAGGAGAAGGTGCAGGAGGAGGACAAGGAGCAGGAGGAGGAGAAGGAGCAGGAGGGGGAGAAGGAGCAGGAGGAGGAGAAGGCGCAGCAGTAGGAGGGGTAAAAGGAGATGGAGCGCATGGGGAAAAGGAGCAGGAGATGGAGAGGGAGCAGGAGGTGGAGAAGGAGCAGGAGGTGGAGAAGAAACAGGGGATGGAGAAGGAACAGGAGCTGGAGAAGGAGCACGAGGAGGAGACGGAGCAGGAGGAGGAGGCGCAGAAGGAGCAGGAATTGGAGAAAGAGCAGTTCTCGGAGAAGGAGCAGGAATTGGAGAATGAGCAGGAGATGGTGAAGGAGAAGGTGGAGCTGATGGAGCAGGAGGTGGAGAAGGAGCAGGACGGGGAGAAGGAACAGGAGGAGGAGAAGGAACTGGAGGGGGAGAAGGAGCAGGAGGAGCAGAAGTATCAGGAGGAGGAGAAGGAGGAGGAGCGGGAGGAGAAGGAGAAGGAGCTGGAGGTGGAGATGGAGGAGTACGTGGAGAAGGAGCAGGAGGAGGAGAAGGAGAAGTAGCCGCATGTGTAGGTGGAGCCGGAGGTGGAGAAGAAGCAGGAGGTGCAGAAGGAACAGGTTTTGGAGAACGAGCTGGAGGAGGAGAACGAGCTGGAGGAGGAGATGGATCAGGAGGGGGAGAAGGAGCAGGAGGAGGAGAAGGAGCAGGAGGAGGAGAAGGAGCAGGAGCAGGAGAAGGAGGAGGAAAAGGAGCATAAGGTGTAGAAGGAGCAGGAGGTGGAGCAGGAGGAGGAGGAGGAGGAGGAGAAGGTGCAGGAGGAGGAGAAGGAGCAGGAGGACGAGATGGAGCCGGAGGAGGAGATGGAGCAGGAGGTGGAGAAGGAGCAGGAGCAGGAGAAGGAGCAGGAGGAGGAGAAGGTGCAGGAGGAGGACAAGGAGCAGGAGGAGGAGAAGGAGCAGGAGGGGGAGAAGGAGCAGGAGGAGGAGAAGGTGCAGCAGTAGGAGGGGTAAAAGGAGATGGAGCGCATTGGGAAAAGGAGCAGGAGATGGAGAGGGAGCAGGAGGTGGAGAAGGAGCATGAGGTGGAGAAGAAACAGGGGATGGAGAAGTAACAGGAGCTGGAGAAGGAGCAGGAGGAGGAGACGGAGCAGGAGGAGGAGGCGCAGAAGGAGCAGGAATTGGAGAAAGAGCAGTTCTCGGAGAAGGAGCAGGAATTGGAGAATGAGCAGGAGATGGTGAAGGAGAAGGAGGAGCTGATGGAGCAGGAGGTGGAGAAGGAGCAGGACGGGGAGAAGGAACAGGAGGAGGAGAAGGAACTGGAGGGGGAGAAGGAGCAGGAGGAGCAGAAGTATTAGGAGGAGAAGGAGGAGGAGGGGGAGCAGAAGGAGACGGAGCTGGAGGTGGAGAAAGAGCAGGAGGAGGAGCAGAAGGAGCAGGAGGTGGAGATGGAGTAGTACGTGGAGAAGGAGCAGGAGGAGGAGAAGGAGAAGTAGCCGCATATGTAGGTGGAGCCGGAGGTGGAGAAGAAGCAGGAGGTGCAGAAGGAGCAGGTTGTGGAGAACGAGCTGGAGGAGGAGAACGAGCTGGAGGAGGAGATGGATCAGGAGGGGGAGAAGGAGCAGGAGGAGGAGAAAGAGCAGGAGGTGGAGAATGAGCAGGAGGTGGAGAAGGAGCAGGAGGAGCAGGGGGAGCTGAAGGAGAAGGTGCAGGCGGCGGAGAAGGAGCAGAAGGAGGAAAAGGAGCAGGAGAAGGAGCAGGAGGTGGAGAAGGTGCAGGAGGTGGAGAAGGAACAGGAGGTGCAGAATTAGCAGCTGCAGGAGAAGGAGCAGAATGAGGAGAAGGAGCTGGAGGTGGAGAAGGATCAGGAGGAGGAGAAAGATCAGGAGGAGGAGCAGAAGGAGCAGGAGGTGGAGATGGAGCAGGACGTGTAGAAGGAGAAGGAGCAGGAGAAGGAGAAGGAGCCTTAGTTGGAGAAGGAAAAGGAGGTGGAATAGGAGCAGGAAGTGGAGAACGAGCTGGAGGAGGTGAACGAGCTGGAGGAGGAGAAGGAGCAGGACTAGGAGAAGTAGCAGGAGGTGGAGAAGGAGCAGGAGGAGGAAAATGAGCAGTATGAGGAGAAGGAGCAGGAGGTGGAGAAGGAGCAGGAGGTGGAGAAGGAGCAGGAGCAGGAGAACGAGCAGGAGGAGGAGAAGGAGCAGGAGGTGGAGACGGAGCAGGATGAGGAGGAGCAGAAGGAGATGGAGCAGGCGGTGGAGAAGGAGCAGGAGGTGGAGAAGGAGCAGGAGCATGAGATGGAGCAGGAGGAGGAGAAGGAGCAGGACGAGGAGAAGGAGCAGGAGGTGGAGAAGGAGCAGGAGGTGGAGAAGGAGAAGGCGGAGGACAAGGTGCAGGAGGAGGACAAGTAGCTGGAGGAGAAGGAGCAGGAGCGGGTGAAGGAGCAGGATGGGGAGAAGGAGCAGGAGTAGGAGGGATAGCAGGAAGTGGAGCGGAAGGGGGAAAAGGAGCAGAAGATGTAGAGGCAGCAGGTGGTGGAGAAGGAGCAGGACGTGGAGAAGGAGCAGGACGTGAAGATGGAGCAGGAGGGGTGCAAGGAGCAGGCGGGGGAGATGGAGCAGGAGGGGTAGAAGGAGCAGGTGCCGGAGGGGTAGCAGGAGATGGAGCGGAAGGGGGAGACGGAGCAGGAGGTGGAGAGGGAGCAGGAGGTGGAAAAGGAGCATTAGGTGGAGAAGCAACAGGGGATGGAGAAGGAACAGCAGCTGGAGAAGGAGCAGGAGGAGGAGACGTAGCAGGAGGAGGAGCAGAAGGAGCAGTTATTGGAGAAAGAACAGGAGATGGAGAAGGAGCAGGAATTGGAGAATGAGCAGGTGATGGAGAAGGAGAAGGAGGAGGTGATGGAGCAGGAGGTGGAGAAGGAGCAGGAGGGGAGAAGGAACTGGAGGAGGAGAAGGAACTGGAGGGGGAGAAGGAGCAGGAGGAGGAGAAGGAGCAGGAAGTGGAGAAGGAGAAGGAGGAGGAGGGGGAGCAGAAGGAGCAGGAGGTGGAGATGGAGCAGGGCGTGTAGAAGGAGCAGAAGGAGGAGAAGGAGAAGGAGCCGGAGGTGGAGAAGGAGCCGGAGGTGTAGAAGGAGCAGGTTGTGGAGAAAGAGCTGGAGGAGGAGAACGAGCAGGAGGAGGAGAAGGAGCAGGAGGTGGAGAAGGAGCAGGAGGAGGAGGGCGAGCAGAAGGAGAAGGAGCAGGCGGTGGAGAAGATGCAGGAGGAGGAAAAGGCGAAGGAGGAGGAAAAGGAGCTGGAGGAGGAGAAGGAGCAGGAGGTGGAGACGGAGCAGGAGGTGGAGTAGGAGCAGGAGTTGCAGAAGGAGCGGGAGCAGGAGAAGGAGCAGGAGGGGGAGAAGGAGCAGGAGTAGGAGCGTTAGCAGGAGATGGAGAGGAAGGGGGAGAAGGAGCAGGAGATATGGTGGGAGCAGGAGGTGGAGAAGGAACAGAAGATGGAGAAGTAACAGGAGCTGGAGAAGGAGCAGGAGGAAGAGAAGGAGCAGGAGGAGGAGGAGCAGAAGGAGCAGGATTTGGAGAAAGAGCAGTTGGAGGAGAAGGAGCAGGAATTGGAGAATGAGCAGGAGATGGAGAAGGAGAAGGAGGAGGTGATGGAGCAGGAGGTGGAGAAGGAGCAGGAGGTGGAGAAGGAACTGGTGGGGGAGAAGGAACTGGTGGGCGAGAAGAAACTGGTGGGGGAGAAGGAGCAGGAGCAGGAGAAGGAGCAGGAAGTGGAGAAGGAGAAGGAGGAGAAGGGTGAGTAGAAGGAGAAGGAGCAGGAGGTGGAAAAGGAGCAGCACGAGGGAAGGGAGCAGGAGGTGGAGAAGGAGCAGGAGTTGGAGAAAGAGCAGGAGGAGGAGTAGAAGGAGCAGGAGGTGGAGATGGAGCAGGACGTGGAGAAGGAGCAGGAGGAGGACAAGGAGAAGGAGCCCGAGGTGGGGAAGGAGCCGGAGGTGGAGAAGGAGCAGGAGGTGTAGAAGGAGCAGGAGGAGGAGAAGGAGCAGGTGGAGGAGAAGGAGCAGTAGGAGGAGAAGGAGCAGGAGGAGGTGAAAGAGCAGGAGGAGGAGAAGGAGCAGGAGGAGGAGGGGGAGCAGAAGGAGAATGAGCAGGTAGTGCAGAAGGAGGAGGAGGAGGAGAAGGCGCAGGTGGAGGAAAAGGAGCAGGATGAGGAGAAGAAGCAGTAGGTGGAGAAGGAGCAGTAGGAGGAGAAGGAGCAGGAGGAGGAGACGGAGCAGGAGGAGGAGAAGGTCGTGGAGGTGGAGAAGTAACAGGAGGTGGAGAAGGAGGAGAAGGAGGAGGAGAAGGTGCAGGAGGAGTAGAAGGAGCAGGAGGAGGAGAAGGAGCAGGAGGAGGAGAAGGAGCAGTAGGTGGAGAAGGAGGAGAAGGAGGAGGAGAAGGTGCAGGAGGAGGAGAAGGAGCAGGAGGAGGAGAAGGAGCAGTAGGTGGAGAAGGAGCAGGAGGTGGAGAAAGAGCAGGAGGAGGAGAAGGAGCAGGAGGAGGAGACGGAGCAGGAGGAGGAGAAGGTCGTGGAGGTGGAGAAGTAACAGGAGGTGGAGAAGGAGGAGAAGGAGGAGGAGAAGGTGCAGGAGGAGTAGAAGGAGCAGGAGGAGGAGAAGGAGCAGGAGGCGGAGAAGGAGCAGGAGTAGGAGGGGTAGCAGGAGATGGAGCGGAAGCGGGAAAAGGAGCAGGAGATGGAGAGGGAGCAGGAGGTGGAGAAGCAGCAGGGCGTGGAGAAAGAGCTGGAGGAGGAGAACGAGCTGGAGGAGGAGAAGGAGCAGGAGGGCGAGAAGGAGCAGGTAGTGCAGAAGGAGTTGGTGGAGGACGGTGAGCAGAAGGAGAAGGAGCAGGAGGTGGAAAAGGAGCAGGAGGGAGGAAGGGAGCAGGAGGTGGAGAAGGAGCAGGAGGTGTGGAAAGAGCAGGAGGAGGAGAAGGAGCAGGATGTGCAGAAGCAGCAGGAGAAGGGGGAGGAGGAGGAGAAGGAGACGGAGGAGGAGAAGGTGCAGGAGGAGGAGAAGGAGCAGAAGGAGCAGGAGGTGGAGAAGGAGCTGGTGCAGGAGAAGTAATAGGAGGAGGTGAAGGAGCAGGAGGAGGAGAAGCAGCCGGAGATGGAGAAGGAGCATCAGGAGGAGAAGGAGCAGGTTGAGGAGAAGGAGCAGGAGGTGTAGAAAGAGCTGGAGGAGGAGAACGAGCTGGAGGAGGAGAAGGAGCAGGAGGGGGAGAAGGAGCAGGTGGAGGAGAAGGAGCAGTAGGAGGAGAAGGAGCAGGAGGTGGAGAAAGAGCAGGAGCAGGAGAAGGAGCAGGAGGAGGAGAAGTAGATGGAGGTGGAGAAGCAGCAGGAGGTGGAGAAGGAGGAGGAGGAGGAGGAGGAGAAGGTGCAGGAGGCGGAGAAGGAGCAGGAGGAGGAGAAGGAGCAGGTCGGGGAGAAGGAGCTGGAGCAGGAGGGGTTGAAGGAGATGGAGCGGAAGCGGGAAAAGGAGCAGGAGATGGAGAGGGAGCAGGAGGTGGAGAAGCAGCAGGGCTTGGAGAAAGAGCTGGAGGAGGAGAACGAGCTGGAGGAGGAGAAGGAGCAGGAAGGGGAGAAAGAGCAGGAAGTGGAGAAGGAGCAGGAGGAGGAGGGTGAGCAGAAGGTGACGGAGCATGAGGTGGAAAATGAGCAGGAGGACGGAAGGGAGCAGGAGGTGGAGAAGGAGCAGGAGGTGGAGAAAGAGCAGGAGGAGGAACAGAAGGAGCAGGAGGTGGAGATGGAGCAGGACATGGAGAAGGAGCAGGAGGAGGAGGAGGAGATGGAGCTGGAGGAGGAGAAGGAACAGGAGGTGGAGAAGGATCAGGAGGTGGAGACGGAGCAGGAGGAGGAGGTGGAGCAGAAGGAGATGGAGCAGGCGGTGGAGAAGGAGCAGGAGGAGGAGAAGGAGCAGGAAGTGGAGTAGGAGCAGGAGGAGGAGGTGGAGCAGAAGGAGATGGAGCAGGCGGTGGAGAAGGAGCAGGAGGAGGAGAAGGAGCAGGAGGTGGAGAAGGAGCAGGAGGTGGAGAAGGAACAGGAGGTGCAGAAAGAGCAGGAGCAGGAGAAGGAGGAGGAGGAGCAGAAGGAGTCGGAGGAGGAGACGGAGCAGGAGGAGAAGAAGAAGCAGAAGGAGCAGGAGGTGGAGATGGAGCAGGACGTGGAGAAGGAGAAGGAGCAGGAGAAGGAGAAGGAGCCTTAGTTGGAGAAGGAAAAGGAGGTGGAAAAGGAGCAGGAAGTGGAGAACGAGCTGGAGGAGGTGAACGAGCTGGAGGAGGAGAAGGAGCAGGACGAGGAGAAGGAGCAGGAGGTGGAGAAGGAGCAGGAGGAGGAAAATGAGCAGGAGGAGGAGAAGGAGCAGGAGGTGGAGAAGGAGCAGGAGGTGGAGAAGAAGCAGGAGCAGGAGATGGAGCAGGAGGAGGAGAAGGAGCAGGAGGAGGAGAAGGAGCAGGAGGTGGAGAAGGAGCAGGAGGTGGAGAAGGAGGAGGAGGAGGACCAGGTGCAGGAGGAGGACAAGTAGCAGGAGGAGGAGAAGGAGCAGGAGCGGGTGAAGGAGCAGGATGGGGAGAAGGAGCAGGAGTAGGAGGGATAGCAGGAGGTGGAGCGGAAGGGGGAAAAGGAGCAGAAGATGTAGAGGCAGCAGGAGGTGGAGAAGGGGCAGGACGTGGAGAAGGAGCAGGACGTGAAGATGGAGCAGGAGGGGTGCAAGGAGCAGGCGGGGGAGAAGGAGCAGGAGGGGTAGAAGGAGCAGGTGTAGGAGGGGTAGCAGGAGATGGAGCGGAAGGTGGAGACGGAGCAGGAGGTGGAGAGGGAGCAGGAGGTGGAAAAGGAGCATTAGGTGAAGAAGCAACAGGGGATGGAGAAGGAACAGGAGCTTGAGAACGAGCAGGAGGAGGAGACGTAGCAGGAGGAGGAGCAGAAGGAGCAGGAATTGGAGAAAGAACAGGAGATGGAGAAGGAGCAGGAATTGGAGAATGAGCAGGTGATGGAGAAGGAGAAGGAGGAGATGATGGAGCAGGAGGTGGAGAAGGAGCAGGAGGGGGAGAAGGAACTTGAGGAGGAGAAGGAACTGGAGGGGGAGAAGGAGCAGGAGGAGGAGAAGGAGCAGGAAATGGAGAAGGAGAAGGAGGAGGAGGGGGAGCAGAAGGAGCAGGAGGTGGAGATGGAGCAGGGCGTGTAGAAGGAGCAGAAGGAGGAGAAGGAGAAGGAGCCGAAGGTGGAGAAGGAGCCGGTGGTGTAGAAGGAGCAGGTTGTGGAGAAAGAGCTGGAGGAGGAGAACGAGCAGGAGGAGGAGAAGGAGCAGGAGGTGGAGAAGTAGCAGGAGGTGGAGAAGTAGCAGGAGGAGGAGGGCGAGCAGAAGGAGAAGGAGCAGGCGGTGGAGAAGGAGCAGGAGGAGGAAAAGGCGCAGGAGGAGGAAAAGGAGCAGGAGGAGGAGAAGGAGCAGGAGGTGGAGACGGAGCAGGAGGTGGAGAAGGAGCAGGAGCAGGAGAAGGAGCAGGAGGGGGAGAAGGAACAGGAGTAGGAGGGTTAGCAGGAGATGGAGAGGAAGGGGGAGAAGGAGCAGGAGATGTAGAGGGAGCAGGAGGTGGAGAAGGAGCAGGAGGTGAATAAGGAGCAGGAGGTGGAGAAGGAACAGAAGATGGAGAAGGAACAGGAGCTGGAGAAGGAGCAGGAGGAAGAGAAGGAGCAGGAGGAGGAGGAGTAGAAGGAGCAGGAATTGGAGAATGAGCAGGAGATGGAGAAGGAGAAGGAGGAGGTGATGGAGCAGGAGGTGGAGAAGGAGCAGTAGGTGGAGAAGGAACTGGAGGGGGAGAAGGAACTGGTGGGCGAGAAGAAACTGGAGGGCGAGAAGGAACTGGAGGGGGAGAAGGAGCAGGAGCAGGAGAAGGAGCAGGAAGTGGAGAAGGAGCAGGAGGAGAAGGGTGAGTAGAAGGAGAAGGAGCAGGAGGTGGAAATGGAGCAGCAGGAGGGAAGGGAGCAGGAGGTGGAGAAGGAGCAGGAGGTGGAGAAAGAGCAGGAGGAGGAGCAGAAGGAGCAGGAGGTGGAGATGGAGCAGGACGTGGAGAAGGAGCAGGAGGAGGAGAAGGAGAAGGAGCCGGAGGTGGAGAAGGAGCCGGTGGTGGAGAAGGAGCAGGAGGTGTAGAAGGAGCAGGAGGAGGTGAAGGAGCAGGTGGAGGATAAGGAGCAGTAGGAGGAGAAGGAGCAGGAGGTGGAGAAAGAGCAGGAGCAGGAGAAGGAGCAGGAGGAGGAGGGGGAGCAGAAGGAGAATGAGCAGGTGGTTCAGAAGGAGGAGGAGGAGGAGAAGGCGCAGGAGGAGGAGAAGGAGCAGGTGGAGGAGAAGGAGCAGTCGGAGGAGAAGGAGCAGGAGGTGGAGAAAGAGCAGGAGCAGGAGAAGGAGCAGGAGGAGGAGAAGGAGATGGAGGTGGAGAAGCATCAGGAGGTGGAGAAGGAGGAGGAGGAGGAGGAGGAGAAGGTGCAGGAGGAGGAGAAGAAGCAGGAGGAGGAGAAGGAGCAGGTCGGGGAGAAGGAGCTGGAGCAGGAGGGGTTGAAGGAGATGGAGCGGAAGCGGGAAAAGGAGCAGGAGATGGAGAGGGAGCAGGAGGTGAAGAAGCAGCAGGGCGTGGAGAAAGAGCTGGAGGAGGAGAACGAGCTGGAGGAGGAGAAGGAGCAGGAAGGGGAGAAGGAGCAGGAAGTGGAGAAGGAGCAGGAGGAGGAGGGTGAGCAGAAGGAGACGGAGCATGAGGTGGAAAATGAGCAGGAGGACGGAAGGGAGCAGGAGGTGGAGAAGGAGCAGGAGGTGGAGAAAGAGCAGGAGGAGGAGCAGAAGGAGCAGGAGGTGGAGATGGAGCAGGACATGGAGAAGGAGCAGGAGGAGGAGGAGATGGAGCTGGAGGAGGAGAAGGAACAGGAGGTGGAGAATGATCAGGAGGTGGAGACGGAGCAGGAGGAGGAGGTGGAGCAGAAGGAGATGGAGCAGGCGGTGGAGAATGAGCAGGAGGAGGAGGAGGAGCAGGAAGTGGAGTAGGAACAGGAGGAGGAGGTGGAGCAGAAGGAGATGGAGCAGGCGGTGGAGAAGGAGCAGGAGGAGGAGAAGGAGAAGCAGGTGGAGAAGGAGCAGGAGGTGGAGAAGGAACAGGAGGTGCAGAAAGAGCAGGAGCAGGAGAAGGAGGAGGAGGAGCAGAAGGAGTCGGAGGAGGAGACGGAGCAGGAGGAGAAGAAGAAGCAGAAGGAGCAGGAGGTGGAGATGGAGCAGGACGTGGAGAAGGAGAAGGAGCAGGAGAAGGAGAAGGAGCCTTAGTTGGAGAAGGAAAAGGAGGTGGAAAAGGAGCAGGAAGTGGAGAACGAGCTGGAGGAGGTGAACAAGCTGGAGGAGGAGAAGGAGCAGGACGAGGAGAAGGAGCAGGAGGTGGAGAAGGAGCAGGAGGAGGAAAATGAGCAGGAGGAGAAGGAGCAGGAGGTGGAGAAGGAGCAGGAGCAGGAGATGGAGCAGGAGGAGGAGAAGGAGCAGGAGGTGGAGAAGGAGGAGGAGGAGGACGAGGTGCAGGAGGAGGACAAGTAGCAGGAGGAGGAGAAGGAGCAGGAGCGGGTGAAGGAGCAGGATGGGGAGAAGGAGCAGGAGTAGGAGGGATAGCAGGAGGTGGAGCGGAAGGGGGAAAAGGAGCAGAAGATGTAGAGGCAGCAGGAGGTGGTGAAGGGGCAGGACGTGGAGAAGGAGCAGGACGTGAAGATGGAGCAGGAGGGGTGCAAGGAGCAGGCGGGGGAGAAGGAGCAGGAGGGGTAGAAGGAGCAGGTGTAGGAGGGGTAGCAGGAGATGGAGCGGAAGGTGGAGACGGAGCAGGGGGTGGAGAGGGAGCAGGAGGTGGAAAAGGAGCATTAGGTGAAGAAGCAACAGGGGATGGAGAAGGAACAGGAGCTGGAGAACGAGCAGGAGGAGGAGACGTAGCAGGAGGAGGAGCAGAAGGAGCAGGAATTGGAGAAAGAACAGGAGATGGAGAAGGAGCAGGAATTGGAGAATGAGCAGGTGATGGAGAAGGAGAAGGAGGAGATGATGGAGCAGGAGGTGGAGAAGGAGCAGGAGGGGGAGAAGGAACTGGAGAAGGAGAAGGAACTGGAGGGGGAGAAGGAGCAGGAGGAGGAGAAGGAGCAGGAAGTGGAGAAGGAGAAGGAGGAGGAGGGGGAGCAGAAGGAGCAGGAGGTGGAGATGGAGCAGGGCGTGCAGAAGGAGCAGAAGGAGGAGAAGGAGAAGGAGCCGAAGGTGGAGAAGGAGCCGGTGGTGTAGAAGGAGCAGGTTGTGGAGAAAGAGCTGGAGGAGCAGAACGAGCAGGAGGATGAGAAGGAGCAGGAGGTGGAGAAGGAGCAGGAGGTGGAGAAGTAGCAGGAGGAGGAGAAGGAACAGGAGTAGGAGGGTTAGCAGGAGATGGAGAGGAAGGGGGAGAAGGAGCAGGAGATGTAGAGGGAGCAGGAGGTGGAGAAGGAGCAGGAGGAGGAGAAGGAGCAGGAGGTGGAGACGGAGCAGGAGGTGGAGAAGGAGCAGGAGGTGCAGAAGGAGCAGGAGCATGAGAAGGAGCAGGAAGTGGAGAAGGAGCAGGAGGTGGAGAAGGAGCAGGAGGTGGAGAAGGAGCAGGAGCAGGAGAAGGAGCAGGAGGGGGAGAAGGAACAGGAGTAGGAGGGTTAGCAGGAAATGGAGAGGAAGGGGAGAAGGAGCAGGAGATGTAGAGGGAGCAGGAGGTGGAGAAGGAGCAGGAGGTGAATAAGGAGCAGGAGGTGGAGAAGGAACAGAAGATGGAGAAGGAACAGGAGCTGGAGAAGGAGCAGGAATTGGAGAAAGAGCAGTTGGAGGAGAAGGAGCAGGAAAAGGAGAATGAGCAGGAGATGGAGAATGAGAAGGAGGAGGTGATGGAGCAGGAGGTGGAGAAGGAGCAGGAGGTGGAGAAGGAACTGGTGGGCGAGAAGAAACTGGAGGGCGAGAAGGAACTGGAGGGGGAGAAGGAGCAGGAGCAGGAGAAGGAGCAGGAAGTGGAGAAGGAGCAGGAGGAGAAGGGTGAGTAGAAGGAGAAGGAGCAGGAGGTGGAAAAGGAACAGCAGGAGGGAAGGGAGCAGGAGGAGGAGAAGGAGCAGGAGGTGGAGAAAGAGCAGGAGGAGGAACAGAAGGAGCAGGAGGTGGAGATGGAGCAGGACCTGGAGAAGGAGCAGGAGATGGAGAAGGAGCAGGAGGAGGAAAATGAGCAGGAGGAGGAGAAGGAGCAGGAGGTGGAGAAGGAGCAGGAGGTGGAGAAGGAGCAGGAGCAGGAGATGGAGCAGGAGGAGGAGAAGGAGCAGGAGGAGGAGAAGGAGCAGGAGGTGGAGAAGGAGCAGGCGGTGGAGAGGGAAGAGGAGGAGGACGATGTGCAGGAGGAGGACAAGTAGCAGGAGGAGGAGAAGGAGCAGGAGCGGGTGAAGGAGCAGGATGGGGAGAAGGAGCAGGAGTAGGAGGGATAGCAGGAGGTGGAGCGGAAGGGGGAAAAGGAGCAGAAGATGTTGAGGCAGCAGGAGGTGGAGAAGGGGCAGGACGTGGAGAAGGAGCAGGACGTGAAGATGGAGCAGGAGGGGTGCAAGGAGCAGGCGGGGGAGAAGGAGCAGGAGGGGTAGAAGGAGCAGGTGTAGGAGGGGTAGCAGGAGATGGAGCGGAAGGTGGAGACGGAGCAGGAGGTGGAGAGGGAGCAGGAGGTGGAAAATGAGCATTAGGTGAAGAAGCAACAGGGGATGGAGAAGGAACAGGAGCTGGAGAACGAGCAGGAGGAGGAGACGTAGCAGGAGGAGGAGCAGAAGGAGCAGGAATTGGAGAAAGAACAGGAGATGGAGAAGGAGCAGGAATTGGAGAATGAGCAGGTGATGGAGAAGGAGAAGGAGGAGATGATGGAGCAGGAGGTGGAGAAGGAGCAGGAGGGG
This sequence comes from Heptranchias perlo, assembly GCF_035084215.1. Lineage (NCBI taxonomy): Eukaryota > Metazoa > Chordata > Chondrichthyes > Hexanchiformes > Hexanchidae > Heptranchias > Heptranchias perlo. The sequence continues at coordinate 457,910 of NW_027139453.1, read as the reverse complement.
GAGAAGGAACTGGAGGAGGAGAAGGAACTGGAGGGTGAGAAGGAGCAGGAGGATGACAAGGAGCAGGATGTGGAGAAGGAGAAGGAGGAGGAGGGGGAGCAGAAGGAGCAGGAGGTGGAGATGGAGCAGGGCGTGTAGAAGGAGCAGAAGGAGGAGAAGGAGAAGGAGCCGAAGGTGGAGAAGGAGCCGGTGGTGTAGAAGGAGCAGGTTGTGGAGAAAGAGCTGGAGGAGGAGAACGAGCAGGAGGAGGAGAAGGAGCAGGAGGTGGAGAAGGAGCAGGAGGTGGAGAAGTAGCAGGAGGAGGAGGGCGAGCAGAAGGAGAAGGAGCAGGCGGTGGAGAAGGAGCAGGAGGAGGAAAAGGCGCAGGAGGAGGAAAAGGAGCAGGAGGAGGAGAAGGAGCAGGAGGTGGAGACGGAGCAGGAGGTGGAGAAGGAGCAGGAGGTGCAGAAGGAGCAGGAGCATGAGAAGGAGCAGGAAGTGGAGAAGGAGCAGGAGGTGGAGAAGGAGCATGAGGTGGAGAACGAGCAGGAGCAGGAGAAGGAGAAGGAGGGGGAGAAGGAACAGGAGTAGGAGGGTTAGCAGGAGATGGAGAGGAAGGGGGAGAAGGAGCAGGAGATGTAGAGGGAGCAGGAGGTGGAGAAGGAGCAGGAGGTGAATAAGGAGCAGGAGGTGGAGAAGGAACAGAAGATGGAAAAGGAACAGGAGCTGGAGAAGGAGCAGGAGGAAGAGAAGGAGCAGGAGGAGGAGGAGTAGAAGGAGCAGGAATTGGAGAAAGAGCAGTTGGAGGAGAAGGAGCAGGAATTGGAGAATGAGCAGGAGATGGAGCAGGAGAAGGAGCAGGAAGTGGAGAAGGAGCAGGAGGAGGGAAGGGAGCAGGAGGTGGAGAAGGAGCAGGAGGTGGAGAAAGAGCAGGAGGAGGAGCAGAAGGAGCAGGAGGTGGAGATGGAGCAGGACGTGGAGAAGGAGCAGGAGGAGGAGAAGGCGAAGGAGCCGGAGGTGGAAAAGGAGCAGCAGGAGGGAAGGGAGCAGGAGGTGGAGAAGGAGCAGGAGGTGGAGAAAGAGCAGGAGGAGGAGCAGAAGGAGCAGGAGGTGGAGATGGAGCAGGACGTGGAGAAGGAGCAGGAGGAGGAGAAGGAGAAGGAGCCGGAGGTGGAGAAGGAGCCGGAGGTGGAGAAGGAGCAGGAGGTGTAGAAGGAGCAGGAGGAGGTGAAGGAGCAGGTGGAGGAGAAGGAGCAGTAGGAGGAGAAGGAGCAGGAGGTGGAGAAAGAGCAGGAGCAGGAGAAGGAGCAGGAGGACGAGGGGGAGCAGAAGGAGAATGAGCAGGTGGTGCAGAAGGAGGAGGAGGAGGAGAAGGCGCAGGAGGAGGAAAAGGAGCAGTAGGAGGAGAAGAAGCAGGAGGTGGAGAAAGAGCAGGAGGAGGAGAAGGAGCAGGTTGAGGAGAAGGAGCAGTAGGCGGAAAAGGAGCAGGAGGTGGAGAAAGAGCAGGAGGAGGAGAAGGAGCAGGGGGAGGAGACGGAGCAGGAGGAGGAGAAGGTGGTGGAGGTGGAGAAGTAACAGGAGGTGGAGAAGGAGGAGGAGGAGGAGGAGAAGGTGCAGGAGGAGGAGAAGGAGCAGGAGGAGGAGAAGGAGCAGGAGGGGGAGAAGGAGCAGGAGAAGGAGGGGTAGCAGGAGATGGATCGGAAGCGGGAAAAGGAGCAGGAGATGGAGAGGGAGCAGGAGGTCGAGAAGCAGCAGGGCGTGGAGAAAGAGCTGGAGGAGGAGAACGAGCAGGAGGGGGAGAAGGAGCAGGAGGGCGAGAAGGAGCAGGAAGTGCAGAAGGAGCACGTGGAGGAGGGTGAGCAGAAGGAGAAGGAGCAGGAGGTGGAGAAGGAGCAGGAGGTGTGGAAAGAGCAGGAGGTGCAGAAGGAGCAGGAGAAGGGGGAGGAGGAGGAGAAGGAGACGGAGTAGGAGAAGGAGCAGGAGGAGGAGAAGGAGCAGAAGGAGCAGGAGGTGGAGAAGGAGCTGGTGCAGGAGAAGTAACAGGAGGAGGTGAAGGAGCAGGAGGAGGAGAAGCAGCCGGAGTTGGAGAAGGAGCATCAGGAGGAGAAGGAGCAGGTGGAGGAGAATGAGCAGGAGGTGGAGAAAGAGCTGGAGGAGGAGAACGAGCTGGAGGAGGAGAAGGAGCAGGAGGGGGAGAAGGAGCAGGTGGAGGAGAAGGAGCAGTAGGAGGAGAAGGAGCAGGAGGTGGAGAAAGAGCAGGAGCAGGAGAAGGAGCAGGAGGAGGAGAAGGAGATGGAGGTGGAGAAGCAGCACTAGGTGGAGAAGGAGGAGGAGGAGGAGGAGAAGGTGCAGGAGGAGGAGAAGGAGCAGGAGGAGGAGAAGGAGCAGATCGGGGAGAAGGAGCAGGAGCAGGAGGGGTTGAAGGAGATGGAGCGGAAGCGGGAAAAGGAGCAGGAGATGGAGAGGGAGCAGGAGGTGGAGAAGCAGCAGGGCGTGGAGAAAGAGCTGGAGGAGGAGAACCAGCTGGAGGAGGAGAAGTAGCAGGAGGTGTAGAAGGAGCAGGACGTGGAGAAGGCGCATGAGGAGGAAATGGAGCTGGAGGAGGAGAAGGAGCAGGAGGTGGAGAAGGAGCAGGAGGTGCTGAAGGAGCAGGAGCAGGAGAAGGAGCATGAGGAGGAGACGGAGCTGGAGGAGGAGAAGGAGCAGGAGGAGGAGAAGGAGCAGAAGGAGCAGGAGGTGGAGATGGAGCAGGAAGTGGAGAAGGAGCAGGAGGAGGAGAACGAGCAGGAGGTAGAGAAGGGGCAGGATGTGGAGAAGGAGCAGGAGGAGGTGGAGGAGCAGAAGGAGAAGGAGCAGGCGGTGGAGAAGAACTGGGAGGAGGAAAACCAGCAGGAGGAGGGAAAGGAGCAGGAGGTGGAGAAGTTGCAGAAGGTGGAGAAGGAGCAGGAGCAGGAGAAGGAGCAGCAGCAGGAGAAGGAGCACGAGTAGGAGATGGAGAACGAGGAGGAGGAGGAGAAGGTGCAGGAGGAGAAGGAGCTGGAGCAGGAGGGGTAGCGGGAGATGGAGCGGAAGGGGTAAAAGGAGCAGGAGCTGGAGAGGGAGCAGGAGGTGGAGAAGGAGTAGGACGTGAAGAATGAGCTGGACGTGGAGAAGGAGCAGCAGGGGGAGAAGGAGCAGGAGGGGGAGAAGGAGCAGGAGTAGGAGGGGTAGCAGGAGATGGAGCGGAATGGGTAAAAGGAGCAGGAGATGGAGAGGGAGCAGGAGGTGGAGAAGGAGCAGGGCGTGGAGAATGAGCTGGACTTGGAGAAGGAGCCGGTGGAGGAGAAGGAACAGGAGGAGGTGAAGGAGCAGGAGGAGGAGAAGCAGCCGGAGGTGGAGAAGGAGCAGGAGGAGGTGAAGGAGCCGGTGGAGGAGAAGGAGCAGTAGGAGGAGAAGGAGGAGGAGGTGGAGAAGGAGCAGGAGGAGGAGATGGAGCTGGAGGTGGAGGAGGAGCAGAAGTAGGAGGGGTAGCAGGAGATGGAGCGGATGGGCGATAAGTAGCAGGAGATGGAGAGGGAGCAGGAGATGCAGAAGGAGCAGGAGCAGGAGAAGGAGGAGGAGGAGGAGAAGGAGCAGGAGAAGGAGAAGGAGCAGGAGGGGGAGAAGGAGCAGAAGTAGGAGCGGTAGCCAGAGATGGAGCGGAAGCGGGAAAAGTAGCAGGAGATGGAGAGGGAGCAGGAGGTTGAGAAGCAGCAGGACGTGGAGAAGGAGCAGGACGTGGAGAAGGAGCAGTATGGGGAGAGGGAGCAGGAGGTGGAGAAGGAGCAGGGGGTGGAGAAGGAACAGGAGATGGAAAAGGAACAGGAGCTTGAGAAGGAGCAGGAGGAGGACAAGTAGCAGGAGGAGGAGGAGCAGAAGGAGCAGGAATTGGAGAAAGAGCAGTTGGAGGAGAAGGAGCAGGAATTGGAGAATGAGCAGGAGATGGAGAAGGAGAAGGAGGAGGTGATGGAGCAGGAGGTGGAGAAGGAGCAGGAGGGTGAGAAGGAACTGGAGGGGGTGAATTAACTGGAGGGGGAGAAGGAGCAGGAGGAGGAGTGGTTGCAGAAGGAAAAGGAGCAGGAGGTGGAAAAGGAGCAGGAGGAGGGAAGGAGCCTGGAGGAGGAGAAGGAGGAGGAGGTGGAGAAGGAGCAGGAGGTGGAGAAGGAGCAGGTCGGGGAGAAGTAGCAGGAGTAGGAGGGGTAGAAGTAGATGGAGCGGAAGCGGGAAAAGTAGCAGGAGATGGAGAGGGAGCAGGAGGTTGAGAAGCAGCAGGACGTGTAGAAGGAGCAGGACGTGGAGAAGGAGCAGGGGGTGGAGAAGGAACAGGAGCTTGAGAAGGAGCAGGGGGAGGACAAGTAGCAGGAGGAGCAGGAGCAGAAGGAGCAGGAATTGGAGAAGGAGAAGGAGGAGGTGATGGAGCAGGAGGTGGAAAAGGAGCAGGAGGGTGAGAAGGAACTGGAGGGGTGAATTAACTGGAGGGGGAGAAGGAGCAGGAGGAGGAGGGGTTGCAGAAGGAAAAGGAGCAGGATGTGGAAAAGGAGCAGGAGGAGGGGAAGGAGCCTGGAGGAGGAGAAGGAGGAGGAGGTGGAGAAGGAGCAGGAGGTGGAGAAGTAGCAGGAGTAGGAGGGGTAGAAGTAGATGGAGCGGAAGCGGGAAAAGGAGCAGGAGATGGAGAGGGAGCAGGAGATGCAGAAGGAGCAGGATGCAGGAGAAGGAGGAGGAGGAGGAGATGGAGGAGGAGATGGAGTCGGAGGAGGAGAAGGAGCAGGAGGAGGAGAAGGAGCAGAAGGAGCAGGAGGTGGAAAAGGAGCCGGTGGAGCAGAAGGAACAGGAGGAGATGAAGGAGCAGGAGGAAGAGAAGCAGCCGGAGGTGGAGAAGGAGCAGGAGGAGGTGAAGGAGCAGGAGGTGGAGAAGGAGCAGGAGCCGGAGAAGGAGCTGGAGGTGAAGAAGTATCCGGAGGTGGAGAAGGTGGAGGAGGAGGAGAAGGTGCATGAGGAGGAGAAGGAGCAGGAGGAGCAGATGGAGCAGGAGGGGTAGAAGGAGCAGAAGTAGGAGCGGTAGCCGGAGATGGAGCGGAAGCGGGAAAAGTAGCAGGAGATGGAGAGGGAGCAGGAGGTTGAGAAGCAGCAGGACGTGGAGAAGGAGCAGTATGGTGAGAAGGAGCAGTATGGGGAGAAGGAGCAGGAGGGGAGAGGGAGCAGTAGTAAGTGGGGTAGCAGGAGATGGAGCGGAAGCGGGAGAAGGAGCAGCAGATGCTGAGGGAGCAGGAGGTGGAGAAGGAGCAGGAGGTGGAGAAGGAACAGGAGCTTGAGAAGGAGCAGGAGGAGGACAAGTAGCAGGAGGAGCAGGAGCAGAAGGAGCAGGAATGGGAGAAAGAGCAGTTGGAGGAGAAGGAGCAGGAATTGGAGTATGAGCAGGAGGTGGAGAAGGAGCAGGAGGGTGTGAAGGAACTGGAGGGGGTGAAATAACTGGAGGGGGAGAAGGAGCAGGAGGAGGGGAAGGAGCCTGGAGGAGGAGAAGGAGGAGGAGGTGGAGATGGAGCAGGAGTTGGAGAAGGAGCAGGTCGGGGAGAAGGAGCAGGAGTAGGAGGGGTAGAAGGAGATGGAGCGGAAGCTGCAAAGGAGCAGGAGATGGAGAGCGAGCAGGAGGTGGAGAAGCAGCAGGGCGTGGAGATAGAGCTGGAGGAGGAGAACGAGCTGGAGGAGGAGAAGGACCAGGAAGGGGAGAAGGAGCAGGAAGTGGAGAAGGACCAGGAGGAGGAGGGTGAGCAGAAGGAGACGGAGCAGGAGGTGGAAAAGGAGCAGGAGGAGGGAAGGGAGCAGGAGGTGGAGAAGGAGCAGGAGGTGGAGAAAGAGCAGGAGGAGGAGCAGAAGGAGCAGGAGGTGGAGATGGAGCAGGACGTGGAGAAGGAGCAGGAGGAGGAGAAGGAGCAGGAGGAGGAGAAGGAGCTGAAGGAGGAGAAGCAGCAGCAGGAGGAAAAGGAGCAGAAGGAGGAGAAGGAGCAGGAGGTGGAGAAGGAGCAGGGGGTGGAGAAGGAACAGGAGGTGCAGAAAGAGCAGGAGCAGGAGAAGGAGGAGGAGGAGCAGAAGGAGTCGGAGGAGGAGAAGGAGCAGGAGGAGAAGACGAAGAAGAAGGAGCAGGAGGTGGAGATGGAGCCGGTGGAGGAGAAGGAACAGGAGGAGGTGAAGGAGCTGGAGGAGGAGAAGGAGCAGGAGGTGGAGAACTAGCAGGAGTTGGAGAAGGAGGAGGAGGAGGAGAAGGTGCAGGAGGAGGAGAAGGAGCAGGAGGAGGGGAAGGAGCAGGAGTAGGAGGGGTTGCAGGAGATGGAGCGGGAGGTGGAGAAGCAGCAGGACGTGGAGAAAAAGCTGGAGGAGGAGAACGAGCTGGAGGAGGAGAAGGAGCAGGAGCGGGAGAAGGAGCAGGAGGAGGAGAAGGCGCAGGAGGAGGAAAAGGAGCAGGAGGAGGAGAAGGAGCAGGAGGTGGAGAAGGAGCAGGAGCAGGAGAAGGAGCAGGAGGAGGAGACGGAGCTGGAGGAGGAGAAGGAGCAGGAGGAGGAGAAGGAGCAGAAGGAGCAGGAGGTGGAGATGGAGCAGGACGTGGCGAAGTAGCACGAGGAGATCAAGGAGATGGAGACTGAGTTGGAGAAGGAGCCGGTGTTTGGAGAAGGAGCAGGTAGTGGAGAACGAGCTGGAGGAGGAGAACGAGCTGGAGGAGGAGATGGAGCAGGAGGAGGAGAAGGAGCAGGAGGAGGAGAACGAGCAGGAGGTAGAGAATGGGCAGGATGTGGAGAAGGAGCAGGAGGAGGAGGAGGAGCAGAAGGAGAAGGAGCAGGCGGTGGAGAAGGACTGGGAGGAGGAAAACGAGCAGGAGGAGGGAAAGGAGCAGGAGGTGGAGAAGGAGCAGAAGGTGGAGAAGGAGCAGGAGCAGTAGCAGGAGTAGGAGCAGGAGTAGGAGATGGAGAAGTAGGAGGAGGAGGAGGAGGAGGAGGAGGAGAAGGTGCAGGAGGAGAAGGAGCAGGAGTAGGAGGTGTCGCAGGAGATGGACCGGAAGGGGTAAAAGGAGCAGGAGATGGAGAGGGAGCAGGAGGTGGAGAAGGAGCAGGACGTGGAGAATGAGCTGGACGTGGAGAAGGAGCAGGAGGGTGAGAAGGAGCAGGAGTGGGAGAAGGAGCAGGAGGGGGAGAAGGAGCAGGAGGGGGAGAAGGAGCAGGAGAAGGAGGGGTAGGAGGAGATGGAGCGGAATGGGTAAAAGGAGCAGGAATTGGAGAGGGAGCAGGAGGTGGAGAAGGAGCAGGACTTGGAGAATGAGCTGGACGTGGAGAAGGAGCAGGAGGGGGTGAAGGAGCAGGAGTGGGAGAAGGAGCAGGAGTGGGAGAAGGAGCAGGAGGAGGAGAAGGAGCAGGAGTGGGAGAAGGAGCAGGAGGAGGAGAAGGAGCAGGAGGGAGAGAAGGAGCAGGAGTAGGAGGGGTAGCAGGAGATGGAGAGAAAGGGGGGAAGGAGCATGAGATGGAGAGGGAGCAAGAGGTTGAGAAGGAGCAGGAGGTGGAGAAGGAGCAGAAGGAGCAGGAGGTGAAAATGGAGCCGGCGGAGGAGAAGGAACAGGAGGAGGTGAAGGAGCAGGAGGAGGAGAAGCAGCCGGAGGTGGAGAAGGAGCAGCAGGAGGTGAAGGAGCAGGAGGTGGAGAAGGAGCAGGAGGCGGAGAAGGAGCTCGAGGTGAAGAAGTAGCCGGAGGTGGAGGAGGAGGAGGAGGAGGAGAAGGTGCAGGAGGAGGAGAAGGAGCAGGAGGAGGAGAAGGAGCAGGAGGGGGAGAAGGAGCAGAAGTCGGAGCGGTAGCCGGAGATGGAGCGGAAGGGGGAAAAGTCGCAGGAGATGGAGAGGGAGCAGGAGGTTGAGAAGCAGCAGGACGTGGAGAATGAGCAGGACGTGGAGAAGGAGCAGTATGGGGAGAAGGAGCAGGAGGGGGAGAAGAAGCTGGAGGGGAGAAGGAGCAGTAGTAAGTGGGGTAGCAGGGGGTGGAGCGGAAGGGGGAGAAGGAGCAGGAGATGGAGAGGGAGCAGGAGGTGGAGAAGGAGCAGGAGGTGGAGAAGGAACAGGAGATGGAAAAGGAACAGGAGCTTGAGAAGGAACAGGAGGAGGACAAGTTGCAGGAGGAGGAGGAGCAGAAGTAGCAGGAATTGGAGAAAGAGCAGTTGGAGGAGAAGGAGCAGGAATTGGAGAATGAGCAGGAGATGGAGAAGGAGAAGGAGGAGGTGTTGGAGCAGGTGGTGGAGAAGGTGCAGGAGGGTGAGAAGGAACTGGAGGGGGTGAATTAACTGGAGGGGGTGAAGGAGCAGGAGGAGGAGGGGGTGCAGATGGAAAAGGAGCACGAGGTGGAAAAGGAGCAGGAGGAGGGGAAGGAGCCTGGAGGAGGAGAAGGAGGAGGAGGTGGAGAAGGAGCAGGAGGTGGAGAAGGAGCATGAGGTGCAGAAGTAGCAGGAGCAGGAGAAGGAGCAGGAGGAGGTGAAGGAGCCGGAGGAGGAGACGGAGCAGGAGGAAGAAAAGGAGCAGAAGGAGCAGGAGGTGGTGATGGAGCAGGACGTGGTGAAATAGCAGGAGGAGGATAAGGAGAAGGAGCCTGAGTTGGAGAAGGAGCCGGAGGTGGAGGAGGAGCAGGATGTGGAGAACGAGGTGGAGGAGGAAAACGAGCTGGGGAAGGAGAAGGAGCAGGAGGAGGAGAAGGAGCAGGAAGAGGAGAAGGAGCAGAAGGTGGAGCAGGAGCAGGAGGAGGAGAAGGAGCAGGATGTGTCGATGGAGCAGGAGGTGGACAAGGAGCAGGAGGAGGAGGAGGAGCAGGAGCAGGAGAAGGAGCAGGAGCAGGAGAAGGAGGAGGAGCATGAGAAGGAGCAGGAGGAGCAGAACGAGCAGGAGGAGAAGGAGCAGGATGAGGTGAACGAGCAGGAGGAAGTGAAGGAGCAGGAGGAGGAAAAGGAGCAGGAGGAGGAGGAGGAGGAGAAGGAGAAGGAGCAGGCAGTGAATAAGGACTAGGAGGAGGAGGTGGAGCATAACGAGATGGAGCAGGCGTTGGAGAAGGAGCAGGATGAGGAGAATGAGCTGGACGTGGAGAAGGAGCAGGAGGGTGAGAAGGAGTAGGAGTGGGAGAAGGAGCAGGAGGGGGAGAAGGAGCAGGAGGGGGAGAAGGAGCAGGAGAAGGAGGGGTAGCAGGAGATCGAGCGGAATGGGTAAAAGGAGCAGGAATTGGAGAGGGAGCAGGAGGTGGAGAAGGAGCAGGACTTGGAGAATGAGCTGGACGTGGAGAAGGAGCAGGAGGGGGTGAAGGAGCAGGAGTGGGAGAAGGAGCAGGAGTGGGAGAAGGAGCAGGAGGAGGAGAAGGAGCAGGAATGGGAGAAGGAGCATGAGGAGGAGAAGGAGCAGGAGGGAGAGAAGGAGCAGGAGTAGGAGGGGTAGCAGGAGATGGAGAGAAAGGGGGGAAGGAGCATGAGATGGAGAGGGAGCAAGAGGTTGAGAAGGAGCAGGAGGTGAAAATGGAGCCGGTGGAGGAGAAGGAACAGGAGGACGTGAAGGAGCAGGAGGAGGAGAAGCAGCCGGAGGTGGAGAAGGAGCAGGAGGAGGTGAAGGAGCAGGAGGGGGAGAAGGAGCAGAAGTAGGAGGGGTAGCAGGAGATGGAGCGGATGGGGGAAAGGTAGCAGGAGATGGAGAGGGAGCAGGAGATACAGAAGGAGCAGGAGAAGGAGGAGGAGGAGGAGAAGGAGCCGGAGGAGGAGAAGGAGCAGGAGGAGGAGAAGGAGCAGAAGGAGCAGGAGGTGGAAAAGGAGCCGGTGGAGGAGAAGGAACAGGAGGAGGTGAAGGAGCAGGAGGAGGAGAAGCAGCCGGAGGTGGAGAAGGAGCAGCAGGAGGTGAAGGAGCAGGAGGTGGAGAAGGAGCAGGAGGCGGAGAAGGAGCTCGAGGTGAAGAAGTAGCCGGACGTGGAGAAGGAGGAGGAGGAGGAGAAGGTGCAGGAGGAGGAGAAGGAGCAGGAGGAGGAGAAGGAGCAGGAGGGGGAGAAGGAGCAGAAGTCGGAGCGGTAGCCGGAGATGGAGCGGAAGGGGGAAAAGTCGCAGGAGATGGAGAGGGAGCAGGAGGTTGAGAAGCAGCAGGACGTGGAGAATGAGCAGGACGTGGAGAAGGAGCAGGAGGGGGAGAAGAAGCAGGAGGGGAGAAGGAGCAGTAGTAAGTGGGGTAGCAGGGGGTGGAGCGGAAGGGGGAGAAGGAGCAGGAGATGGAGAGGGAGCAGGAGGTGGAGAAGGAGCAGGAGGTGGAGAAGGAACAGGAGATGGAAAAGGAACAGGAGCTTGAGAAGGAACAGGAGGAGGACAAGTTGCAAGAGGAGGAGGAGCAGAAGGAGCAGGAATTGGAGAAAGAGCAGTTGGAGGAGAAGGAGCAGGAATTGGAGAATGAGCAGGAGATGGAGAAGGAGAAGGAGGAGGTGATGGAGCAGGTGGTGGAGAAGGAGCAGGAGGGTGAGAAGGAACTGGAGGGGGTGAATTAACTGGAGGGGGTGAAGGAGCAGGAGGAGGAGGGGGTGCAGATGGAAAAGGAGCACGAGGTGGAAAAGGAGCAGGAGGAGGGGAAGGAGCCTGGAGGAGGAGAAGGAGGAGGAGGTGGAGAAGGAGCAGGAGGTGGAGAAGGAGCATGAGGTGCAGAAGTAGCAGGAGCAGGAGAAGGAGCAGGAGGAGGTGAAGGAGCCGGAGGAGGAGACGGAGCAGGAGGAAGAAAAGGAGCAGAAGGAGCAGGAGGTGGTGATGGAGCAGGACGTGGTGAAATAGCAGGAGGAGGATAAGGAGAAGGAGCCTGAGTTGGAGAAGGAGCCGGAGGTGGAGGAGGAGCAGGAAGTGGAGAACGAGGTGGAGGAGGAAAACGAGCTGGGGAAGGAGAAGGAGCAGGAGGAGGAGAAGGAGCAGGAAGAGGAGAAGGAGCAGAAGGTGGAGCAGGAGCAGGAGGAGGAGAAGGAGCAGGATGTGTCGATGGAGCAGGAGGTGGACAAGGAGCAGGAGGAGGAGGAGGAGCAGGAGCAGGAGAAGGAGCAGGAGCAGGAGAAGGAGGAGGAGCATGAGAAGGAGCAGGAGGTGCAGAACGAGCAGGAGGAGAAGGAGCAGGATGAGGTGAACGAGCAGGAGGAAGTGAAGGAGCAGGAGGAGGAAAAGGAGCAGGAGGAGGAGGAGGAGGAGAAGGAGAAGGAGCAGGCAGTGGATAAGGACTAGGAGGAGGAGGTGGAGCATAATGAGATGGAGCAGGCGTTGCAGAAGGAGCAGGATGAGGAGAAGGAGCAGGAGGAGGAGAAGGAGCAGGAGGAAGAGAAGGAGCAGGAGGTGGAGAAGGAGCAGGAGGTGCAGAAGGAGCAGCAGCAGGAGAAGGAGAATGAGCAGGAGGAGGAGAACTAGCAGGAGGAGGAAATGGAGCAGGATGTGGAGAAGGAGGAGGAGGAGAAGGAGCAGGAGGACGAGAAGGAGCAGGAGGAGGAGAAGGAGCTGGACGTGGAGAACCAGCAGGAGGTGGAGAAGGAGGAGGAGGAGGAGAAGGTGCAGGAGAATGAGAAGGAGCAGAAGGAGGAGAAGGGGCAGGAGGGGGAGAAGGAGCACGAGTAGGAGGGGTGGCAGGAGATGGAGCGGAAGGGGGAAAAGGAGCAGGAGATGGAGAGGGAGCAGGAGGTGGAGAAGCAGCAGGACGTGGAGAAAGAGCTGGAGGAGGAGACCGAGCTGGTGAAGGAGAAGGAGCAGGAGGGGGAGAAGGAGCAGGAGGAGGAGAGGAAGCAGGAGATGGAGAGGGAGCAGGAGGTGGAGAAGGAGCAGGAGGTGGAGAAGGAACAGGAGATGGAAAAGGAACAGGAGCTTGAGAAGTAGCAGGAGGAGGACAAGTTGCAGGAGGAGGAGGAGCAGAAGGAGCAGGAATTGGAGAAAGAGCAGTTGGAGGAGAAGGAGCAGGAGGTGGAGAAGGAGCAGGAGGAGGAGGAGGAGGAGAAGGAGAAGGAGCAGGCAGTGGATAAGGACTAGGAGGAGGAGGTGGAGCATAATGAGATGGAGCAGGCGTTGGAGAAGGAGCAGGATGAGGAGAAGGAGCAGGAGGAGGAGAAGGAGCAGGAGGAAGAGAAGGAGCAGGAGGTGGAGAAGGAGCAGGAGGTGCAGAAGGAGCAGCAGCAGGAGAAGGAGAATGAGCAGGAGGAGGAGAAGGAGCAGGAGGAGGAAATGGAGCAGGATGTGGAGAAGGAGGAGGAGGAGGAGGAGGAGGAGGAGCAGAAGGTGCAGGAGGAGGAAAAGGAGCTGGAGGTGCAGAAGGAGCAGGAGCAGGAGAAGGAAGAGGAGGAGGAGAAGGAGTCGGAGGAGGAAAAGGAGAAGGAGCAGGAGGACGAGAAGGAGCAGGAGGAGGAGAAGGAGCTGGACGTGGAGAACCAGCAGGAGGTGGAGAAGGAGGAGGATGAGGAGAAGGTGCAGGAGAATGAGAAGGAGCAGAAGGAGGAGAAGGGGCAGGAGGGGGAGAAGGAGCACGAGTAGGAGGGGTGGCAGGAGATGGAGCGGAAGGGGGAAAAGGAGCAGGAGATGGAGAGGGAGCAGGAGGTGGAGAAGCAGCAGGACGTGGAGAAAGAGCTGGAGGAGGAGACCGAGCTGGTGGAGGAGAAGGAGCAGGAGGGGGAGAAGGAGCAGGAGGAGGAGAAGGAGCAGGAGGTGGAGAAGGAGCAGGAGGTCGAGAAGGAGCAGGAGGTGGAGAATGAGGAGGACGTGGAGAAGGAGCAGTATGGGGAGAAGGAGCAGGAGGGGGATAGGAAGCAGGAGGGTAGAAGGAGCAGTAGTAAGTGGGGTAGCAGGGGGTGGAGCGGAAGGGGGAGAAGGAGCAGGAGATGGAGAGGGAGCAGGAGGTGGAGAAGGAGCAGGAGGTGGAGAAGGAACAGGAGATGGAAAAGGAACAGGAGCTTGAGAAGGAGCAGGAGGAGGACAAGTTGCAGGAGGAGGAGGAGCAGAAGGAGCAGGAATTGGAGAAAGAGCAGTTGGAGGAGAAGGAGCAGGAGGTGGAGAAGGAGCAGGAGCAGGAGAAGGAGCTGGAGGTGAAGAAGTATCCGGAGGTGGAGAAGGTGGAGGAGGAGGAGAAGGTGCATGAGGAGGAGAAGGAGCAGGAGGAGCAGATGGAGCAGGAGGGGTAGAAGGAGCAGAAGTAGGAGCGGTAGCCGGAGATGGAGCGGAAGCGGGAAAAGTAGCAGGAGTTGGAGAGGGAGCAGGAGGTTGAGAAGCAGCAGGACGTGGAGAAGGAGCAGGACGTGGAGAAGGAGCAGTATGGTGAGAAGGAGCATTATGGGGAGAAGGAGCAGGAGGGGAGAGGGAGCAGTCGTAAGTGGGGTAGCAGGAGATGGAGCGGAAGCGGGAGAAGGAGCAGCAGATGCAGAGGGAGCAGGAGGTGGAGAAGGAGCAGGAGGTGGAGAAGGAACAGGAGCTTGAGAAGGAGCAGGAGGAGGACAAGTAGCAGGAGGAGCAGGAGCAGAAGGAGCAGGAATGGGAGAAAGAGCAGTTGGAGGAGAAGGAGCAGGAATTGGAGTATGAGCAGGAGATGGAGAAGGAGGAGGTGATGGAGCAGGAGGTGGAGAAGGAGCAGGAGGGTGAGAAGGAACTGGAGGGGGTGAAATAACTGGAGGGGGAGAAGGAGCAGGAGGAGGGGAAGGAGCCTGGAGGAGGAGAAGGAGGAGGAGGTGGAAATGGAGCAGGAGTTGGAGAAGGAGCAGGTCGGGGAGAAGTAGCAGGAGTAGGAGGGGTAGAAGGACATGGAGCGGAAGCTGGAAAAGGAGCAGGAGATGGAGAGGGAGCAGGAGGTGGAGAAGCAGCAGGGCGTGGAGATAGAGCTGGAGGAGGAGAACGAGCTGGAGGAGGAGAAGGAGCAGGAAGGGGAGAAGGAGCAGGAAGTGGAGAAGGACCAGGAGGAGGAGGGTGAGCAGAAGGAGACGGAGCAGGAGGTGGAAAAGGAGCAGGAGGAGGGAAGGGAGCAGGAGGTGGAGAAGGAGCAGGAGGTGGAGAAAGAGCAGGAGGAGGAGCAGAAGGAGCAGGAGGTGGAGATGGAGCAGGACGTGGAGAAGTAGCACGAGGAGATAAAGGAGATGGAGACTGAGTTGGAGAAGGAGCCGGAGTTTGGAGAAGGAGCAGGTAGTGGAGAACGAGCTGGAGGAGGAGGAGAAGGAGCAGGAGGAGGAGAACGAGCAGGAGGTAGAGAAGGGGCAGGATGTGGAGAAGGAGCAGGAGGAGGAGGAGGAGCAGAAGGAGAAGGAGCAGGCGGTGGAGAAGGACTGGGAGGAGGAAAACGAGCAGGAGGAGGGAAAGGAGCAGGAGGTGGAGAATGAGCAGAAGGTGGAGAAGTAGCAGGAGCAGTAGCAGGAGTAGGAGCAGGAGTAGGAGATGGAGAAGTAGGAGGAGGAGGAGGAGGAGGAGGAGAAGGTGCAGGAGGAGAAGGAGCAGGAGTAGGAGGTGTCGCAGGAGATGGAGCGGAAGGGGTAAAAGGAGCAGGAGATGGAGAGGGAGCAGGAGGTGGAGAAGGAGCAGGACGTGGAGAATGAGCTGGACGTGGAGAAGGAGCAGGAGGGTGAGAAGGAGCAGGAGTGGGAGAAGGAGCAGGAGGGGGAGAAGGAGCAGGAGGGGGAGAAGGAGCAGGAGAAGGAGGGGTAGCAGGAGATGGAGCGGAATGGGTAAAAGGAGCAGGAATTGGAGAGGGAGCAGGAGGTGGAGAAGGAGCAGGACTTGGAGAATGAGCTGGACGTGGAGAAGGAGCAGGAGGGGGTGAAGGAGCAGGAGTGGGAGAAGGAGCAGGAGTGGGAGAAGGAGCAGGAGGGGGAGAAGGAGCAGGAGGGAGAGAAGGAGTAGGAGGGGTAGCAGGAGATGGAGAGAAAGGGGGAGAAGGAGCATGAGATGGAGAGGGAGCAAGAGGTTGAGAAGGAGCAGGAGGTGGAGAAGGAGCAGAAGGAGCAGGAGGTGAAAATGGAGCCGGTGGAGGAGAAGGAATAGGAGGACGTGAAGGAGCAGGAGGAGGAGAAGCAGCCGGAGGTGGAGAAGGAGCAGGAGGAGGTGAAGGAGCAGGAGGGGGAGAAGGAGCAGAAGTAGGAGGGGTAGCAGGAGATGGAGCGGATGGGGGAAAGGTAGCAGGAGATGGAGAGGGAGCAGGAGATGCAGAAGAAGCAGGAGCAGGAGAAGGAGGAGGAGGAGGAGAAGGAGCCGGAGGAGGAGAAGGAGCAGGAGGAGGAGAAGGAGCAGAAGGAGCAGGAGGTGGAAAAGGAGCCGGTGGAGGAGAAGGAACAGGAGGAGGTGAAGGAGCAGGAGGTGGAGAAGCAGCCGGAGGTGGAGAAGGAGCAGCAGGAGGTGAAGGAGCAGGAGGTGGAGAAGGAGCAGGAGGCGGAGAAGGAACTCGAGGTGAAGAAGTAGCCGGAGGTGGAGAAGGAGGAGGAGGAGGAGAAGGTGCAGGAGGAGGAGAAGGAGCAGGAGGAGGAGAAGGAGCAGGAGGGGGAGAAGGAGCAGAAGTCGGAGCGGCAGCCGGAGATGCAGCGGAACGGGGATAAGTCGCAGGAGATGGAGAGCGAGCAGGAGTTTGAGAAGCAGCAGGACGTGGAGAATGAGCAGGACGTGGAGAAGGAGCAGTATGGGGAGAAGGAGCAGGAGGGGGAGAAGAAGCAGGAGGGGAGAAGGAGCAGTGGTAAGTGGAGCGGAAGGGGGAGAAGGAGCAGGAGATGGAGAGGGAGCAGGAGGTGGAGAAGGAGCAGGAGGTGGAGAAGGAACAGGAGGAGGACAAGTTGCAGGAGGAGGAGGAGCAGAAGGAGCAGGAATTGGAGAAAGAGCAGTTGGAGGAGAAGGAGCAGGAATTGGAGAATGAGCAGGAGATGGAGAAGGAGAAGGAGGAGGTGATGGAGCAGCTGGTGGAGAAGGAGCAGGAGGGTGAGAAGGAACTGGAGGGGGTGAATTAACTGGAGGGGGTGAAGGAGCAGGAGGAGGAGGGGGTGCAGATGGAAAAGGAGCACGAGGTGGAAAAGGAGCAGGAGGAGGGGAAGGAGCCTGGAGGAGGAGAAGGAGGAGGAGGTGGAGAAGGAGCAGGAGGTGGAGAAGGAGCATGAGGTGCAGAAGTAGCAGGAGCAGGAGAAGGAGCAGGAGGAGGTGAAGGAGCCGGAGGAGGAGACGGAGCAGGAGGAAGAAAAGGAGCAGAAGGAGCAGGAGGTGGTGATGGAGCAGGACGTGGTGAAGTAGCAGGAGGAGGATAAGGAGAAGGAGCCTGAGTTGGAGAAGGAGCCGGAGGTGGAGGAGGAGCAGGAAGTGGAGAACGAGGTGGAGGAGGAAAACGAGCTGGGGAAGGAGAAGGAGCAGGAGGAGGAGAAGGAGAAGGAAGAGGAGAAGGAGCAGAAGGTGGAGCAGGAGCAGGAGGAGGAGAAGGAGCAGGATGTGTCGATGGAGCAGGAGGTGGACAAGGAGCAGGAGGAGGAGGAGGAGCAGGAGCAGGAGAAGGAGCAGGAGCAGGAGAAGGAGGAGGAGCATGAGAATGAGTAGGAGGAGCAGAACGAGCAGGAGGAGAAGGAGCAGGATGAGGTGAACGAGCAGGAGGAAGTGAAGGAGCAGGAGGAGGAAAAGGAGCAGGAGGAGGAGGAGGAGGAGAAGGAGAAGGAGCAGGCAGTGGATAAGAACTAGGAGGAGGAGGTGGAGCATAATGAGATGGAGCAGGCGTTGGAGAAGGAGCAGGATGAGGAGAAGGAGCAGGAGGAGGAGAAGGAGCAGGAGGAAGAGAAGGAGCAGGAGGTGGAGAAGGAGCAGGAGGTGCAGAAGGAGCAGCAGCAGGAGAAGGAGAATGAGCAGGAGGAGGAGAAGGAGCAGGAGGAGGAAATGGAGCAGGATGTGGAGAAGGAGGAGGAGGAGGAGGAGGAGGAGGAGGAGGAGGAGAAGGTGCAGGAGGAGGAGAAGGAGCTGGAGGTGCAGAAGGAGCAGGAGCAGGAGAAGGAAGAGGAGGAGGAGAAGGAGTCGGAGGAGGAAAAGGAGCAGGAGCAGGAGAAGGAGCAGGAGGACGAGAAGGAGCAGGAGGAGGAGAAGGAGCTGGACGTGGAGAACCAGCAGGAGGTGGAGAAGGAGGAGGAGGAGGAGAAGGTGCAGGAGAATGAGAAGGAGCAGAAGGAGGAGAAGGGGCAGGAGGGGGAGAAGGAGCACGAGTAGGAGGGGTGGCAGGAGATGGAGCGGAAGGGGGAAAAGGAGCAGGAGATGGAGAGGGAGCAGGAGGTGGAGAAGCAGCAGGACGTGGAGAAAGAGCTGGAGGAGGAGACCGAGCTGGTGGAGGAGAAGGAGCAGGAGGGGGAGAAGGAGCAGGAGGTCGAGAAGGAGCAGGAGGTGGAGGGGGAGTTGAAGGAGAAGGAGCAGGCGGTGGAGAAGGAGCAGGAGGAGGAGGAGGCGCAGGAGCAGGAAAAGGAGCAGGAGGAGGAGAAGGATCTGGAGGAGGGGAAGGAGCAGGAGGAGGAGATGGAGCAGGACGTGGCGAAGCAGCAGGAGGAAGAGAAGGAGATGGAGACTGAGTTGGAGAAGGAGCCGGAGGTGGAGAAGGAGCAGGAAGTGGAGAACGAGCTGGAGGAGGAGAACGAGCTGGAGGAGGAGATGGAGCAGGAGGAGGAGAAGGAGCAGGAGGAGGAGAAGGAGCAGGAGGAGGAGAAGGAGCAGGAGATGGCGAAGGAGCAGGAGTTGGAGAAGGAGGAGGAGGTGCAGAAGGAGCAGGAGGAGGAGGAGGAGCAGAAGGAGAAGGAGCAGGCGGTGGAGAAGGACGAGGAGGAGGAAAACGAGCAGGAGGAGGAGATGGAGCAGGAGGAGGAGAAGGAGCAGGAGCAGGAGAAGGAGCAGGAGGTGAAGGAGCAGGAGAAGGAGAACAAGCAGTCGGAGGAGAAGGAGCAGGAGGAGGAGAAGGCGCAGTAGGAGGAGAAGGAGGAGGAGTAGGAGCCGGAGGAGGAGAAGGTGCAGGTGGAGGAAAAGGAGCAGGAGCAGGTAAAGGAGCAGTAGGAGGAGAAGGAGCAGGAGGTGGAGAAGGCGTAGGAGGTGGAGAAGGAGCAGGAGTAGGAGATGGAGAAGGAGGAGGAGAAGTAGCAGGAGGAGAAGGAGCAGGAGTAGCAGGGGTAGCAGGAGATGGAGCGGAAGGGCTAAAAGGAGCAGGAGACGGAGAGGGAGCAGGAGGTGGAGAAGGAGCTGGACGTGGAGAAGGAGCAGGAGGGGGAGAAGGAGCAGCAGTTGGAGAAGGAGCAGGAGGGGGAGACGGAGCAGGAGGGGGAGAAGGCGCAGGAGTAGGAGAGGTAGCAGGAGATGGAGCGGAAGTGGGAGAAGGAGCTGGAGATGGAGAGGGAGCAAAGGTGGAGAAGGTGCAGGAGGTGGAGAAGGAGCAGGAGGTGGAGAAGGAACAGCAGATGGAGAAGGAACAGGAGCTGCAGAAGGAGCAGGAGGAAGAGAAGGAGCAGGAGGAGGAGAGGTAGCAGGAGATGGAGCGGAAGGGGGAGAAGGAGCTGGAGATGGACAGGGAGCAAATGTGGAGAAGGAGCAGGAGGTGGAGAAGGAGCAGGAGGTGGAGAAGGAACAGGAGATGGAGAAGGAACAGGAGCTGCAGAAGGAGCAGGAGGAGGAGGAACAGAAGGAGCAGGAATTGGAGAATGAGCAGGAGATGGAGAAGGAGAAGGAGGAGGTGATGGAGCAGGAGGTGGAGAAGGAGCAGGAGGTGGAGAAGGAACTGGTGGGCGAGAAGAAACTGGAGGGCGAGAAGGAACTGGAAGGGGGAGAAGGAGCAGGAGCAGGAGAAGGAGCAGGAGGAGGGAAGTGAACAGGAGGTGGAGAAGGAGCAGGAGGTGGAGAAAGAGCAGGAGGAGGAACAGAAGGAGCAGGAGGTGGAGATGGAGCACGACGTGGAGAAGGAGCAGGAGGAGGAGAAGGAGAGGAGCCGGAGGTGGAGAAGGAGCCGGAGGTGGAGAAGGAGCAGGAAGTGTAGAAGGAGCAGACGGAGGAGAAGGAGCAAGAGGAGGAAAAGGAGCTGAAGGATGAGAAGGAACAGGAGGTGGAGAAGGAGCAGGAGGAGGATAAGGAGCAGGAGGTGCAGAAGGAGCAGGAGCAGGAGAAGGAGGAGGAGGAGGAGGAGGAGAAGCAGCCGGAGGAGGAGAAAGAGCAGGAGGAGGAGAAGGAGCAGAAGGAGCAGGAGGTGGAGAAGGAACTGGTGGGCGAGAAGAAACTGGAGGGCGAGAAGGAACTGGAGGGGGAGAAGGAGCAGGAGCAGGAGAAGGAGCATGAAGTGGAGAAGGAGCAGGAGGAGAAGGTTAGCAGAAGGAGAAGGAGCAGGAGGTGGAAAAGGAGCAGGAGGAGGGAAGTGATCAGGAGGTGGAGAAGGAGCAGGAGGTGGATAAAGAGCAGGAGGAGGAACAGAAGGAGCAGGAGGTGGAGATGGAGCAGGACGTGGAGAAGGAGCAGACGGAGGAGAAGGAGCAGGAGGAGGAAAAGGAGCTGAAGGATGAGAAGGAACAGGAGGTGGAGAAGGAGCAGGAGGTGGAGAAGGAGCAGGAGGTGCAGAAGGAGCAGGAGCAGGAGAAGGAGCAGTCGGAGGAGAAGGAGCAGGAGGTGGAGAAAGAGCAGGAGCAGGAGAAGGAGCAGGAGGAGGAGAAGGAGCAGGAGGTGGAGAAGGAGCTGGAGGTGGAGAAAGAGCAGGAGCAGGAGAAGCAGCCGGAGGAGGAGAAGGAGCAGGAGGAGGAGAAGGAGCAGAAGGAGCAGGAGGTGTAGAAGGAGCCGGTGGAGCAGAAGGAACAGGAGGAGGTAAAGGAGCAGGAGGTGGAGAAGCAGCCGGAGGTGGAGAAGGAGCAGGAGGAGGTGAAGGAGCAGGTGGAGGAGAAGGAGCAGTCGGAGGAGAAGGAGCAGGAGGTGGAGAAAGAGCAGGAGCAGGAGAAGGAGCAGGAGGAGGAGAAGGAGCAGGAGGTGGAGAAGGAGCTGGAGGTGAAGAAGTAGCCGGAGGTGCAGAAGGAGGAGGAGAAGGTGCAGGAGGAGGAGAAGGAGCAGGAGGAGGAGAAGGAGCAGGAGGGGGAGAAGGAGCAGGAGGGGGAGAAGGAGCAGGCGGGGGAGAAGGAGCAGGAGTCGGAGGGGTAGCAGGAGATGGAGCGGAAGGGGGAAAAGGAGCAGGAGATGGAAAGGGAGCAGGAGGTGGAGAAGCAGCAGGACGTGGAGAAGGAGCAGGACGTGGAAATGTAACAGGAGCTTGAGAAGGAGCAGGAGGAGGAGAAGTATCAGGAGGAGGAGGAGCAGAAGGAGCAGGGATTGGAGAAAGAGCAGTTGGAGGAGAAGGAGCAGGAATTGGAGAATGAGCAGGAGATGGAGAAGGAGAAGGAGGATGTGATGGAGCAGGAAGGGGAGAAGGAACTGGAGGAGGAGGATTATCTGGAGGGGGAGAAGGAGCAGGAGGAGGAGGGGGTGCAGAAGGAGAAGGAGCTGGAGGTGGAAAAGGAGCAGGAGGAGGGGAAGGAGCCTGGAGGAGGAGAAGGAGGAGGAGGTGGAGAAGGAGCAGGAGGTGGAGAAGGAGCATGAGGTGCAGAAGTAGCAGGAGCAGGAGAAGGAGCAGGAGGAGGAGACGGAGCAGGAGGAAGAGAAGGAGCAGAAGGAGCAGGAGGTGGTGATGGAGCAGGACGTGGAGAAGCAGCAGGAGGAGGAGAAGGAGAAGGAGCCTGAGTTGGAGAAGGAGCCGGAGGTGGAGGAGGAGCAGGAAGTGGAGAATGAGGTGGAGGAGGATAAGGAGCAGGAGGTGGAGAAGGCGCAGGAAGAGGAGAAGGAGCAGGA
Organism: Heptranchias perlo; assembly: GCF_035084215.1. Classification (NCBI taxonomy): domain Eukaryota; kingdom Metazoa; phylum Chordata; class Chondrichthyes; order Hexanchiformes; family Hexanchidae; genus Heptranchias; species Heptranchias perlo. The sequence continues at coordinate 437,106 of NW_027139453.1, read as the reverse complement.
AGAGGAGAAGGATCACGAGGTGGAGAAGGAGCAGGAGGTGGAGAAGGAGCAGGAGGTGCAGAAGGAGCAGGAGGTGGAGAAGGAGCAGGAGGAGGAGCAGGAGCAGAAGGAGAAGGAGCAGGCAGTGGATAAGGACTAGGAGGAGGAAAACAATCTGGAGGAGGGAAAGGAGCAGGAGGTGTAGAGGGAGCAGGAGGTGGAGAAGGAGCAGCAGCAGGAGAAGGAGCAGGAGGTGGAGAAGGAGCAGGAGGAGGAGGTGGAGCAGGTGGAGGAGAAGGAGCAGGAGGAGGAGAAGGAGTAGGAGGGGAGAAGGAGCAGGAGGGGGAGAAGGAGCAGGAGGGGAGAAGGAGCTGGAGTAAGAGGGGGAGCAGGAGATGGAGCGGATTTGGGAGAAGGAGCAGGAGATGGAGAGGGAGCAGGAGGTGGAGAAGGAGCAGGAGGTGGAGAAGGAACAGGAGATGGAAAAGGAACAGGAGCTTGAGAAGGAGCAGGAGCAGGAGAAGTTACAGGAGGAGGAGGTGGAGCAGAATGAGATGGAGCAGGCGGTCGTGAAGGAGCAGGAGGAGGTGAAGATGCAGGTGGAGGAGAAGGAGCACTCGGAGGAGAAGGAGCAGGAGGTGGAGAAAGAGCAGGAGCAGGAGAAGGAGCAGGAGGTGGAGAAAGAGCAGGAGCAGGAGAAGGTGCAGGAGGAGGAGAAGGAGCAGGAGGAGGAGAAGGAGCAGGAGGGGGAGAAGGAGCAGGAATATGAGGGGTAGCAGGAGATGGAGTGGAAGGGGGAAAAGGAGCAGGAGAATGAGAGGGAGCAGGAGGTGGAGAAGAAGCAGGACGTGGAGAAGGAGCAGGACGTGGAGAATGAGCTGTAGGCGGAGAAGGAGCAGGAGGGGGAGAAAGAGCAGGAGGGGAGAAGGAGCAGGAGGTGGAGAAGGAGCAGGAAGAGGAGAAGGATCACGAGGTGTAGAAGGAGCAGGAGGTGGAGAAGGAGCAGGAGGTGCAGAAGGAGCAGAAGGTGGAGAAGGAGCAGGAGGAGGAGCAGGAGCAGAAGGAGAAGGAGCAGGCAGTGGATAAGGACTAGGAGGAGGAAAACAATCAGGAGGAGGGAAAGGAGCAGGAGGTGGAGAGGGAGCAGGAGGTTCAGAAGGAGCAGGAGCAGGAGAAGGAGCAGGATGTGGAGAAGGAGCAGGAGGAGGAGGTGGAGCAGAATGAGATGGAGCAGGCGATCGAGAAGGAGCAGGAGGAGGTGAAGGAGCAGGTGGAGGAGAAGGAGCAGGAGGGGGAGAAGGAGCAGGAGGGGGAGAAGGAGCAGGAGGGGAAAAAGGAGCAGGAGTAAGAAGGGGAGCAGGAGATGGAGCGGATTTGGGAGAAGGAGCAGGAGATGGAGAGGGAGCAGGAGGTGGAGAAGGAGCAGGAGGTGGAGAAGGAACAGGAGATGGAAAAGGAACAGGAGCCTGAGAAGGAGCAGGAGGAGGAGAAGTTACAGGAGGAGGAGGTGGAGCAGAATGAGATGGAGCAGGCGGTCGTGAAGGAGCAGGAGGAGGTGAAGGAGCAGGTGGAGGAGAAGGAGCACTCGGAGGAGAAGGAGCAGGAGGTGGAGAAAGAGCAGGAGCAGGAGAAGGAGCAGGAGGTGGAGAAAGAGCAGGAGCAGGAGAAGGTGCGGGAGGAGAAGAAGAAGCAGGAGGAGGAGAAGGAGCAGAATGGGGAGAAGGAGCAGGAGTATGAGGGGTAGCAGGAGGTGGAGAAGAAGCAGGGCGTGGAGAAGGAGCAGGACGTGGAGAATGAGCTGTAGGCGGAGAAGGAGCAGGAGGGGGAGAAAGAGCAGGAGGGGAGAAGGAGCAGGAGGTGGAGAAGGAGCAGGAAGAGGAGAAGGAGCAGGAAGAGGAGAAGGATCACGAGGTGTAGAAGGAGCAGGAGGTGGAGAAGGAGCAGGAGGTGCAGAAGGAGCAGAAGGTGGAGAAGGAGCAGGAGGAGGAGCAGGAGCAGAAGGAGAAGGAGCAGGCAGTGGATAAGGACTAGGAGGAGGAAAACAATCAGGAGGAGGGAAAGGAGCAGGAGGTGGAGAGGGAGCAGGAGGTTCAGAAGGAGCAGGAGCAGGAGAAGGAGCAGGATGTGGAGAAGGAGCAGGAGGAGGAGGTGGAGCAGAATGAGATGGAGCAGGCGATCGAGAAGGAGCAGGAGGAGGTGAAGGAGCAGGTGGAGGAGAAGGAGCAGGAGGGGGAGAAGGAGCAGGAGGGGGAGAAGGAGCAGGAGGGGAGAAGGAGCAGGAGTAAGAAGGGGAGCAGGAGATGGAGCGGATTTGGGAGAAGGAGCAGGAGATGGAGAGGGAGCAGGAGGTGGAGAAGGAGCAGGAGGTGGAGAAGGAACAGGAGATGGAAAAGGAACAGAAGCCTGAGAAGGAGCAGGAGGAGGAGAAGTTACAGGAGGAGGAGGTGGAGCAGAATGAGATGGAGCAGGCGGTCGTGAAGGAGCAGGAGGAGGTGAAGGAGCAGGTGGAGGAGAAGGAGCACTCCGAGGAGAAGGAGCAGGAGGTGGAGAAAGAGCAGGAGCAGGAGAAGGAGCAGGAGGTGGAGAAAGAGCAGGAGCAGGAGAAGGTGCAGGAGGAGAAGAAGAAGCAGGAGGAGGAGAAGGAGCAGAATGGGGAGAAGGAGCAGGAGTATGAGGGGTAGCAGGAGATTGAGCGGAAGGGAGAAAAGGAGCAGGAAATGGAGAGGGAGCAGGAGGTGGAGAAGCAGCAGGACGTGGAGAAGGAGCAGGACGTGGAGAATGAGCTGTTGGCGGAGAAGGAGCAGTAGGGGGAGAAGGAGCAGGAGGGGAGAAGGAGCAGGAGTAAGAGGGGTAGCAGTAGATGGAGCGGATTTGGGAGAAGGAGCAGGAGATGGAGAGGGAGCAGGAGGTGGAGATGGAGGAGGAAGTGGAGAAGGAACAGGAGATGGAAAAGGAACAGGAGCTTGAGAAGGAACAGGAGGAGGAGAAGTAACAGGAGGAGGAGGAGCAGAAGTAGCAGGAATTGGAGAAAGAGCAGTTGGAGGAGAATGAGCAGGAATTGGAGAATGAGCAGGAGATGGAGAAGGAGAAGGAGGAGGTGATGGAGCAGGAGGTGGAGAAGGAGCAGGAGGGGGAGAAGGAACTGGAGGGGCCGGATTAACTGGAGGGGGAGAAGGAGCAGGAGGAGGAGGGGTTGCAGAAGGAGAAGGAGCTGGAGGTGGAAAAAGAGAAGGAGGAGGTGAAGGAGGAGGAGGTGGAGATGGAGCAGGTGGATGAGAAGGAGCAGGAGGAGGAGGTGGAGCAGAATGAGATGGAGCAGGCGGTCGAGAAGGAGCAGGAGGAGGGGAAGGAGAAGAAGGAGGAGAAGGAGCAGGAGGAGGAGAAGGAGCAGCAGGAGGAGTAGGAGGAGGAGGAGGTGAAGGTGCAGGAGGAGGAGATTGAGCGGAAGGGGGAAAAGGAGCAGGAGATGGAGAGGGAGCAGGAGGTGGAGAAGCAGCGGGACGTGGAGAAGGAGCAGGACGTGGAGAAGGAGCAGGAGGTGGAGAAGGAGGCGGAGGAGGAGTAGGAGGAGGAGGAGGTGAAGGTGCAGGAGGAGGAGATTGAGCGGAAGGGGGAAAAGGAGCAGGAGATGGAGAGGGAGCAGGAGGTGGAGAAGCAGCGGGACGTGGAGAAGGAGCAGGACGTGGAGAAGGAGCAGGAGGGGGAGCAGGAGCAGGAGGTGTAGAATGAGCAGGAGGTGGAGAAGGAGCAGGAGGAGGAGGAGGAGCAGAAGGAGAAGGTGCAGGCAGTGGATAAGGACGAGGAGGAGGAAAACGAGCAGGAGGAGGGAATGGAGCAGGAGGTGGAGAAGGAGCAGGAGGTGGAGAAGGAGCTGGAGAAGGAGCAAGAGCAGGAGAAGGAGCAGGAGCAGGAGCAGGAGCAGGAGCAGGACGAGGAGAAGGAGCAGGAGGAGGAGAAGGAGCAGCATGTGGAGAAGGAAGAGGAGGAGGAGGAGGAGGAGAAGGTGCAGGTGGAGGAGAAGGAGCTGGAAGTGGAGAAGGAGCTGGAGAAGGAGAAAGAGCAGGAGCAGGAGAAGGAGCAGGAGCAGGAGCAGGAGCAGGAGCAGGAGGAGGAGAAGGAGCAGGTGGAGGAGAAGGAGCAGGAGGGGGAGAAGGAGCATGAGGAGGAGAAGGAGCAGGAGGTGGAGAAGGAGCAGTAGGAGGAGGTGGAGCAGAATGAGATGGAGCAGGCGGTGGAGAAGGAGCAGGATGAGGAGAAGGAGCAGGAGGAGGAGAAGGAGCAGGTGGAGGAAAATGAGCAGGAGGAGGAGAAGGAGCAGGAGGAGAAGTAGCAGGAGGTGGAGAAGGAGCAGGATGAGGAGAAGGAGCAGGAGGAGGAGAAGGAGCAGGTGGAGGAAAATGAGCAGGAGGAGGAGAAGGAGCAGGAGGAGAAGTAGCAGGAGGAGGAGAAGGAGCAGGAGGAGGAAAAGGAGCTGGAGGAGGAGAAGGAGCAGGATGTGGAGAAGGAGGAGGAGGATGAGATGGAGCTGGAAGTGGAGAATGAGTGGAGAAGGAGGAGGAGGAGGAGTAGGAGGAGGAGGAGGTGAAGGTGCAGGAGGATGAGAAGGAGAAAGAGGAGGAGAAGGTGCAGGAGGGGGAGAAGGAGCAGGATTAGGAGGGGTAGCGGGAGATGGAGCGGAAGGGGGAAAAGGAGCAGGAGATGGAGAGGGAGCAGGAGCTGGAGAAACAGCAGGACGTGGAGAAGGAGCAGGACGTGGAGAACGAGCAGGAGGGGGAGAAGGAGCAGGATGGGAGAAGGAGTAGGAGTAAAAGGGGTAGCAGGAGATGGAGCGGAAGGGGGAGAAGGAGCAGGAGATGGAGAGTGAGCAGGAGGTGGAGATGGATCAGGAGGTGGAGAAGGAACAGGAGATGGAAAAGGAACTGGATGTGGAGAAGGAGGAGGAGGAGGAGGAGAAGGTGCAGTAGGATGAGAAGGAGCCGGAGGAGGAGAAGAAGCAGGAGGAGGAAAAGGATCAGGAGGAGGAGAAGGAGCAGGAGGAGGAGATGGAGGAGGACGTGGAGAAGTAGCAGGAGGAGGAGAAGGAGAAGGAGCCTGAGTTGGAGAAGGAGCAGGAGGAGGAGGTGGAGCAGTATGAGATGGAGCAGGCGGTGGAGAAGGAGCAGGATGAGGAGAAGGAGCAGGAGGATGGGAAGGAGCAGGAGGGGGAGAAGGAGCAGGAGGAGGAGAAGGAGCAGGAGGTGGAGAAGGAGCAGGAGGAGGAGGTAAAGCAGAATGAGATTGAGCAGGCGGTGGAGAAGGAGCAGGATGAGGAGAAGGAGCAGGAGGAGGAGAAGGAGCAGGAGGAGGAAAATGAGCAGGAGGAGAAGGAACAGGAGGAGAAGGAGCAGGAGGAGGAGAAGGAGCAGGAGGAGGATAAGGAGCAGGAGGAGGAAAAGGAGCTGGAGGAAGAGAAGGAGCAGGATGTGGAGAAGGAGGAGGAGGATGAGAAGGAGCTGGAAGTGGAGAATGAACAGGAGGTGGAGAAGGAGGAGGAGGAGGAGAAGGAGGAGGAGGAGGTGAAGGTGCAGGAGGATGAGAAGGAGCAGGAGGAGGAGAAGGTGCAGGAGGGGGAGAAGGAGAAGGAGGGGTAGCGGGAGATGGAGCGGAAGGGGGAAAAGGAGCAGGAGATGGAGAGGGAGCTTGAGGTGGAGAAACAGCAGGACGTGAAGAAGGAGCAGGACGTGGAGAAGGAGCAGGAGGGGAAGAAGGAGCAGGATGGGAGAAGGAGCAGGAGTAAGAGGGGTAGCAGGAGATGGAGCGGAAGGGGGAGAAGGAGCAGGAGATGGAGAGGGAGCAGGAGGTCGAGATGGAACAGGAGGTGGAGAAGGAACAGGTGATGGAAAAGGAACTGGATGTGGAGAAGGAGGAGGAGGAGGAGGAGAAGGTGCAGGAGGATGGGAAGGAGCAGGATGTGGAGAAGGAGGAGAAGGAGGAGGAGGAGAAGGTGCAGGAGGAAGAGAAGGAGCTGGAAGTGGAGAAGGAGCAGGAGGTGGAGAAGGAGGAGCAGGAGAATGAGCAGGAGGAGGAGAAGGAGCAGGAGGGGGAAGGAGCAGGAGTAGGAGGGGTAGCAGGAGATGGGGCGGAAGGGGGAAAAGAAGCAGTAGATGGAGAGGGAGCAGGAGGTGGAGAAGCAGCAGGACGTGGAGAAGGAGCAGGAGGATGAGGTGGAGCAGAATGTGATGGAGCAGGCGGTGGAGAAGGAGCAGGATGAGGAGAAGGAGCAGGAGGAGGAGAATGAGCAGGAGGAGGAGAAGGAGCAGGAGGAGGATACAGAGCAGGAGGAGGATAAGGAGCAGGAGGAGGAAAAGGAGCTGGAGGAGGAGAAGGAGCAGGATGTGGAGAAGGAGGAGGAGGAGGAGGAGGAGGAGAAGGTGCAGGTGGAGGAGTAGGAGCTGGAAGTGGAGAATGAGCAAGAGGTAAAGAAGGAGGAGGAGGAGGAGAAGGAGGAGGAGGAGGAGAAGGTGCAGGAGGATGAGAAGGAGCAGGAGGAGGAGAAGGTGCAGGAGGGGGAGAAGGAGCAGGAGTAGGAGGGGTAGCAGGAGATGGAGCGGAAGGGGTTAAAGGAGCAGGAGATGGAGAGGGAGCAGGAGGTGGAGATGGAGCAGGAGGTGGAGAAGGAACAGGAGATGGAAAAGGAACTGGATGTGGAGAAGGAGGAGGAGGAGGAGGAGAAGGTGCAGTACGATGAGAAGGAGCAGGAGGAGGAGAAGGAGCAGGAGGAGGAAAAGGATCAGGAGGAGGAGAAGGAGCAGGATGAGGAGATGGAGCAGGACGTGGAGAAGTAGCAGGAGGAGGAGAAGGAGAAGGAGCCTGAGTTGGAGAAGGAGCAGGAGGAGGAGGTGGAGCAGAATGAGATGGAGCAGGCGGTGGAGAAGGAGCAGGATGAGGAGAAGGAGCAGGAGGATGGGAAGGAGCAGGAGGAGGAGAAAGAGCAGGATGTGGAGAAGGAGGAGGAGGAGGAGGAGGAGAAGGTCTAGGAGGAGGAGAAGGAGCAGGATGTGGAGAAGGAGGAGAAGCAGGAGGAGGAGAAGGTGCAGGGGGAGGAGAAGGAGCTGGAACTGGAGAATGAGCAGGAGGTGGAGAAGGAGGATGAGGAGGAGAAGTAACAGGAGGGGGAGAATGAGCAGGAGTAGGAGGGGTAGCAGGAGATGGGGCAGAAGGGGGAAAAGATGCAGGAGATGGAGAGGGAGCAGGAGGTGGAGAAGCAGCAGAACGTGGAGAAGGAGCAGGACGTGGAGAAGGAGCAGGAGGGTGAGAAGGAGCAGGAGGTGGAGAAGGAGCAGGAGGAGGAGAAGGAGCAGGAGGGGAGAAGGAGCAGGAGTAAGAGGGGTAGCAGGAGATGGAGCGGAAGGGGGAGAAGGAGCAGGAGATGGAGAGGGAGCAGGAGGTGGAGAAGGAGCAGGATGTGCAGAAGGAACAGGAGATGGAAAAGGAACAGAAGCTTGGGAAGGAGCAGGAGGAGAAGCAGCAGGAGGACGAGGAGCAGAAGGAGCAGGAATTGGAGAATGAGCAGGAGATGGAGAAGGAGAAGGAGGAGGTGATGGAGCAGAAGGTGGGGAAGGAGCAGGAGGAGGAGAAGGAACTGGAGGGGGTGATGGAACTGGAGGGCGAGAAGGAACTGGAGGGGGAGAAGGATCAGGAGGAGGAGGGGGAGCAGAAGGTGAAGGAGCAGTAGGTGGAAAAGGAGCAGGACGAGGGGATGGAAACTGGAGGAGGAGAAGGGGCAGGAGGTGGAGAAGGAGCAGGAGGTGGAGAAGTAGCAGGAGCAGGAGAATTAGCAGCAGGAGGAGAAGAAGCCGGAGGAGGACACGGAGCAGGAGGAAGAGAAGGAGCAGAAGGAGCAGGATGTGGAGATGGAGCAGGACGTGGAGAAGTAGCAGGAGGAGGAGAAGGAGAAGGTGCCTGAGTTGGAGAAGGAGCCGGAAGTGGAGGAGGAGCAGGAAGTGGAGAACGAGCTGGAGGAGGAGAACGAGCTGGAGGAGGAGAACGCGCTGGAGGAGGAGATGGAGCAGGAGGAGGGTAAGGAGCAGGAAGAGGAGAAGGAGCAGGAGGTGGAGAAAGAGAAGGAGGTGGAGAAGGAGCTGGAGGAGGAGGACGAGCAGAAGGAGAAGGAGCAGGCAGTGGAGAAGGACTGGGAGGAGGAAAACGAGCAGGAGGAGGGAAAGGAGCAGGAGGTGGAGAAGGAGCAGGAGGTGGAGAAGGAGCAGGAGCAGAAGTAGGAGCAGGATGAGGAGATTGAGCAGGAGGAGGAGAATGAGCAGGAGGGGGTGAACGAGCAGGAGGAGGAGAAGGAGCAGCAGGCGGAGAAGGAGCAGGAGGAGTAGAAGGAGCAGGAGGTGGAGAAGGAGAAGGAGGAGGGGAACGAGCAGGAGGAGGAGAAGGAGCAGGGTGATGAGAACGAGCAGGGTGATGAGAACGAGCAGGAGGAGGAGGAGGAGCAGGAGGTGGAGAAGGAGCAGGAGGGGGAGAAGGAGCAGGAGTGGGAGTTGTAGCAGGAGATGGAGCGGAATGGCGGAAAGGAGCACGAGATGGATTCGGAGCAGGAGGTGGAGAAGGAGCAGGACGTGGAGAAGGAGCAGGACGTGGGGAAGGAGCAGGAGGGGGAGAAGGAGCAGGAGGGGGAGAAGGAGCAGGAGAAGGTGGTTAGCATGAGATGGAGCGGAAGGGTGAGAAGGAGCAGGAGATGGAGAGGGAGCAGGAGGTGCAGTAGGAGCAGGAGGTGGAGAAGCAACAGGGGATGGAGAAGGAACAGGAGGAGGAGACGGAGCAAGAGGAGGAGGTGCAGACGGAGCAGGAATTGGAGAAAGAGCAGGAGATGGAGAAGGAGCAGGAATTGGAGAATGAGCAGGAGATGGAGAATGAGAAGGAGGTGGTGATGGAGCAGGAGTTGGAGAAGGAGCATGAGGGGGAGAAGGAAGTGGAGGGGGAGAAGGAACTGGAGGGGGAAAAGGAGCAGGAGGAGGAGAAGGAGCAGGAAGTGGAGAAAGAGAATGAGGAGGAGGGGGAGCAGAAGCAGAAGGAACAGGAGGTGGAGAAAGAGCAGGAGGAGGAGCAGAAGGACCAGGAGGTGGAGATGGAGCAGGACGTGGAGAAGTCGCAGGAGGAGGAGAAGGAGAAGGAGCCTGAGTTGGAGAAGGAAAAGGAGGTGGAGAAGGAGCAGGAGCAGGAGAAGGAGCAGGAGGAGGAGAACGAGCTGGAGGAGGAGAAGGAGCAGGAGGATGAGAACGAGCAGGAGGAGGAGAAGGAGCAGGAGGAGGAGAGGAGCCGGAGGAGGAGAAGGAGCAGGAGGTGGAGAAGAAGCAGGAGTTGGAGAAGGAGGAGGAGGAGGAGAAGGTGCAGCAGGAGGAGAAGGAGGAGAAGGAGCAGTTGGAGGAGAAGGAGCAGGAGGGGGAGAAGGAGCAGGAGGGAGAGAAGGAGCAGGAGTGGGAGTTGTAGCAGGAGATGGAGCGGAAGGGCGAAAAGGAGCATGAGATGGAGACGGAGCAGGAGGTGGAGAAGAAGCAGGACGTGGGGAAGCAACAGGGAATGGAGATGGAACATGTGCTGGAGAAGGAGCAGGAGGAGGAGACGGAGCAAGAGGAGGAGGAGCAGACGGAGCAGGAATTGGGGAATGAGCAGGAGATGGAGAAGGAGAAGGAGGTGGTGATGGAGCAGGAGGTGGTGAAGGAGCATGAGGGGGTGAAGGAACTGAAGGCTGAGTAGGAATTGGAGGGCGAGAAGGAGCAGGAGGAGGAGAAGGAGCAGGAAGTGGAGAAAGAGAAGGAGGAGGAGGGGGAGCAGAAGGAGAAGGAGCAGGCGGTGGAGAAGGAGCAGGAGGAGGAGAAGGAGATGGAGCCGAAGGTGGAGAAGGAGCCGGAGGTGGAAAGGAGCAGGAGGTGGAGAAGGAGCAGAAGGAGCAGGAAGTGGAGATGGAGCAGGACGTGGAGAAGGAGCAGGAGGGGGAGAAGGAGCAGGAGGAGGAGGAGGAGCAGAAGGAGAAGGAGCAGGCGTTAGAGAAGGACTAGGAGGAGGAAAACGAGCAGGAGGGAAAGGAGCAGGAGGTGGAGAAGGAGCAGGAGGTGGAGACGGAGCAGGAAGTAGAGAACGAGCTGGAGGAGGAGAAGGAGGAGGAGGAGGAGAAGGAGCAGGAGGAGGAGAAGGAGCATGAGGAGGAGAAGGAGCAGGAGGAGGAGAACAGGGAGGAGGAGGAGAAGGAGCAGGAGGAGGAGAAGGAGCAGGAGGAGGAGAAGGAGCAGGAGGAGGAGTTGTAGCCGGAGGAGGAGGAGAAGCAGAAGGAGGAGGAAAAGGAGCAGGAGGAGGAAAAGGAGCAGTATGAGGAGAAGGAGCAGGAGGTGGAGAAGGAGCAGGAGGTGGAGAAGCAGCAGGACGTGGAGAAGGAGCAGGACGTGGAGAATGAGCTGTTGGCGGAGAAGGAGCAGTAGGGAGAGAAGGAGCAGGAGGGGAGAAGGAGCAGGAGTAAGAGGGGTAGCAGTAGATGGAGCGGATTTGGGAGAAGGAGCAGGAGATGGAGAGGGAGCAGGAGGTGGAGATGGAGGAGGAAGTGGAGAAGGAACAGGAGATGGAAAAGGAACAGGAGCTTGAGAAGGAGCAGGAGGAGGAGAAGTAACAGGAGGAGGAGGAGCAGAAGTAGCAGGAATTGGAGAAAGAGCAGTTGGAGGAGAATGAGCAGGAATTGGAGAATGAGCAGGAGATGGAGAAGGAGAAGGAGGAGGTGATGGAGCAGAAGGTGGGGAAGGAGCAGGAGGAGGAGAAGGAACTGGAGGGGGTGATGGAACTGGAGGGCGAGAAGGAACTGGAGGGGGAGAAGGATCAGGAGGAGGAGGGGGAGCAGAAGGTGAAGGAGCAGGAGGTGGAAAAGGAGCAGGACGAGGGGATGGAAACTGGAGGAGGAGAAGGGGCAGGAGGTGGAGAAGGAGCAGGAGGTGAAGAAGTAGCAGGAGCAGGAGAATTAGCAGCAGGAGGAGAATAAGCCGGAGGAGGACACGGAGCAGGAGGAAGAGAAGGAGCAGAAGGAGCAGGAGGTGGAGATGGAGCAGGACGTGGAGAAGTAGCAGAAGGAGGAGAAGGTGCCTGAGTTGGAGAAGGAGCCGGAAGTGGAGGAGGAGCAGGAAGTGGAGAACGAGCTGGAGGAGGAGAACGAGCTGGAGGAGGAGAACGCGCTGGAGGAGGAGATGGAGCAGGAGGAGGGTAAGGAGCAGGAAGAGGAGAAGGAGCAGGAGGTGGAGAAAGAGAAGGAGGTGGAGAAGGAGCAGGAGGAGGAGGACGAGCAGAAGGAGGAGGAAAAGGAGCAGGAGGAGGAAAAGGAGCAGAATGCGTAGAAGGAGCAGCAGGTGGAGAAGGAGGAGGAGGACAAGGTGAAGGAGGAGGAGAAGGAGCAGGAGGTGGAGATGGAGCAGGAGGGGGAGATGGAGCAGGAGGGGGAGAAGGAGCAGGAGTAGGAGGAGAAGAAGGAGATGGAGCGGAAGGGGGAAAAGGAGCAGCAGATGGAGAGGGAGCAGGAGTTGGAGAAGGAGCAGGGCGTGGAGAAGGTGCTGGACGTGGAGAAGGAGCAGGAGATGGAGAAGGAACAGGAGCTGGAGAAGGAGCAGGAGGAGGAGACGGAGCAAGAGGAGGAGGAGCAGACGGAGCAGGAATTGGAGAAAGAGCAGTTGGAGGAGCAGGAGCAGGAATTGGAGAATGAGCAGGAGATGGAGATGGATAAGGAAAAGGTGATGGAACAGGAGGTGGAGAAGGAGCAGGAGGTGGAGACGGAACTGGAGGGGGAGGATGAACTGGAGGGCGAGAAGGAACTGGAGGTGGAGAAGGAACTGGAGGTGGAGAAGGAACTGGAGGTGGAGAAGGAGCCGGGCGAGGAGAAGTAGCAGGAGGAGGAGAAGGAGCAGAAGGAGAGAAGCAGCCGGAGGTGGAGACGGAGAAGGAGGAGGAGAAGGAGCAGGAGGAGGTGAAGGAGAAGGAGGAGGAGAAGCATCCGAAGGTGGAGAAGGAGCATGAGCAGGAGAAGGAGCAGGAGGTCGAGACGTAGCTGGAGGAGGAGAAGGAGCAGGAGGTCGAGAAGCAGCCGGAGCAGGAGAAGGAGCAGGAGGACGAGAAGGAGCAGGAGGAGAAGATGGAGCAGGAGGTGGAGAAGGAGCTGGCGGTGGAGAAGGAGGAGGAGGAGAAGGTGCAGGAGGAGGAGAAGGAGCAGGAGGAGAAGGAGCAGGAGGGGGAGAAGGAGCAGGAGTAGTAGAGGTAGCAGGAGATGGAGCTGAAGGTGGAAAAGGAGCAGGAGATGGAGACGGAGCAGGAGGTGGAGAAGCAGCAGGACGTGGAGAAGGATCAGGACGTGGAGAAGGAGCAGGAGGGGGAGAAGGAGCAGGGGGAGAGATAGAGCAGGAGGGAGAGAAGGAGCAGGAGCAGGAGGGGTCGCAGGAGATGGAGCGGAAGGGGCAGAATGTGCAGGAGATGGTGAGGGAGCATGATGTGGAGAAGGAGCAAGAGGTGGAGAAGGAACAGGAGATGGAGAAGGAACAGGAGCTTGAGAAGGAGGGGAAGGAGCAGGAGGAGGAGGAGCAGATGGAGCAGGAATTGGAGAAAGAGCAGTTGGAGGAGAAGGAGCAGGAATTGATCCCAGCTGCCCATCCATGTCATATTCCTCCTTCTTCTTTTTGACTAGTGCCTCAATCTCCCGAGTCATCCAAGGTTCCCTGCTTCCAGCAGCCTTGCCCTTCACTTTATAAGGAATGTGCTTACCCTGAACCCTGGTTAACACACTTTTGAAAGCCTCCCACTTACCAGACGTGCCTTTGCCTGCCAACAGACTCTCCCAATCAACTTCTGAAAGTTCCTGTCTAATACCATCAAAATTGGCCTTTCCCCAATTTAGAATTTTAACTTTTGGGCCAGACCTATCCTTCTCCATAGCTATCTTAAAACTAATGGAATTATGGTCACTGGTCCCAAAGTGATCCCTCACTAACACTTCTGTCACCTGCCCTTCCTTATTTCCCAAGAGGAGGTCAAGTTTTGCCCCCTCTCTAGTCGGGCCATCCACATACTGAATGAGAAATTCCTCCTGAATTCACTCAACAAATTTCTCTCCATCCAAGCCCCTAATGCTATGGCTGTCCCAGTCAATGTTGGGAAAATTAAAGTCCCCTACTATTACCACCCTATTTTTCTTGCAGCTGTCTGTAATCTCCTTACATATTTGCTCCTCAATTTCCCGTTGACTATTTGGGGGTCTGTAGTACAATCCTATCAAAGTGATCTCTCCCTTCTTATTTTTCAGTTCTACCCATATAGACTCAGTGGGCGAACCCTCGGATATATCCCCTCTCACGACTGCCGTGATGTTCTCCCTAATCAAGAACGCAACTCCCCCTCCTCTCTTACCTCCTGCTCTATCTTTCCTACAGCATCTGTACCCTGGAACATTGAGCTGCCAGTCCTGCCCCTCCCTTAGCCATGTTTCAGTAATAGCTATAACATCCCAGTCCCATGTACCCATCCATGCCCTGAGTTCATCTGCCTTGCCCATCAGACTTCTTGCATTGAAATAAATGCAGTTTAATCTAGACTTCCCTTGGTCTTTGCCCTGCTTTCTCAGACCATCTGTCCGGTCATGTTCTGTACACTCTCCCTTACTGCCTTTTGTTTCTGTCTCCACTTTATTTCCCACTGACTTCCTGCATCGGTTCCCATTCCCCTGCCACATTAGTTGAAACCCTCCCCAACAGCACTGGCAAACACTCCCCCTCGGACATTGGTTCCAGTCCTGCCCAGATGCAGACCGTTCAATTTGTACTGGTCCCACCTCCCCCAGAGCCGGTTCCAATGGCCCAGGAATTTGAATCCCTCCCTCTTGCACCATCTCTCAAGCCACGTATTCATCTTAGCTATCCTGTCATTCCTACTCTGACTAACCCGTGGCACTGGTAGCAATCCTGAGATTACTACCTTTGAGGTCCTACTCTTTCGTTTAACTCCTAACTCCCTAAATTCAGCTTGTAGGACCTCATCCTGTTTTTTACCTATATCGTTGGTGCCTATATGCACCACGACAACTGGCTGTTCACCCTCCCCCTCCAGAATGTCCTGCAGCCGCTCCGAGACATCCTTGACCCTTGCACCAGGGAGGCAACATACCATCCTGGAGTCTCGGTTGCGTGCGCAGAAACGCCTGTCTATTCCCCTTAAAATCGAGTCCCCTATCACTATAGCTCTGCCACTCTTTTTCCTGCCCTCCTGTGCAGCAGAGCCAGCCACGGTGCCATGAACCTGGCCACTGCCACCTTCCCCTGGTGAGCCATCTCCCCCAACAGTATTCAAAACGGTATACCTGTTTTGGAGGGAGATGACCGCAGGGGACCCCTGCACTGCCTTCCTACTCTTCCTCTGTCTGTTGGTCACCCATTCACTATCTCCCTCAGTAATTTTTATCTGCGGTGTGACCAACTCACTGAACGTGCTATCCACAACTTTCTCAGCATCGCGGATGCTCCAAAGTGAGTCCATCCGCAGCTCCAGAGCCGTCAAGCGGTCAAACAACAGCTGCAGCTGGACACACTTCCCGCAGGTGAAGGAATCAGGGATACAGGAAGGAGCCCTGATTCCTTCACCTGCGGGAATTCCCACATCCCACAAGAAGAACATGACACGGCCCTGGGATCTCCTGCCATGACTTAACCCTTAAATTAGCTTAAGGACAACTACAATGTCAAGAGAAAAAAAAAGGAAAGAAAAACTACTTCCCAATCCCTTGAAGAGTATAGAGATTTCCGGAGTCGAGTTAAGAGAGAAATCAGGAGGGCAAAAAGGGGATATGAGATTGCTTTGGCAGATCAGGCAAAGGTGAATCCAAAGAGCTTCTACAAATACATAAAGGGCAAAAGGGTAACTAGGGAGAGAGTAGGGCCTCTTAAGGATCAACAAGGTCATCTATGTGCGGAACCACAAGAGATGGGTGAGATCCTGAATGAATATTTCACATCGGTATTTACGGTTGAGAAAGGCATGGATGTTAGGGAACTTGGGGAAATAAATAGTGATGTCTTGAGGAGTGTACATATTACAGAGAGGGAGGTGCTGGAAGTCTTAACGCGCATCAAGGTAGATAAATCTCCGGGACCTGATGAAATGTATCCCAGGACGTTATGGGAGGTTAGGGAGGAAATTGCGGGTCCCCTAGCAGAGATATTTGAATCATCCACCGCTGCAGGTGAGGTGCCTGAAGATTGGAGGGTAGCAAATGTTGTGCCTTTGTTTAAGAAGGGCGGCAGGGAAAATCCTGGGAACGACAGACCAGTGAGCCTGACATCTGTAGTGGGTAAGTTGTTAGAGGGTATTCTGAGGGACAGGATCTGCAGGCATTTGGAGAGGCAGGGACTAATTAGGAACAGTCAGCATGGTTTTGTGAGAAGAAAATCATGTCTCACGAATTTGATTGAGTTTTTTGAAGGGGTAACCAAGAAGATAGATGAGGGCTGTGCAGTAGACGTGGTCTACATGGACTTCAGCAAAGCATTTGACAAGGGACCGCATGGTAGGTTGTTACATCAGGTTAAATCTCATGGGATCCAATGTGAGGTAGCCAATTGGATACAAAATTGGCTTGACGACAGAAGACAGAGGGTGGTTGTAGAGGGTTGTTTTTCAAACTGGATGCCTGTGTCCAGCGGTGTGCCTCAGGGATCGGTGCTGGGTCCGCTGTTATTTGTTATTTATATGAATGATTTGGATGAGAATTTAGGAGGCATGGTTAGTAAGTTTGCAGATGACACCAAGATTGGTGGCATTGTGGACAGTGAAGAAGGTTATCTAGGATTGCAACGGGATCTTGATAAATTGGGCCAGTGGGCCGATGAATGGCAGATGGAGTTTAATTTAGATAAATGTGAGGTGATGCATTTTGGTAGATCGAATCGGGCCAGGACCTACTCCGTTAATGGTAGGGCGTTGTGGAGAGTTAGAGAACAAAGAGATCTGGGAGTACAGATTCATAGCTCCTTGAAAGTGGAGTCACAGGTGGATAGGGTGGTGAAGAAGGAATTCAGCATGCTTGGTTTCATTGGTCAGAACATTGAATGCAGGAGTTGGGATGTCTTGTTGAAGTTGTACAGGGCATTGGTGAGGCCACACTTGGAGTACTGTGTACAGTTCTGGTCACCCTATTATAGAAAGGATATTATTAAACTAGAAAGAGTGCAGAAAAGATTTACTAGGATGCTACCGGGACTTGATGGTTTGACTTACAGGGAGAGGTTAGACAGACTGGGACTTTTTTCCCTGGAGAGCAGGAGGTTAAGGGGTGATCTTATCGAAGTCTATAAAATAATGAGGGGCATAGATAAGGTCGATAGTCAAAATCTTTTCCCAAAGGTAGGGGAGTGTATAACGAGGGGGCATAGATTTAAGGTGAGAGGGGAGAGATACAAAAGGGTCCAGAGGGGCAATTTTTTCACTCAAAGGGTGGTGAGTGTCTGGAACGAGCTTGCAGAGGCAGTAGTAGAGGCGGGTACAATTTTGT
Organism: Heptranchias perlo; assembly: GCF_035084215.1. Classification (NCBI taxonomy): domain Eukaryota; kingdom Metazoa; phylum Chordata; class Chondrichthyes; order Hexanchiformes; family Hexanchidae; genus Heptranchias; species Heptranchias perlo. The sequence goes on along the minus strand of NW_027139453.1, from coordinate 420,584 downwards.
CTTTGAAAAAGCATTTGGGCAGTTACATGGGTAAGATGGGTATAGAGGGATATGGGCCAAGTGCAGGTAATTGGGACTAGCTTAGTGGTATAAACTGGGCGACATGGACATGTTGGGCCGAAGGGCCTGTTTCCATGTTGTAACTTCTATGAAAAAAATGAACAGGAGATGGAGAAGGAGAAGGAGGAGGTGATGGAGCAGGAGGTAGAGAAGGAGCAGAAGGGGGAGAAGCAACAGGAGGGGGAGAAGGAGCAGTAGCAGGAGAAGGAGCAGGTTGTGGAGATCGAGCTGGAGGAGGAGAATGAGCAGGAGGAGGAGGAGGATAAGATGCCGAAGGTGGAGAAGGAGCAGGAGGAGGAGAAGTAGCAGGAGGAGGTGAAGGAGCAGGAGGAGGAGAAGGAGCCGGAGGTGGAGATGGAGCAGGAGGAGGAGGACGAGCAGGAGAAGGAGGAGGAGCCGGAGGAGGAGATGTAGCAGGAGGAGGAGATGGAGCAGGAGGAAGAGATCGAGCCAGAGGAGGGGAAGTAGCAGGAGGAGGAGAAGGAGCCGGAGCAGGAGAAGGAGCAGGAGGAGCAGAATGAGCAAGAGGAGGTGAAGGAGCAGCAGGAGGAGCAGGAGCCGGATGTGGAGAAGCAGCAGGAGCAGGAGGTCGAGAAGGAGCAGGAGGAGGAGTGGGGGCAGAAGGAGAATGAGAAGGAGGTGGAGAAGAAGCAGGAGGTGGAGAAGGAGAAGGAGGTGGAGAAGGAGCAGGACGTGGAGAAGGAGAAGGAGCCTGAGTTGGAGAAGGAGCCGGAGCCGGAGCTGGAGAAGGAGCAGGAAGTGGAGAAGGAGCAGTTTGTGGAGAACGAGCTGGAGGAATAGAACAAGCTGGAGGAGGAGAAGGAGGAGGAGGAGGAGACGGAGTAGGGGGAGGAGAAGGAGCATGAGCTGGAGAAGGAGCAGGAGGTGGAGAATGAGCAGGAGGTGGAGAAGGAGCAGAAGGAGGAGGGGGAGCAGAAGGACAATGAGCAGGCGGTGGAGAAGGAGCAGGAGGAGGAGAAGGAGCAGGAGGAGGAGAAGCAGCAGGAGGAGGAGAAGAAGCAGGAGGAAGGGAAGGAGCAAGAGGTGGAGAAGGAGCAGGATGTGGAGAAGGAGCAGAAGCAGGAACAGGAGATAGAGCAGGAGGAGGAGAACGAGCAGGAGGAGGAGAAGGAGCAGGAGGAGGAGCAGTAGCAGAAGGAGGAGAAGGAGCAGGAGGAGGAAAAGAAACCGGAGGAGGAGAAGGAGCAGGCGGAGGTGAAGGAGCAGGAGGAGGAGAAGGAGCAGGAGGTCGAGAAGTAGCAGGAAGTGGCGCAGGAGAAAGCGCAGGAGAAGGAGAAGGAGCAGGAGGAGATGAAGGAGCAGGAGGTGGAGAAGGAGCAGGAGGTGGAGATGGAGCAGGAGGAGGAGAAGGTGCAGGTGGAGGAGAAAGAGCAGGAGCAGGAGGGGTAGCAGGACATGGAGCGTAAGGGGGAGAATTAGCAGGAGATGGAGAGGGATCAGGAGATGGAGAATGAGCCGGATGGGGAGAAAGAGCAGGAGGGGGAGAGAAGCAGGTGGGGCAGATGGAGCAGGAGTAGGAGGGGTAGCAGGAGATGGAGCGGAAGGGGGAGATGGAGGAGGGGATGGGGAGCGAGCAGGAGGTGGAGAAGGAGCCTGAGGTGGAGAAGGATCAGGAGGAGGAGGACGGGCAGGAGAAGGAGGAGGAGCCGGAGGAGGAGATGGAGCAGGAGGAGGAGATGGAGCAGGAGGAAGAGATGGAGCCGGAGGAGGGGAAGTAGCAGGAGGAGGAGAAGGAGCTGGAGCAGGAGAAGGAGCAGGAGGATGTGAAGGAGCAGCAGGAGGAGAAGGAGCCGGAGGTGTTGAAGCAGCAGGAGCAGGAGGTCGAGATGGAGCAGGAGGAGGAGGGGGAGTAGAAGGAGAAGGAGCAGGAGGTGGAGAAGCAGCTGCAGGTGGAGAAGGAGCAGGAGGTGGAGATGGAGCAGGAGGTGGAGATGGAGCAGTTTGTGGAGAACGAGCTGGAGGAGGAGAACGAGCTGGAGGAGGAGAAGGAGGAGGAGGATGAGACGGAGCAGGAGGAGGAGAAGGAGCAGGTGGAGGAGGAGGAGCCGGATGAGGAGATGGAGCAGGAGGAGATGGAGCAGGAGGAAGAGATGGAGCTGGAGGAGGAGAAGTAGCAGGAGGAGGAGAAGGAGCAGGAGGAGGAGATGGAGCCGGAGGAGCAGAATGAGCAAGAGGAGGTGAAGGAGCAGCAGGAGGAGAAGGAGCCGGATGTGGAGACGCAGCAGGAGCAGAAGGTCGAGAAGGAGCAGGAGGAGGAGTGGGGGCAGAAGGAGAAGGAGCAGGAGGTGGAGAAGAAGCAGGAGGTGGTGAAGGAGAAGGAGGTGGGGAAGGAGCAGGACGTGGAGAAGGAGCCTGAGTTGGAGAAGGAGCCGGAGCTGGAGAAGGAGCCGGAGCTGGAGAAGGAGCCGGAGCCGGAGCTGGAGAAGGAGCAGGAAGTGGAGAAGGAGCAGTTTGTGGAGAACGAGCTGGAGGAATAGAACAAGCTGGAGGAGGAGAAGGAGGAGGAGGAGGAGACGGAGTAGGGGGAGGAGAAGGAGCAGGAGCTGGAGAAGGAGCAGGAGGTGGAGAATGAGCAGGAGGTGGAGAAGGAGCAGTAGGAGGAGGGGGAGCAGAAGGACAAGGAGCAGGCGGTGGAGAAGGAGTAGGAGGAGGAGAAGGAGCAGGAGGAGCAGAAGCGGAAGGAGGAGGAGAACAGCAGGAGGAGGAGAAGAAGCAGGAGGAAGGAAAGGAGCAAGAGGTGGAGAAGGAGCAGGACTTGGAGAAGGAGCAGAAGCAGGAACAGGAAATAGAGCAGGAGGAGGAGAAGGAGCAGGAGGAGGAAAAGGAGGAGAAGGAGGAGAAGGAGCAGTATGTGGAGAAGGAGAAGGAGGAGGAGAAGGAGCAGGAGGAGGAAAAGGAGCCGGAGGAGGAGAAGGAGCAGGCGGAGGTGAAGGAGCAGGAGGAGGAGAAGGAGCAGGAGGTCGAGAAGTAGCAGGAAGTGGAGCAGGAGAAAGGGCAGGAGAAGGAGCAGGAGGAGATGAAGGAGCAGGAGGTGGAGAAGGAGCAGGAGGTGGAGATGGAGCAGGAGGAGGAGAAGGTGCAGGAGGAGGAGAAAGAGCAGGAGCAGGAAGGGTAGCAGGACATGGAGCGTAAGGGGGAGAATTAGCAGGAGATGGAGAGGGATCAGGAGGTGGAGAATGAGCAGGATGGGGAGAAGGAGCAGGAGGGGGAGAGAAGCAGGTGGGGCAGATGGAGCAGGAGTAGGAGGGGTCGCAGGAGATGAAGCTGAAGGGGGAGATGGAGGAGCTGATGGGGAGCGAGCAGGAGGTGGAGAATGAGCAGGAGGTGGAGAAGGACCTGGAGGTGGAGGAGGAGCAGGAGGAGGAGAAGGAGCAGGAGGAGGAGAAGGAGCAGGAAGTGGAGAAGGAGCAGGAAGTGGAGAAGGTGCAGGAAGTGGAGAAGGAGCAGGAGGTATCGAAGGAGCATGAGGAGGTGAAGGAGCAGGAGGAGGAGAAGGAGCCGGAAGTGGGGAAGAAGCATGAGTAGGAGAAGGAGAAGGAGGTCGAGAAGTCGCAGGAGGAGGAGGGGGAGCAGAAGGAGAAGGAGCAGGAAGTGGAGAAGGAGCAGGAGCTGGAGAAGGAGGAGGAGGTGGAGAATGAGCAGGAGGTGGAGAAGGAGCAGGCGGTCGAGAAGTAGCAGGAGGAGGAGAAGGAGCAGGAGCAGGAGAAGGAGCATGTGGAGGAGAACGTGCTGGACGAGGAGAACGAGATGGAGGAGGAGAAGGAGCAGGAGGATGAGAAGCAGGAGGACGACGAGAAGGAGCCGGAGTTGGAGAAGCAGCAGGAGGAGGAGAAGGAGCAGGAGGAGGTGATGGAGCAGGAGGAGGAGCAGGCGCAGGAGGAGGAGAAGAAGCAGAAGGAGGAGAAGGAGCAGGAGGAGTAGATGGAGCAGGAGGAGGAGATGGAGCAGGAGGAGATGGAGCAGGAGGAAGAGATGGAGCTGGAGGAGGAGAAGTAGCAGGAGGAGGAGAAGGAGCAGGAGGAGGAGATGGAGCCGGAGGAGCAGAATGAGCAAGAGGAGGTGAAGGAGCAGCAGGAGGAGAAGGAGCCGGATGTGGAGAAGCAGCAGGAGCAGAAGGTCGAGAAGGAGCAGGAGGAGGAGTGGGGGCAGAAGGAGAAGGAGCAGGAGGTGGAGAAGAAGCAGGAGGTGGTGAAGGAGAAGGAGGTGGAGAAGGAGCAGGACGTGGAGAAGGAGAAGGAGCCTGAGTTGGAGAAGGAGCCGGAGCTGGAGAAGGAGCCGGAGCTGGAGAAGGAGCAGGAAGTGGAGAAGGAGCAGTTTGTGGTGAACGAGCTGGAGGAATAGAACGAGCTGGAGGAGGAGAAGGAGGAGGAGGAGGAGACGGAGTAGGGGGAGGAGAAGGAGCAGGAGCTGGAGAAGGAGCAGGAGGTGGAGAATGAGCAGGAGGTGGAGAAGGAGCAGAAGGAGGAGGGGGAGCAGAAGGATAAGGAGCAGGCGGTGGAGAAGGAGTAGGAGGAGGAGAAGGAGCAGGAGGACCAGAAGCAGCAGGAGGAGGAGAACAGCAGGAGGAGGAGAAGAAGCAGGAGGAAGGAAAGGAGCAAGAGGTGGAGAAGGAGCAGGACTTGGAGAAGGAGCAGAAGCAGGAACAGGAGATAGAGCAGGAGGAGGAGAACGAGCAGGAGGAGGAGAAGGAGCAGGAGGAGGAAAAGGAGGAGAAGGAGCAGTAGGTGGAGAAGGAGAAGGAGGAGGAGAAGGAGCAGGAGGAGGAAAAGGAGCCGGACGAGGAGAAGGAGCAGGCGGAGGTGAAGGAGCAGGAGGAGGAGAAGGAGCAGTAGGTCGAGAAGTAGCAGGAAGTGGAGCAGGAGAAAGGGCAGGAGAAGGAGAAGGAGCAGGAGGAGATCAAGGAGCAGGAGGTGGAGAAGGAGCAGGAGGTGGAGATGGAGCAGGAGCAGGAAGGGTAGCAGGACATGGAGCGTAAGGGGGAGAATTAGCAGGAGATGGAGAGGGATCAGGAGGTGGAGAATGAGCAGGATGGGGAGAAGGAGCAGGAGGGGGAGAGAAGCAGGTGGGGCAGATGGAGCAGGAGTAGGAGGGGTCGCAGGAGATGAAGCTGAAGGGGGAGATGGAGGAGCTGATGGGGAGCGAGCAGGAGGTGGAGAATGAGCAGGAGGTGGAGAAGGACCTGGAGGTGGAGGAGGAGCAGGAGGAGGAGAAGGAGCAGGAGGAGGAGAAGGAGCAGGAAGTGGAGAAGGAGCAGGAAGTGGAGAAGGTGCAGGAAGTGGAGAAGGAGCAGGAGGTATCGAAGGAGCATGAGGAGGTGAAGGAGCAGGATCGGGAGAAGGATCCGGAGGTGGGGAAGGAGCAGGGGGAGGAGAAGGAACAGGAGGGAGAGAAGGAGCAGGAGATGGAGAAGGAGAAGGAGGAAATGAAGGAGAATGAGGAGGTGAAGGAGCAGGAGGAGGAGAAGGAGCCGGAGGTGGGGAAGAAGCATGAGTAGGAGAAGGAGAAGGAGGTCGAGAAGTCGCAAGAGGAGGAGGGGGAGCAGAAGGAGAAGGAGCAGGAAGTGGAGATGGAGCAGGAGGAGGAGAAGGTGCAGGAGGAGGAGCAAGAGCAGGAGCAGGAAGGGTAGCAGGACATGGAGCGTAAGGGGGAGAATTAGCAGGAGATGGAGAGGGATCAGGAGGTGGAGAATGAGCAGGATGGGGAGAAGGAGCAGGAGGGGGAGAGAAGCAGGTGGGGCAGATGGAGCAGGAGTAGGAGGGGTCGCAGGAGATGAAGCTGAAGGGGGAGATGGAGGAGCTGATGGGGAGCGAGCAGGAGGTGGAGAATGAGCAGGAGGTGGAGAAGGACCTGGAGGAGGAGAAGGAGCATGCGATCGAGAAGTAGCAGGAGGAGGAGAAGGAGCAGGAGCAGGAGAAGGAGCATGTGGAGGAGAACGTGCTGGACGAGGAGAACGAGATGGAGGAGGAGAAGGAGCAGGAGGAGGAGAAGCAGGAGGACGACGAGAAGGAGCCGGAGTTGGAGAAGCAGCAGGAGGAGGAGAAGGAGCAGGAGGAGGTGGTGGAGCAGGAGGAGGAGCAGGCGCATGAGGAGGAGAAGAAGCAGAAGGAGGAGAAGGAGCAGGAGGAGGAGATGGAGCAGGAGGAGGAGATGGAGCCGGAGGTGGAGAAGGAGGAGGAGGAGGTGAAGGAGCAGGAGGTGGAGAAGGAGCAGGATGAGGAGAAGGAGCAGGACGTGGAGAAGGAGCAGGAGGAGATGAATGAGCAGGAGGAGGAGTCGGAGCAGGAGGAGAAGGTGGAGAAGGAGCAGGAAGAGAAGGAGCAGGAGGAGGAGAAGGAGCAGGAGGAGGTGAAGGAGCAGGAGGAGGTGAAGGAGCAGGAGGAGGAGAAGGAGCAGGAGCAGGAGAACGTTGTGCAGAACGTGCTGGAGGAGGATAACGAGCTGGTGGACGAGACGGTGATGGAGGAGGAGAACGAGCTGGAGGAGGTGAACGAGCTGGAGGAGGAGAACGAACTGGAGGAGCAGAACGAGCTGGAGGAGGAGAATGCGCAGGAGGAGGAGAAGGAGCCGGAGGTGGAGAATGAGCAGGAGGAGGAGAAGGAGTAGGAGGTCGAGAAGTAGCAGGAGGAGAAGGCGGAGCAGAAGGAGAAGGAGCAGGAGTTGGTGAAGGAGCAGGAGCTGGACAAGGAGCAGGAGGTGGAGAAGGAGCAGGAGCTGGACAAGGAGCAGGAGGTGGAGAACGAGCAGGATGAGGAGACGGAGCAGCAGCAGGAGAAGAAGCATGTTGTGCAGAACGTACTGGACGAGGAGAACGAGCTGGAGGAGGAGAAGGAGCAGGAGGAGGAGAAGCAGGAGGAGGAGGAGAAGGAGCCGGAGGTGCAGAAGGAGCAGGAGTAGGAAAAGGATTCCGACGTGAAGAAGGAACAGGAGGAGAAGAAGGTGCACGAGGAGGAAGGGAGCAGGTGGAGGAGAAGGAGCTGGAGGTGGAGAAGGAGCTGGAGGTGGAGAAGGAGCAGGAGGTGGAGAAGAAGCAGGAGGAGGAGAAGGAACAGAAGGTTAAGACGGAGCAGGAGGAGGAGAAAGGATAGCAACAGGAGAAAGAGCAGGTTGTGGAGAACGAACAGAAGTAGGAAAAGGAGCAGGAGGAGGAGAAGGAGCAGGAGGAGGAGAAGGAGCAGGAGGAGGAGATTGAGAAGGAGCAGGAACAGGAGATGGAGCAGGAGGTGGAGAAGGAGCAGGAGGAGGTGAAGGAGCAGGAGGAGGTGAAGGAGCATGATGAGGGGAAGGTGCAGGTTGCGGGTAAGGTGCAGGAGTCGGAGGGGGAGCAGGAGGTGGAGCGGGAGGGGTAGTCGGAGATGGAGAGGGGTCAGGAGGAGGAAAAAGAGCCAGAGTTGAATAAGATACCGGAGGTGGAGAAGGAGCAGGAGGTGGGGAAGGAGCACGATGAGAAGAAGAAGGAGGTGGAGCAGGAGGAGCAGATTGTGGAGAAGGAGCTGGAGGAGGAGATGGAGCAGGAGCAGGAGATGGAGCCGGAGGTGGAGAAGGAGGTGGGGGAGGTCAAGTAGCAGGAGTTGGAGAAGGAGCAGGAGGAGGAGAAGGAGCCGTGAGTGGGGAAGGATCAGGAGGAGGAGAAGGAGCAGGAGGTCGAGAAGGAGCAGGAACAGGAGAAGCAGCAGGACGTGTCGAAGGAGCAGGTGGAGGTGAATGAGCCGGAGGAGCAGAAAAAGCAGGAGGAGGAGATGGAGCCAGAGGAGCAGAAGGAGCAGGAGTAGGAGAAGGAGCAGGAGGAGGAGAAGGAACAGGAGGTGGAGAAGGAGCAGGAGCAGGAGGTCGAGAAGGAGCAGGAGGAGGAAGGGGAGGAGAAGGAGAAGGAGCAGGAGGTGGAGAAGGAGCAGGAGGTGGAGAAGGAGCAGGAGGAGGAGAAGGAGCAGGAGGAGAATGTGGAGAAGGAGCAGGAAGAGGAGAAGGAGCAGGAGCAGGAGAAGGTTGTGGAGAACGAGCTGGAGGAGGAGAATGAGCTGGTGGAGGAGACGGGGCTGGAGGAGGAGAACGAGATGGAGGAGGTGAACGAGCTGTAGGAAGAGAATGCGCAGGAGGAGGAGAAGGAGCAGGGGGAGGAGAAGGAGCAGGAGGTGGAGAAGGAGCACGCGAAGGAAAAGGAGCCGGATGAGGAGAATGAGCAGGAGGAGGAGAAGGAGACGGAGGTGGAGAAGGAGCCGGAGGTGGAGAAGGAGCAGGAGGTGGAGAAGGAGCCGGAGTTGGAGAAGGAGCACGAGGTGGGGAAGGAGCAGGATGAGAAGGAGAAGGAGGTGGAGCAGGAGGAGCAGATTGTGGAGAAGGAGCTGGAGGAGAAGGGGCAGGAGGAGGAGAAGCAGCCGGAGGAGGAGAAGCAGCAGGAGGTGAAGAATGAGCAGGAGGTGAAGAATGAGCAGGAGGAGGAGGGGGAGCAGAAGGAGAAGGAGCAGGAGGAGGAGATGCAGCCGGAGGTGAAGAAGGAGAAGGAGGAGGAGGTGCCGGAGGTCGATAAGTAGCAGCAGGAGAAGGAGCAGGAGGTGGAGAAGTATCAGGAGGAGGAGAAGCGAGAAGGAGCAGGGGGAGGAGAAGGAGCAGGAGGTGGAGAAGGAGCAGGAGGTGCAGATGAAGCAGTACGTGGAGAAGGAGCAGTAGGTGGACAAGAAGCAGGAGGTGGAGAAGGAGCACGAGGTGGAGAAGGAGCAGGAGGAGGAGGTGGAGCCGGTGGTTAAGAAGGAGCAGGAATTGGAGAAGGAGCAGGAGGAGGAGAAGAAGCAGGAGGAGGAGAAGGAGCAGGAGGTGGAGAAGGGGCAGGAGGAGGAGAAGGAGAAGGAGCAGGTTCAGGAGATGGAGCAGGAGGTGGAGAAGGAGCAGGAAGAGGTGAAGGAGCAGGAGGAGTTGAAGGAGCAGGTTGAGGGGAAGGTGCAGGAGTAGGATTTGAAGCAGGAGATGGAGCGGGAGGTGGTGCAGGAGATGGAGAGGGGGCAGGATCAGGAAAAAGAGCCAGAGGTGGAAAAGGAGCCGGTGGTGGAAAAGGAACCGGAGGTGGAGAAGGTGCAGGAGGAGAAGAAGGAGCAGGAGCTGGAGAAGGGGCAGGAGGAGAAGGAGCTGGAGGTGCAGAAGGAGCAGGAGGATGAAAAGGAGTCCGAGGTGAAGAAGGAACAGGAGGAGAAGAAGGAGCAGGAGCTGGAGAGGGGCAGGAGGAGGAGGGGGAGCAGGTGGAGGAGAAGGAGCTGGAGGTGGAGAAGGAGCTGGAGGTGGAGAAGGAGCAGGAGGTGGAGAAGAAGCAGGAGGAAGAGAAGGAACAGAAGGTTTAGACGGAGCAGGATGAGGAGAAAGTGCAGCAACAGGAGAAAGAGCAGGTTGTGGAGAACGAACAGAAGGAGGAAAAGGAGCAGGAGGAGAAGGAGCAGGAGAAGGAGCAGGAGGAGGAGAAGGAGCTGGAGGTGGAGAAGGAGCAGGAGGTGGAGAAGAAGCAGGAGGAGGAGAAGGAACAGAAGGTTTAGACCGAGTAGGAGGAGGAGAAAGTGCAGCAACAGGAGAAAGAGCAGGTTGTGGAGAACGAACGGAAGGAGGAAAAGGAGCAGGAGGAGGAGAAGGAGCAGGAGGAGGAGAAGGAGAAGGAGCAGGAAGAGGAGATGGAGTAGGAGGTGGAGAGGGAGCAGGAGGAGGTGAAGGAGCAAGAGGAGGTGAAGGAGCATGATGAGGGGAAGGTGCAGGTTGAGGGGAAGGTGCAGGATTAGGAGGGGGAGCAGGAGGTGGAGCGGGAGGGGTAGTAGGAGATGGAGAGGGGGCAGGAGGAGGAAAAAGAGCCAGAGTTGGATAAGATACCGGAGGTGGAGAAGGAGCCGGAGGTGGAGAAGGAGCCGGAGGTGGAGAAGGAGCAGGAGGTGGGGAAGGAGCAGGATGAGAAGGAGAAGGAGGTGGAGCAGGAGGAGCAGATTGTGGAGAAGGAGCTGGAGGAGAAGGAGCAGGAGGAGGAGAAGCAGCCGGGGGAGGAGAAGCAGCAGGAGGTGAAGAATGAGCAGGAGGAGGAGGGGAGCAGAAGGAGAAGGAGCAGGAGGAGGAGAAGGAACCGGAGGTGAAGAAGGAGCAGGAGGTGGAGAAGAAGCAGGCGTTGGGGAAGGAGCAGGATGAGAAGGAGAAGGACGTGGAGCAGGAGGAGCAGATTGTGGTGAACGAGCTGGAGGGGGAGCAGGAGCAGGAGGAGGAGAAGCAGCCGGAGGAGGAGACGCAGCAGGAGGTGAAGAATGAGCAGGACGTGAAGAATGAGCAGGAGTAGGAGGGGAGCAGAAGGAGAAGGAGCAGGAGGAGGAGAATTAACCGAAGGTGAAGAAGGAGCAGGAGGTGGAGAAGGAGCAGGAGGTGGAGAAGGAGCCGGATGAGGAGAACCGAGAAGGAGCAGGAGGAGGAGAAGGAGCAGGAGGTGGAGAAGAAAGAGGAGGAGCAGAAGGAGCAGGTGGAGGAGAATGAGCCGGAGGTGGAGAAGGAGAAGGAAGTGGAGAAGGAGCAAGAGGTGCACAAGAAGCCGGAGGTGGACAAGAACAGGACGTGGAGAAGGAGCACGAGGTGGAGAAGGAGCAGGAGGAGGTGAAGGAGCAGGAGCAGGAGAAGGTTGTGGAGAACCAGCTGGAGGAGTAGAACGAGCTGGAGGAGGAGAAGTGTCTGAAGGAGGAGAACGAGCTGGAGGAGGCCAACGAACTGCAGGAGGAGAACGAGCTGGAGGCGGAGAAGGAGCAGGAGGAGGCGAAGGACCAGAAGTGGAGAAGGAGCAGTCGGAGGAGAAGGAGCTGGAGGTGGAGAAGGAGCTGGAGGAGGAGAAGGATCAGGAGGTCGAGAAGTGGCAGGAGGATGGGGGGAGCAGAAGGAGAAGGAGCAGGAGGTGTAGAAGGAGCAGGACGTTCAGAATGAGCAGGAGGAGGAAAAGGAGTCCGAGGTGAAGAAGGAAAAGGAGGAGAAGAAGGAGGCGGAGTTGGAGAAGGAGCAGGAGCAGGAGGTCGAGATGGAGCAGGAGGAGGAAGGGGAGCAGAAGGAGAAGGAGCAGTAGGTGGAGAAGGAGCAGGAGGTGGAGAAGGAGCAGGGGGAGGAGATGGAGCAGGAGGAGAAAGTAAAGAAGGAGCAGGAAGAGAAGGAGCAGGAGGAGGAGAAGGAGCAGGAGGAGGTGAAGGAGCAGGAGGAGGTGAAGGAGCAGGAGGAGGAGAAGGAGCAGGAGCAGGAGAAGGTTGTGGAGAACGAGCTGGAGGAGGAGAACGAGCTGGTGGAGGAGACGGGGCTGGAGGAGGAGAACGAGCTGGAGGAGGTGAACGAACTGGAGGAATAGAACGAACTGGAGGAGCAGAACGAGCTGGAGGAGGAGAATGCGCAGGAGGAGGAGAAGGACCAGATGGTGGAGAAGGAGCAGGGGGAGGAGAAGGAGCACGCGAAGGAAAAGGAGCCGGAGCAGGAGAATGAGCAGGAGGAGGAGAAGGAGCCGAAGGTGCAGAATGAGCAGGACGTGGAGAAGGAGTAGGAAGTCGAGAAGTAGCAGGAGGAGGAGGTGGAGCAGAAGGAGAAGGAGCAGGAGGTGGAGAAGGAGCAGGAGCTGGACAAGGAGCAGGAGGTGGAGAACGAGCAGGATGAGGAGAAGGAGCAGCAGCAGGAGAAGAAGCATGTTGTGCAGAACGTACTGGACGAGGAGAACGAGCTGGAGGAGGAGAAGGAGCAGGAGGAGGAGAAGCAAGAGGAGGAGGAGAAGGAGCCGGAGGTGCAGAATGAGCAGGAGGAGGAAAAGGAGTCCGAGGTGAAGAAGGAACAGGAGGAGAAGAAGGAGCAGGAGCTGGAGAAGGGGCAGGAGGAGGAGGGGAGCAGGTGGAGGAGAAGGAGCTGGAGGTGGAGAAGGAGCAGGAGGTGGAGAAGAAGCAGGAGGAGGAGAAAGTGCAGCAACAGGAAAAAGAGCACGTTGTGGAGAACGAACAGAAGTAGGAAAAGGAGCAGGAGGAGGAGAAGGAGCAGGAGGAGGAGAAGGAGCAGGAGGAGGAGAAGGAACAGGAGGTGGAGAAGGAGCAGGAGGAGGAGAAGGAGAAGGAGCAGGAACAGGAGATGGAGCAGGAGGTGGAGAAGGAGCAGGAGGAGGTGAAGGAGTAGGAGGAGGTGAAGGAGCATGATGAGGGGAAGGTACAGGTTGAGGGGAAGGTGCAGGAGTCGGAGGGGGAGCAGGAGGTAGAGCGGGAGGGGTAGTAGGAGATGGAGAGGGGGCAGGAGGAGGAAAAAGAGCCAGAGTTGGATAAGATACCGGAGGTGGAGAAGGAGCCGTAGGTGGAGAAGGAGCCGGATGTGGAGAAGGAGCAGAAGGTGGAGCAGGAGGAGCAGATTGTGGAGAAGGAGCAGGAGGAGGAGATGGAGCAGGAGGAGGAGATGGAGCCGGAGGTGGAGAAGGAGGAGGAGGAGGAGGAGGAGCCGGAGGTGGAGATGGATCAGGAGGAGGAGATGGAGCAGGAGGTGGAGAAGGAGCAGGAACAGGAGAATGAGCAGGACGTGGAGAAGGAGCAGGAGGAGGTGAATGAGCCGGAGGAGCAGAAAAAGCAGGAGGAGGAGATGGAGCCGGAGGAGGAGAAGGAGCAGGAGGAGGAGAAGGAACAGGAGGAGGAGATGGAGCAGGAGGAGGTGAAGGAGCAGGAGGAGGAGAAGGAGCAGGAGGAGGAGAAGGAGCAGGAGGAGGAGAAGGAACAGGAGGTGGAGAAGGAGCAGAAGGAGGAGAAGGAGAAGGAGCAGGAACAGGAGATGGAGCAGCAGGTGGAGAAGGAGCAGGAGGAGGTGAAGGAGCAGGAGGAGGTGAAGAAGCAGGAGGAGGAGAAGGAACAGAAGGGGAAGACGGAGCAGGAGGAGGAGAAGGAGAAGGAGCAGGAACAGGAGAATGAGCAGGACGTGGAGAAGGAGCAGGAGGAGGTGAATGAGCCGGAGGAGCAGAAAAAGCAGGAGGAGGAGATGGAGCCGGAGGAGGAGAAGGAGCAGGAGGAGGAGAAGGAACAGGAGGAGGAGAAGGAGCAGGAGGAGGTGAAGGAGCAGGAGGTGGAGAAGGAGCAGGAGGAGGAGAAGGAGCAGGAGGAGGAGAAGGAACAGGAGGTGGAGAAGGAGCAGAAGGAGGACAAGGAGAAGCAGCAGGAACAGGAGATGGAGCAGGAGGTGGAGAAGGAGCAGGAGGAGGTGAAGGAACAGGAGGAGGTGAAGAAGCAGGAGGAGGAGAAGGAACAGAAGGTGAAGACGGAGCAGGAGGAGGAGAAAGTGCAGCAACAGGAAAAAGAGCACGTTGTGGAGAACGAACAGAAGTAGGAAAAGGAGCAGGGGGAGGAGAAGGAGCAGGAGGAGGAGAAGGAGCAGGAGGAGGAGAAGGAGCAGGAGCAGGAGAAGGAACAGGAGGTGGAGAAGGAGCAGGAGGAGGAGAAGGAGAAGGAGCAGGAACAGGAGATGGAGCAGGAGGTGGAGAAGGAGCAGGAGGAGGTGAAGGAGCAGGAGGAGGTGAAGGAGCATGATGAGGGGAAGGTGCAGGTTGAGGGGAAGGTGCAGGAGTCGGAGGGGGAGCAGGAGGTGGAGCGGGAGGGGCAGTAGGAGATGGAGAGGGGGCAGGAGGAGGAAAAAGGGCCAGAGTTGGATAAGATACCGGAGGCGGAGAAGGAGCCGGAGGTGGAGAAGGAGCCGGATGTGGAGAAGGAGCAGGAGGTGGAGCAGGAGGAGCAGATTGTGGAGAAGGAGCAGGAGGAGGAGATGGAGCAGGAGGAGGAGATGGAGCCGGAGGTGGAGAAGGAGGAGGAGGAGGTGAATGAGCAGGAGGTGGAGAAGGAGCAGGAGAAGGAGAACGAGCCGGAGGTGGAGATGGATCAGGAGGAGGAGATGGAGCAGGACGTGGAGAAGGAGCAGGAGGAGGTGAATGAGCTGGAGGAGCAGAAAAAGCAGGAGGAGGAGATGGAGCCGGAGGAGGAGAAGGAGCAGGAGGAGGAGAAGGAACAGGAGGAGGAGAAGGAGCAGGAGGAGGTGAATGAGCAGGAGGAGGAGAAGGAGCCGGAGGTGGAGATGCATCAGGAGGAGGAGATGGAGCAGGAGGTGGAGAAGGAGCAGGAACAGGAAAATGAGCAGGACGTGGAGAAGGAGCAGGAGGAGGTGAATGAGCCGGAGGAGAAGAAAAAGCAGGAGGAGGAGATGGAGCCGGAGGACGAGAAGGAGCAGGAGAAGGAAGGGGAACAGAAGGAGAAGGAGAATGAGCAGGAAGTGGAGAAGGAGCAGGTGGTAGAGAAGGAGCAAGAGGAGGAGAATGAGCAGGAGGAGGTGAAGGAGCAGGAGGAGGTGAAGGTGCAAGAGGAGGAGAAGGAGCAGGAGCAGGAGAAGGTTGTGGAGAACGAGCTGGAGGGGGAAAACGAGCTGGTGCAAGAGACGGGGCTGGAGGAGGAGAACGAGCTGGAGGATGTGAACGAGCTGGAGGAAGAGAACGAACTGGAGGAGCAGAACGAGCTGGAGGAGGAGAATGCGCAGGAGGAGGAGAAGGACCAAATGGTGGAGAAGGAGCAGGTGGAGGAGAAGGAGCAGGAGGAGGAGAAGGAGCCTGAGGTGGAGAATGAGCAGGAGGAGGAGAAGGAGCAGGAGGAGAAGGAGCAGGAGGTGGAGAAGGAGCAGGAGCTGGACAAGGAGCAGGAGGTGGAGAACGAGCAGGATGAGGAGAAGGAGCAGCAGCAGGAGAAGAAACATATTGCGCAGAACGTACTGGACGAGGAGAACGAGCTGGAGGAGGAGAAGGAGCAGGAGGAGGAGAAGCAGGAGGAGGAGGAGAAGGAGCCGGAGGTGCATGAGGAGCAGGAGGAGGAGAAGGAGTTCGAGGTGAAGAAGGAACAGGAGGAGAAGAAGGAGCAGGAGCTGGAGAAGGGGCAGAGGAGGAGGGGAGCAGGTGGAGGAGAAGGAGCTGGAGGTGAAGAAGGAGCTGGAGGTGGAGAAGGAGCAGGAGGTGGAGAAGAAGCAGGAGGAGGAGATGGAGCCGGAGGTGAAGAAGGAGAAGGAGGAGGAGGAGCAGGAGGTCGATAAGTAGCAGCAGGAGAAGGAGCAGGAGTTGGAGAAGGAGCAGGAGGAAGAGAAGGAGCAGGAGGAGGAGAAGGGGCAGGAGGAGGAGGGGAGAAGGTGGAGGAGAAGGAGCTGGAGGTGAAGAAGGAGCTGGAGGTGGAGAAGGAGCAGGAGGTGGAGAAGAAGCAGGAGGAGGAGAAGGAACAGAAGGTGAAGACGGAGCAGGAGGAGGAGAAAGTGCAGCAACAGTAGAAAGAGCAGGCTGTGGAGAAGGAGCAGGAGTAGATGAAGGAGCAGGAGGAGGTGAAGGAGCATGATGAGGGGAAGGTGCAGGTTGAGGCGAAGGTGCAGGAGCAGGAGTTGGAGCGGGGTGGGCAGTAGGAGATGGAGAGGAAAAAGCAGGAGGAGGAAAAAGCGCCAGAGTTGATTAAGATACCGGACGTGGATAAGGAACCGTAGGTGGAGAAGGAGCCGGAGGTGGAGTAGGAGCCGGAGGAGGAGAAGGAGCAGGAGGTGGGGATGGAGCAGGATGAGAAGGAGAAGGAGGTGGAGCAGGAGGCGCAGTTTGTGGAGAAGGAGCTGGAGGAGAAGGAGCAGGAGGAGAAGAGGCATCCGGAGGAGGAGAAGCAGCAGGAGGTGAAGAATGAGCAGGAGGTGAAGAATGAGCAGGAGGAGGAGGAGGAGCAGAAGGAGAAGGAGCAGGAGGAGGAGATGGAGCCGGAGGTGAAGAAGGAGAAGGAGGAGGAGGAGCAGGAGGCCGATAAGTAGCAGCAGGAGAAGGAGCAGGAGGTGGAGAAGTATCAGGAGGAGGAGAAGCGAGAAGGAGCAGGAGGAGGAGAAGGAGCAGGAGGAGGAGGTGGAGCAGGTGGCTGAGAAGGAGCAGGTGGTTGAGAAGGAGCAGGAATTGGAGAAGGAGCAGGAGGAGGAGAAGGAGCAGGAGGAGGAGAAGGACCAGAAGGTGGAGAAGGAGCAGGAGGAGGAGAAGGAGCCGGAGGTGGAGGGGGAGCAGAAGGAGAAGGAGCAGAATGTGGAGAAGGAGCAGGAGCTGGAGAAGGAGGAGGAGGTCGAGAAGGAGTAGGAGGAGGAAAAGGAGCGGGAGGTGGAGAAGGCGCAGGAGGAGGAGAAGCAGCAGAAGGAGAAGGAGCAGGAAGAGGAGATGGAGCAGGAGGAGGAGAAGGAACAGGAGGTGGAGAAGGAGCAGGAGTTGGAGAAGGAGCAGGACGTGGAGGGGAGCAGGTGGAGGAGAAGGAGCTGGAGGTGGAGAAGGAGCTGGAGGTGGAGAAGGAGCAGGAGGTGGAGAAGAAGCAGGAGGAGGAGAAGGAACAGAAGGTGAAGACGGAGCAGGAGGAGGAGAAACTGCAGCAACAGGAGAAAGAGCAGGTTGTGGAGAAGGAGCAGGAGGAGGTGAAGGAGCAGGAGGAGGTGAAGGAGCATGATGAGGGGAAGGTGCAGATTGAGGGGAAGGTGCAGGAGTAGGAGGGGGAGCAGGAGGTGGAGCGGGATGGGTAGTAGGAGATGGAGAGGGGGCAGGAGGAGGAAAAAACGCCAGAGTTGGATAAGATACCGGAGGTGGAGAAGGAGCAGGAGGTGGGGAAGGAACAGGATGAGAAGGAGAAGGAGGTGGAGCAGGAGGAGCAGATTGTGGAGAAGGAGCTGGAGGAGAAGGAGCAGGAGGAGGAGAAGCAGCCGGAGGAGGAGAAACAGCAGGAGGTGAAGAATGAGCAGGAGGTGAAGAATGAGCAGGAGGAGGAGGGGAGCAGAAGGAGAAGGAGCAGGAGGTGGAGATGGAGCCGGAGGTGAAGAAGGAGAAGGAGGAGGAGGAGCAGGAGGTCGATAAGTAGCAGCAGGAGAAGGAGCAGGAGGTGGAGAAGTATCAGCAGGAGGAGAAGCGAGAAGGAGCAGGAGGAGGAGAAGGAGTAGGAGGTGGAGAAGGAACAGGAGGAAGAGAAGGAGCAGGAGGAGGAGAAGGGGCAGGAGGAGGAGGGGAGCAGGTGGAGGAGAAGGAGCTGGAGGTGAAGAAGGAGCTGGAGGTGGAGAAGGAGCAGGAGGTGGAGAAGGAGCCGGAGGTGGAGAAGAAGCAGGAGGAGGAGAAGGAACAGAAGGTGAAGACGGAGCAGGAGGAGGAGAAAGTGCAGCAACAGTAGAAAGAGCAGGTTGTGGAGAAGGAGCAGTAGGAGGTGAAGGAGCAGGAGGAGGTGAAGGAGCATGATGAGGGGAAGGTGCAGGTTGAGGCGAAGGTGCAGGAGCAGGAGGTGGAGCGGGGTGGGCAGTAGGAGATGGAGAGGAAAAAGCAGGAGGAGGAAAAAGCGCCAGAGTTGGATAAGATACCGGAGGTGGAGAAGGAGCAGGAGGTGGGGAAGGAACAGGATGAGAAGGAGAAGGAGGTGGAGCAGGAGGAGCAGATTGTGGAGAAGGAGCTGGTGGAGAAGGAGCAGGAGGAGGAGAAGCAGCCGGAGGAGGAGAAGCAGCAGGAGGTGAAGAATGAGCAGGAGGTGAAGAATGAGCAGGAGGAGGAGGGGAGCAGAAGGAGAAGGAGCAGGAGGAGGAGATGGAGCCGGAGGTGAAGAAGGAGAAGGAGGTGGAGGAGCAGGAGGTCGATAAGTAGCAGCAGGAGAAGGAGCAGGAGGTGGAGAAGTATCAGGAGGAGGAGAAGCGAGAAGGAGCAGGAGGAGGAGAAGGAGTAGGAGGTGGAGAAGGATCAGGAGGAAGAGAAGGAGCAGTAGGAGGAGAAGGGGCAGGAGGAGGAGGGGAGCAGTTAAAGGAGAAGGAGCTGGAGGAAAAGAAGGAGCTGGAGGTGGAGAAGGAGCAGGAGGTGGAGAAGAAGCAGGAGGAGGAGAAGGAACAGAAGGTGAAGACGGAGCAGGAGGAGGAGAAAGTGCAGCAACAGTAGAAAGAGCAGGTTGTGGAGAAGGAGCAGGAGGAGGTTAAGGAGCTGGAGGAGGTGAAGGAGCATGATGAGGGGTATGTGCAGGTTGAGGGGAAGGTGCAGGAGCAGGAGGTGGAGCGGGGTGGGCAGTAGGAGATGGAGAGGAAAAAGCAGGAGGAGGAAAAAGCGCCAGAGTTGGATAAGATACCGGAGGTGGAGAAGGAACCGGAGGTGGAGAAGGAGCCGGAGGTGGAGAAGAAGCAGGAGGAGGAGAAGGAACAGAAGGTGAAGACGGAGCAGGATGAGGAGAAAGTGCAGCAACAGGAGGAAGAGCAGGTTGTGGAGAAGGAGCAGGAGGATGTGAAGGAGCAGGAGGAGGTGAAGGAGCAGGAGGTGGAGAAGGAGTAGGAGGTGCAGATGGAGCAGTACGTGGAGAAGGAGCAGTAGGTGGAGAAGGAGCAGGAGGTGGAGAAGGAGCACGAGGTGGAGAAGGAGCAGGAGGTGGAGAAGGAGCAGGAGGAGGAGAAGGAGCACGAGGTGGAGATGGAGCACGAGGTGGAGAAGAAGCAGGAGTTGGACAAGAAGCAGGAGTTGGAGAAGGAGCAGGAGGAGGAGGTGGAGCAGGTGGTTGAGAAGGAGCAGGTGGTTGAGAAGGAGCAGGAATTGGAGAAGGAGCAGGAGGAGGAGAAGGAGCAGGAGGAGGAGAAGGACCAGAAGGTGGAGAAGGAGCAGGAGGAGGAGAAGGAGCCGGAGGTGGAGGGGGAGCAGAAGGAGAAGGAGCAGGATGTGGAGAAGGAGCAGGAGCTGGAGAAGGAGGAGGAGGTCCAGAAGGAGTAGGAGGAGGAAAAGCAGCGGGAGGTGGAGAAGGCGCAGGAGGAGGAGAAGCAGCAGAAGGAGAAGGAGCAGGAAGAGGAGATGGAGCAGGAGGAGGAGAAGGAACAGGAGGTGGAGAAGGAGCAGGAGTTGGAGAAGGAGCAGGACGTGGAGGGGAGCAGGTGGAGGAGAAGGAGCTGGAGGTGGAGAAGGAGCTGGAGGTGGAGAAGGAGCAGGAGGTGGAGAAGAAGCAGGAGGAGGAGAAGGAACAGAAGGTGAAGACTGAGCAGGATGAGGAGAAAATGCAGCAACAGGAGAAAGAGCAGGTTGTGGAGAAGGAGCAGTAGGAGGTGAAGGAGCAGGAGGAGGTGAAGGAGCATGATGAGGGGAAGGTGCAGGTTGAGGCGAAGGTGCAGGAGCAGGAGGTGGAGCGGGGTGGGCAGTAGGAGATGGAGAGGAAAAAGCAGGAGGAGGAAAAAGCGCCAGAGTTGGATAAGATACCGGAGGTGGAGAAGGAGCAGGAGGTGGGGAAGGAACAGGATGAGAAGGAGAAGGAGGTGGAGCAGGAGGAGCAGATTGTGGAGAAGGAGCTGGTGGAGAAGGAGCAGGAGGAGGAGAAGCAGCCGGAGGAGGAGAAGCAGCAGGAGGTGAAGAATGAGCAGGAGGTGAAGAATGAGCAGGAGGAGGAGGGGAGCAGAAGGAGAAGGAGCAGGAGGAGGAGATGGAGCCGGAGGTGAAGAAGGAGAAGGAGGTGGAGGAGCAGGAGGTCGATAAGTAGCAGCAGGAGAAGGAGCAGGAGGTGGAGAAGTATCAGGAGGAGGAGAAGCGAGAAGGAGCAGGAGAAGGGGCAGGAGGAGGAGGGGAGCAGTTAAAGGAGAAGGAGCTTGAGGAGAAGAAGGAGCTGGAGGTGGAGAAGGAGCAGGAGTTGGAGAAGAAGCAGGAGGAGGAGAAGGAACAGAAGGTGAAGACGGAGCAGGAGGAGGAGAAAGTGCAGCAACAGTAGAAAGAGCAGGTTGTGGAGAAGGAGCAGGAGGAGGTTAAGGAGCTGGAGGAGGTGAAGGAGCATGATGAGGGGTATGTGCAGGTTGAGGGGAAGGTGCAGGAGCAGGAGGTGGAGCGGGGTGGGCAGTAGGAGATGGAGAGGAAAAAGCAGGAGGAGGAAAAAGCGCCAGAGTTGGTTAAGATACCGGAGGTGGAGAAGGAACCGGAGGTGGAGAAGGAGCCGGAGGTGGAGAAGAAGCAGGAGGAGGAGAAGGAACAGAAGGTGAAGACGGAGCAGGATGAGGAGAAAGTGCAGCAACAGGAGGAAGAGCAGGTTGTGGAGAAGGAGCAGGAGGATGTGAAGGAGCAGGAGGAGGTGAAGGAGCAGGAGGTGGAGAAGGAGTAGGAGGTGCAGATGGAGCAGTACGTGGAGAAGGAGCAGTAGGTGGAGAAGGAGCAGGAGGTGGAGAAGGAGCACGAGGTGGAGAAGGAGCAGGAGGTGGAGAAGGAGTAGGAGGTGCAGATGGAGCAGTACGTGGAGAAGGAGCAGTAGGTGGAGAAGGAGCAGGAGGTGGAGAAGGAGCAGGAGGAGGAGAAGGAGCACGAGGTGGAGATGGAGCACGAGGTGGAGAAGAAGCAGGAGTTGGACAAGAAGCAGGAGTTGGAGAAGGCGCAGGAGGAGGAGGTGGAGCAGGTGGTTGAGAAGGAGCAGGTGGTTGAGAAGGAGCAGGAATTGGAGAAGGAGCAGGAGGAGGTGAAGGAGCAGGAGGAGGAGAAGGACCAGAAGGTGGAGAAGGAGCAGGAGGAGGAGAAGGAGCCGGAGGTGGAGGGGGAGCAGAAGGAGAAGGAGCAGGATGTGGAGAAGGAGCAGGAGCTGGAGAAGGAGGAGGAGGTCCAGAAGGAGTAGGAGGAGGAAAAGGAGCGGGAGGTGGAGAAGGCGCAGGAGGAGGAGAATCAGCAGAAGGAGAAGGAGCAGGAAGAGGAGATGGAGCAGGAGGAGGAGAAGGAACAGGAGGTGGAGAAGGAGCAGGACGTGGAGGGGAGCAGGTGGAGGAGAAGGAGCTGGAGGTGGAGAAGGAGCTGGAGGTGGAGAAGGAGCAGGAGGTGGAGAAGAAGCAGGAGGAGGAGAAGGAACAGAAGGTGAAGACTGAGCAGGATGAGGAGAAAATGCAGCAACAGGAGAAAGAGCAGGCTGTGGAGAAGGAGCAGGAGGAGGTGAAGGAGTAGGAGGAGGTGAAGGAGCATGATGAGGGGATGGTGCAGATTGAGGGGAAGGTGCAGGAGTAGGAGGGGGAGCAGGAGGTGGAGCGGGATGGGTAGTAGGAGATGGAGAGGGGGCAGGAGGAGGAAAAAGCGCCAGAGTTGGATAAGACACCGGAGGTGTAGAAGGAGCAGGATGTGGGGAAGGAACAGGATGAGTAGGAGAAGGAGGCAGAGCAGGAGGAGCAGATTGTGGAGAAGGAGCTGGTGGAGAAGGAGCAGGAGGAGGAGAAGCAGCCGGAGGAGGAGAAGCAGCAGGAGGTGAAGAATGAGCAGGAGGAGGAGGGGAGCAGAAGGAGAAGGAGCAGGAGGAGGAGATGGAGCCGGAGGTGAAGAAGGAGCTGGAGGTGGAGAAGGAGCAGGAGGTGGAGAAGAAGTAGGAGGAGGAGAAGGAACAGAAGATGAAGACGGAGCAGGAGGAGGAGAAACTGCAGCAAAAGGAGAAAGAGCAGGTTGTGGAGAAGGAGCAGGAGGAGGTGAAGGAGCAGGAGGAGGTGAAGGAGCATGATGAGGGGAAGGTGCAGATTGAGGGGAAGGTGCAGGAGTAGGAGGGGGAGCAGGAGGTGGAGCGGGATGGGTAGTAGGAGATGGAGAGGGGGCAGGAGGAGGAAAAAGCGCCAGAGTTGGATAAGATACCGGAGGTGGAGAAGGAGCAGGAGGTGGGGAAGGAACAGGATGAGAAGGAGAAGGAGGTGGAGCAGGAGGAGCAGATTGTGGAGAAGGAGCTGGTGGAGAAGGAGCAGGAGGAGGAGAAGCAGCCGGAGGAGGAGAAGCAGCAGGAGGTGAAGAATGAGCAGGAGGAGGACGGGAGCAGAAGGAGAAGGAGCAGGAGGAGGAGATGGAGCCGGAGGTGAAGAAGGAGAAGGAGGAGGAGGAGCAGGAGGTCGATAAGTAGCAGCAGGAGAAGGAGCAGGGGGTGGAGAAGTATCAGGAGGAGGAGAAGGAGTAGGAGGTGGAGAAGGAGCAGGAGGAAGAGAAGGAGCAAGAGGAGGAGAAGGGGCAGGAGGAGGAGGGGAGCAGGTGGAGGAGAAGGAGCTGGAGGTGAAGAAGGAGCTGGAGGTGGAGAAGAAGCAGGAGGTGGAGAAGAAACAGGAGGAGGAGAAGGAACAGAAGGTGAAGACGGAGCAGGAGGAGGAGAAAATGCAGCAACAGGAGAAAGAGCAGGTTGTGGAGAAGGAGCAGGAGGAGGTGAAGGAGCAGGAGGAGGTGAAGGAGCATGATGAGGGGAAGGTGCAGGTTGAGGGGAAGGTGCAGGAGCAGGAGGTGGAGCGGGATGGGCAGTATGAGATGGAGAGGAAAAAGCAAGAGGAGGAAAAAGCGCCAGAGTTGGATAAGATACCGGAGGTGGAGAAGGAACCGGAGGTGGAGAAGGAGCCGGAGGTGGAGAAGAAGCAGGAGGAGGAGAAGGAACAGAAGGTGAAGACGGAGCAGGATGAGGAGAAAGTGCAGCAACAGGAGAAAGAGCAGCTTGTGGAGAAGGAGCAGGAGGAGGTGAAGGAGCAGGACGAGTTGAAGGAGCAGGAGGTGGAGAAGGAGCAGGAGGTGGAGAAGGAGCACGAGGTGGAGAAGGAGCATGAGGTGGAGAAGGAGCAGGAGGAGGAGAAGGAGCACGAGGTGGAGAAGGAGCACGAGGTGGAGAAGAAGCAGGAGTTGGACAAGAAGCAGGAGTTGGATAAGGAGCAGGAGGAGGAGGTGGAGCAGGTGGTTGAGAAGGAGCAGGTGGTTGAGAAGGAGCAGGAATTGGAGAAGGAGCAGGAGGAGGAGAAGGAGCAGGAGGAGGAGAAGGAGCAGGAGGAGGTGAAGGAGCATGATGAGGGGAAGGTGCAGGATGAGGGGAAGGTGCAGGAGTAGGAGGGGCAGCAGGAGGTGGAACGGGAGGGGTAGTAGGAGATGGAGAGGGGGCAGGAGGAGGAAAAAGAGCCAGTGTTGGATAAGGTACTGGAGGTGGAGAAGGAGCTGGATGTGGAGAAGGACCAGAAGGTGGAGAAGGAGCAGGAGGAGGAGAAGGAGCCGGAGGTGGAGGGGGAGCAGAAGGAGAAGGAGCAGGATGTGGAGAAGGAGCAGGAGCTGGAGAAGGAGCAGGAGGTCGAGAAGGAGTAGGAGGAGGAAAAGGAGCGTGAGGTGGAGAAGGCGGAGGAGGAGGAGAAGCAGCAGAAGGAGAAGGAGCAGGAAGAGGAGATGGAGCAGGAGGAGGAGAAGGAACAGGAGGTGGAGAAGGAGCAGGAGGAGGAGAAGTAGCAGGAGGAAAAGGAGCAGAAGGAGAAGGAATTGGAGAATGAGCAGGAGAAGGAGGAGGTGATGGAGGTGGAGGTGGGGAAGGAGCAGGAGGGGGAGAAGGATCCAGAGGGGGAGAATTAACCCAAGGGGGAGAAGGAGCAGGAGGAGGAGGGGGTGCAGAAGGAGAAGGAGCAGGAGGTGGAAAAGGAGCAGAAGGAGGGGAAGGAGCCAGGAGGAGGAGAAGGAGCAGGACGTGGAGAAGGAGCAGGAGGTGGAGATGGACCATGAGGTGCAGAAGTAGCAGGAGCAGGAGAATGAACAGGACGTGGAGAAGTAGCTGGTGGAGGAGAAGGAGAAGGAGCCTGAATTTTAGAAGGAGCCGGAGGTGGAGGAGGAGCACGAAGAAAAGAACGAGGTGGAGACGGAAAACGAGCTGGAGGAGGAGAAGGAGCAGGAAGTGGAGAAGGAGCAGGAGGTGGAGAAGGAGCTGGACAAGGAGCAAGAGCAGGAGAAGGAGCAGGAGTAGGAGCAGGAGGAGGAGAACGAGCAGGAGGAGGAGAAGGAGCAGGAGTGGGAGAAGGAGCAGGAGGAGGAGATGGAGCAGGAGGTGGAGAAGGAGCAGGATGAGGAGAAGGAGCAGGAGGAGGAAAATGAGCAGGAGGAGGAGAAGGAGGAGGAGGAGGAAAATGAGCAGGATGAGGAGAAGGAGCAGGAGGAGGATAAGGCGCAGAAGGAGGAAAAGGAGCTGGAGGAGGAGAAGGAGCAGGATGTGGAGAAGGAGGAGGAGGAGAAGGTGCAGGTGCAGGAGAAGGAGCTGGAAGTGGAGAAGTGCTGGAGAAGGAAAAGGAGCAGGAGCAGGAGAAGGAGCAGGAGCAGGAGCAGGAGGAGGAGAAGGAGCAGGAGGAGGAGAAGGAGCAGGAGGGGGAGTAGGAGCAGGAGGAGGAGAAGGAGCAGGAGGTGGAGAAGGAGCAGGAGGAGGAGGTGGAGCAGAATGAGATGGAGCAGGCGGTGGAGACGGAGCAGGATGAGGAGAAGGAGCAGGAGGAGGAGAAGGAGCAGGAGGAGGAAAATGAGCAGGAGGAGGAGAAGGAGCAGGAGGAGAAGTAGCAGGAGGAGGAGAAGGAGCAGGAGGAGGAGAAGGAGCAGGAGGAGGAAAAGGAGCTGGAGGAGGAGAAGGAGCAGGATGTGGAGAAGGAGGAGGAGGATGAGAAGGAGCTGGAAGTGGAGAATGAGCAGGAGGTGGAGAAGGAAGAGGAGGAGGAGAAGGAGGAGGAGGAGGTGAAGGTTCAGGAGGATGAGAAGGAGCAGGAGGAGGAGAAGGTGCAGGAGGGGGAGAAGGAGCAGGATTAGGAGGGGTAGCGGGAGATGGAGCGGAAGGGGGAAAAGGAGCAGGAGATGGAGAGGGAGCAGGAGCTGGAGAAACAGCAGGACGTGGAGAAGGAGCAGGACGTGGAGAAGGAGCAGGAGGGGGAGAAGGAGCAGGATGGGAGAAGGAGCAGGAGTAAGAGGGGTAGCAGGAGATGGAGCGGAAGGGGTTAAAGGAGCAGGAGATGGAGAGTGAGCTGCAGGTGGAGATGGAGCAGGAGGTGGAGAAGGAACAGGAGATGGAAAAGGAACTGGATGTGGAGAAGGAGGAGGAGGAGGAGGAGAAGGTGCAGTAGGATGAGAAGGAGCCGGAGGAGGAGAAGAAGCAGGAGGAGGAAAAGGATCAGGAGGAGGAGAAGGAGCAGGAGGAGGAGATGGAGCAGGATGTGGAGAAGTAGCGGGAGGAGGAGAAGGAGAAGGAGCCTGAGTTGGAGAAGGAGCAGGAGGAGGAGGTGGAGCAGAATGAGATGGAGCAGGCGGTGGAGAAGGAGCAGGATGAGGAGAAGGAGCAGGAGGATGGGAAGGAGCAGGAGGGGGAGAAGGAGCAGGAGGAGGAGAAGGAGCAGGAGGTGGAGAAGGAGCAGGATGAGGAGAAGGAGCAGGAGGAGGAGAAGGAGCTGGAGGAGGAAAATGAGCAGGAGGAGGAGAAGGAGCAGGAGGAGAAGGAGCAGGAAGAGGAGAAGGAGCAGGAGGAGGAGAAGGAGCAGGAGGAGGAAAAGGAGCTGGAGGAAGAGAAGGAGCAGGATGTGGAGAAGGAGGAGGAGGATGAGAAGGAGCTGGAAGTGGAGAATGAGCAGGAGGTGGAGAAGGAGGAGGAGGAGGAGAAGGAGGAGGAGGAGGTGAAGGTGCAGGAGGATGAGAAGGAGCAGGAGGAGGAGAAGGTGCAGGAGGGGGAGAAGGAGCAGGAGAAGGAGGGGTAGCGGGAGATGGAGCGGAAGGGGGAAAAGGAGCAGGAGATGGAGAGGGAGCAGGAGGTGGAGAAACAGCAGGACGTGGAGAAGTAGCAGGATGTGGAGAAGGAACAGGAGGGGAAGAAGGAGCAGGATCGGAGAAGGAGCAGGAGTAAGAGGGGTAGCAGGAGATGGAGCGGAAGGGGGAGAAGGAGCAGGAGATGGAGAGTGAGCAGGAGGTGGAGATGGAGCAGGAGGTGGAGAAGGAACAGGTGATGGAAAAGGAACTGGATGTGGAGAAGGAGGAGGAGGAGGAGGAGAAGGTGCAGGAGGATGGGAAGGAGCAGGATGTGGAGAAGGAGGAGAAGGAGGAGGAGGAGAAGGTGCAGGAGGAAGAGAAGGAGCTGGAAGTGGAGAAGGAGCAGGAGGTGGAGAAGGAGGAGGAGGAGGAGAAGGAGCAGGAGGAGGAGAAGGAGCAGGAGGGGGAAGGAGCAGGAGTAGGAGGGGTAGCAGGAGATGGGGCGGAAGGGGGAAAAGAAGCAGTAGATGGAGAGAGAGCAGGAGGTGGAGAAGCAGCAGGACGTGGAGAAGGAGCAGGAGGATGAGGTGGAGCAGAATGAGATGGAGCAGGCGGTGGAGAAGGAGCAGGATGAGGAGAAGGAGCAGGAGGAGGAGAAGGAGCAGGAGGAGGAGAAGCAGCAGGAGGAGGATAGGGAGCAGGAGGAGGATAAGGAGCAGGAGGAGGAAAAGGAGCTGGAGGAGGAGAAGGAGCAGGATGTGGAGAAGGAGGAGGAGGAGGAGGAGAAGGTGCAGGTGGAGGAGTCGGAGCTCGAAGTGGTGAATGAGCAAGAGGTAGAGAAGGAGGAGGAGGAGTAGGAGGAGGAGGAGGAGAAGGTGCAGGAGGATGAGAAGGAGCAGGAGGAGGAGAAGGAGCAGGAGGAGGAGAAGGTGCAGGAGGGGGAGAAGGAGCAGGAGTAGGAGGGGTAGCAGGAGATGGAGTGGAAGGGGGTAAAGGAGCAGGAGATGGAGAGGGAGCAGGAGGTGGAGACACAGCAGGACGTGGAGAAGGAGCAGGACGTGGAGAAGGAGCAGGAGGGGGAGAAGGAGCAGGATGGGAGAAGGAGCAGGAGTAATAGGGGTAGCAGATGATGGAGCGGAAGGGGGAGAAGGAGTAGGAGATGGAGAGTGAGCAGGAGGTGGAGATGGAGCAGGAGGTGGAGAAGGAACAGGAGATGGAAAAGGAACTGGATGTGGAGAACGAGGAGGAGGAGGAGGAGAAGGTGCAGTAGGATGAGAAGGAGCAAGAGGAGGAGAAGGAGCAGGAGGAGGAAAAGGATCAGGAGGAGGAGAAGGAGCAGGATGAGGAGATGGAGCAGGACGTGGAGAAGTAGCAGGAGGAGGAGAAGGAGAAGGAGCCTGAGTTGGAGAAGGAGCAGGAGGAGGAGGTGGAGCAGAATGAGATGGAGCAGGCGGTGGAGAAGGAGCAGGATGAGGAGAAGGAGCAGGAGGATGGGAAGGAGCAGGAGGAGGAGAAGGAGCAGGAGGAGGAGAAGGAGCAGGAGGAGGAAAAGGAGCTGGTGGAGGAGAAGGAGCAGGATGTGGAGAAGGAGGAGGAGGAGGAGGAGAAGGTGCAGGTGGAGGAGTCGGAGCTGGAAGTGGTGAATGAGCAAGAGGTAGAGAAGGAGGAGGAGGAGAAGGAGGAGGAGGAGGAGGAGAAGGTGCAGGAGGATGAGAAGGAGCAGGAGGAGGAGAAGGTGCAGGAGGGGGAGAAGGAGCAGGAGTAGGAGGGGTAGCAGGAGATGGAGCGGAAGGGGGTAAAGGAGCAGGAGATGGAGAGGGAGCAGGAGGTGGAGACACAGCAGGACGTGGAGAAGGAGCAGGACGTGGAGAAGGAGCAGGATGGGGAGAAGGAGCAGGATGGGAGAAGGAGCAGGAGTAATAGGGGTAGCAGGAGATGGAGCGGAAGGGGGAGAAGGAGCAGGAGATGGAGAGTGAGCAGGAGGTGGAGATGGAGCAGGAGGTGGAGAAGGAACAGGAGATGGAAAAGGAACTGGATGTGGAGAACGAGGAGGAGGAGGAGGAGAAGGTGCAGTAGGATGAGAAGGAGCAAGAGGAGGAGAAGGAGCAGGAGGAGGAAAAGGATCAGGAGGAGGAGAAGGAGCAGGATGAGGAGATGGAGCAGGACGTGGAGAAGTAGCAGGAGGAGGAGAAGGAGAAGGAGCCTGAGTTGGAGAAGGAGCAGGAGGAGGAGAAGGAGCAGGAGGATGGGAAGGAGCAGGAGGAGGAGAAGGAGCAGGAGGAGGAGAAGGAGCAGGAGGAGGAAAAGGAGCTGGAGGAGGAGAAGGAGCAGGATGTGGAGAAGGAGGAGGAGGAGGAGAAGGTGCAGGTGGAGGAGTCGGAGCTGGAAGTGGTGAATGAGCAAGAGGTAGAGAAGGAGGAGGAGGAGAAGGAGGAGGAGGAGGAGAAGGTGCAGGAGGATGAGAAGGAGCAGGAGGAGGAGAAGGTGCAGGAGGGGGAGAAGGAGCAGGAGTAGGAGGGGTAGCAGGAGATGGAGCGGAAGGGGGTAAAGGAGCAGGAGATGGAGAGGGAGCAGGAGGTGGAGACACAGCAGGACGTGGAGAAGGAGCAGGACGTGGAGAAGGAGCAGGAGGGGGAGAAGGAGCAGGATGGGAGAAGGAGCAGGAGTAATAGGGGTAGCAGGAGATGGAGCGGAAGGGGGAGAAGGAGCAGGAGATGGAGAGTGAGCAGGAGGTGGAGATGGAGCAGGAGGTGGAGAAGGAACAGGAGATGGAAAAGGAACTGGATGTGGAGAACGAGGAGGAGGAGGAGGAGAAGGTGCAGTAGGATGAGAAGGAGCAAGAGGAGGAGAAGGAGCAGGAGGAGGAAAAGGATCAGGAGGAGGAGAAGGAGCAGGATGAGGAGATGGAGCAGTACGTGGAGAAGTAGCAGGAGGAGGAGAAGGAGAAGGAGCCTGAGTTGGAGAAGGAGCAGGAGGAGGAGGTGGAGCAGAATGAGATGGAGCAGGCGGTGGAGAAGGAGCAGGATGAGGAGAAGGAGCAGGAGGATGGGAAGGAGCAGGAGGAGGAGAAGGAGCAGGAGGAGGAGAAGGAGCAGGAGGAGGAGATGGAGCAGGAGGAGGAGAAAGAGCAGGATGTGGAGAAGGAGGAGGAGGAGGAGGAGGAGGAGAAGGTCTAGGAAGAGGAGGAGGAGCAGGAGGAGGAGAAGGAGGAGAAGGAGGAGGAGGAGAAGGTGCAGGAGGAGGAGAAGGAGCTGGAACTGGAGAATGAGCAGGAGGTGGAGAAGGAGGATGAGGAGGAGAAGGAGCAGGAGGAGGAGAAGGAGCAGGAGGGGGAGAAGGAGCAGTAGTAGGAGGGGTAGCAGGAGATGGGGCAGAAGGGGGAAAAGAAGCAGGAGATGGAGAGGGAGCAGGAGGTGGAGAAGCAGCAGGACGTGGAGAAGCAGCAGGACGTGGAGAAGGAGCAGGAGGGTGAGAAGGAGCAGGAGGTGGAGAAGGAGCAGGAGGAGGAGAAGGAGCAGGAGGGGAGAAGGAGCAGGAGTAAGAGGGGTAGCAGGAGATGGAGCGGAAGGGGGAGAAGGAGCAGGAGATGGAGAGGGAGCAGGAGGTGGAGAAGGAGCAGGATGTGCAGAAGGAACAGGAGATGGAAAAGGAACAGAAGCTTGGGAAGGAGCAGGAGGAGAAGCAGCAGTAGGAGGAGGAGCAGAAGGAGCAGGAATTGGAGAATGAGCAGGAGATGGAGAAGGAGAAGGAGGAGGTGATGGAGCAGAAGGTGGGGAAGGAGCAGGAGGGGGAGAAGGAACTGGAGGGGGTGATGGAACTGGAGGGCGAGAAGGAACTGGAGGGGGAGAAGGATCAGGAGGAGGAGGGGGAGCAGAAGGTGAAGGAGCAGGAGGTGGAAAAGGAGCAGGACGAGGGGATGGAAACTGGAGGAGGAGAAGGGGCAGGAGGTGGAGAAGGAGCAGGAGGTGGAGAAGTAGCAGGAGCAGGAGAATTAGCAGCAGGAGGAGAAGAAGCCGGAGGAGGACACGGAGCAGGAGGAAGAGAAGGAGCAGAAGGAGCAGGAGGTGGAGATGGAGCAGGACGTGGAGAAGTAGCAGGAGGAGGAGAAGGAGAAGGTGCCTGAGTTGGAGAAGGAGCCGGAAGTGGAGGAGGAGCAGGAAGTGGAGTACGAGCTGGAGGAGGAGAACGAGCTGGAGGAGGAGAACGCGCTGGAGGAGGAGGTGGAGCAGGAGGAGGGTAAGGAGCAGGAAGAGGAGAAGGAGCAGGAGGTGGAGAAAGAGAAGGAGGTGGAGAAGGAGCAGGAGGAGGAGGACGAGCAGAAGGAGAAGGAGCAGGCAGTGGAGAAGGACTG
Source organism: Heptranchias perlo (assembly GCF_035084215.1). Classification (NCBI taxonomy): domain Eukaryota; kingdom Metazoa; phylum Chordata; class Chondrichthyes; order Hexanchiformes; family Hexanchidae; genus Heptranchias; species Heptranchias perlo. Next base: position 390,711 of record NW_027139453.1, on the reverse strand, counting down.
GGAGGAGGAAAACGAGCAGGAGGAGGGAAAGGAGCAGGAGGTGGAGAAGGAGCAGGAGGTGGAGAAGGAGCAGGAGCAGAAGAAGGAGCAGGATGAGGAGATTGAGCTGGAGGAGGAGAATGAGCAGGAGGGGGTGAACTAGCAGGAGGAGGAGAAGGAGCAGCAGGCGGAGAAGGAGCAGGAGGAGTAGAAGGAGCAGGAGGTGGAGAAGGAGCGGGAGGAGGGGAACGAGCAGGAGGAGGAGAAGGAGCAGGGTGATGAGAACGAGCAGGGTGATGAGAACGAGCAGGAGGAGGAGGAGTAGCAGGAGGTGGAGAAGGAGCAGGAGGGGGAGAAGGAGCAGGAGTGGGAGTTGTAGCAGGAGATGGAGCGGAATGGCGGAAAGGAGCACGAGATGGAGTCGGAGCAGGAGGTGGAGAAGGAGCAGGACGTGGAGAAGGAGCAGGACGTGGAGAAGGAGCAGGACGTGGGGAAGGAGCAGGAGGGGGAGAAGGAGCAGGAGAGGGAGAAGGAGCAGGAGAAGGGGTTTAGCATGAGATGGAGCGGAAGGGTGAGAAGGAGCAGGAGATGGAGTGGGAGCAGGAGGTGCAGAAGGAGCAGGAGGTGGAGAAGCAACAGGGGATGGAGAAGGAACAGGAGCTGGAGAAGGAGCAGGAGGAGGAGACGGAGCAAGAGGAGGAGGTGCAGACGGAGCAGGAATTGGAGAAAGAGCAGGAGATGGAGAAGGAGCAGGAATTGGAGAATGAGCAGGAGATGGAGAAGGAGAAGGACGTGGAGAAGGAGCAGGAGGGTGAGAAGGAGCAGGAGGTGGAGAAGGAGCAGGAGGAGGAGAAGGAGCAGGAGGGGAGAAGGAGCAGGAGTAAGAGGGGTAGCAGGAGATTGAGCCGAAGGGGGAGAAGGAGCAGGAGATGGAGAGGGAGCAGGAGGTGGAGAAGGAGCAGGATGTGCAGAAGGAACAGGAGATGGAAAAGGAACAGAAGCTTGGGAAGGAGCAGGAGGAGAAGCAGCAGTAGGAGGAGGAGCAGAAGGAGCAGGAATTGGAGAATGAGCAGGAGATGGAGAAGGAGAAGGAGGAGGTGATGGAGCAGAAGGTGGGGAAGGAGCAGGAGGGGGAGAAGGAACTGGAGGGGGTGATGGAACTGGAGGGCGAGAAGGAACTGGAGGGGGAGAAGGATCAGGAGGAGGAGGGGGAGCAGAAGGTGAAGGAGCAGGAGGTGGAAAAGGAGCAGGACGAGGGGATGGAAACTGGAGGAGGAGAAGGGGCAGGAGGTGGAGAAGGAGCAGGAGGTGGAGAAGTAGCAGGAGCAGGAGAATTAGCAGCAGGAGGAGAAGAAGCCGGAGGAGGACACGGAGCAGGAGGAAGAGAAGGAGCAGAAGGAGCAGGAGGTGGAGATGGAGCAGGACGTGGAGAAGTAGCAGGAGGAGGAGAAGGAGAAGGTGCCTGAGTTGGAGAAGGAGCCGGAAGTGGAGGAGGAGCAGGAAGTGGAGTACGAGCTGGAGGAGGAGAACGAGCTGGAGGAGGAGAACGCGCTGGAGGAGGAGGTGGAGCAGGAGGAGGGTAAGGAGCAGGAAGAGGAGAAGGAGCAGGAGGTGGAGAAAGAGAAGGAGGTGGAGAAGGAGCAGGAGGAGGAGGACGAGCAGAAGGAGAAGGAGCAGGCAGTGGAGAAGGACTGGGAGGAGGAAAACGAGCAGGAGGAGGGAAAGGAGCAGGAGGTGGAGAAGGAGCAGGAGGTGGAGAAGGAGCAGGAGCAGAAGAAGGAGCAGGATGAGGAGATTGAGCTGGAGGAGGAGAATGAGCAGGAGGGGGTGAACTAGCAGGAGGAGGAGAAGGAGCAGCAGGCGGAGAAGGAGCAGGAGGAGTAGAAGGAGCAGGAGGTGGAGAAGGAGCGGGAGGAGGGGAACGAGCAGGAGGAGGAGAAGGAGCAGGGTGATGAGAACGAGCAGGGTGATGAGAACGAGCAGGAGGAGGAGGAGTAGCAGGAGGTGGAGAAGGAGCAGGAGGGGGAGAAGGAGCAGGAGTGGGAGTTGTAGCAGGAGATGGAGCGGAATGGCGGAAAGGAGCACGAGATGGACTCGGAGCAGGAGGTGGAGAAGGAGCAGGACGTGGAGAAGGAGCAGGACGTGGAGAAGGAGCAGGACGTGGGGAAGGAGCAGGAGGGGGAGAAGGAGCAGGAGAGGGAGAAGGAGCAGGAGAAGGGGTTTAGCATGAGATGGAGCGGAAGGGTGAGAAGGAGCAGGAGATGGAGTGGGAGCAGGAGGTGCAGAAGGAGCAGGAGGTGGAGAAGCAACAGGGGATGGAGAAGGAACAGGAGCTGGAGAAGGAGCAGGAGGAGGAGACGGAGCAAGAGGAGGAGGTGCAGACGGAGCAGGAATTGGAGAAAGAGCAGGAGATGGAGAAGGAGCAGGAATTGGAGAATGAGCAGGAGATGGAGAAGGAGAAGGAGGTGGTGATGGAGCAGGAGTTGGAGAAGGAGCATGAGGGGGAGAAGGAAGTGGAGGGGGAGAAGGAACTGGAGGGGGAAAAGGAGCAGGAGGAGAAGGAGCAGGAAGTGGAGAAAGAGAATGAGGAGGAGGGGGAGCAGAAGCAGAAGGAACAGGAGGTGGAGAAAGAGCAGGAGGAGGAGCAGAAGGACCAGGAGGTGGAGATGGAGCAGGACGTGGAGAAGTCGCAGGAGGAGGAGAAGGAGAAGGAGCCTGAGTTGGAGAAGGAAAAGCAGGTGGAGAAGGAGCAGGAGCAGGAGAAGGAGCAGGAGGAGGAGAACGAGCTGGAGGAGGAGAAGGAGCAGGAGGATGAGAACGAGCAGGAGGAGGAGAAGAAGCAGGAGGTGGAGAAGGAGGAGGAGGAGGAGAAGGTGCAGGAGGAGGATAAGGAGGAGAAGGAGCAGTTGGAGGAGAAGGAGCAGGAGGGGGAAAAGGAGCTGGAGGGAGAGAAGGAGCAGGAGTGGGAGTTGTAGCAGGAGATGGAGCGGAAGGGCGAAAAGGAGCATGAGATGGAGACGGAGCAGGAGGTGGAGAAGAAGCAGGACGTGGGGAAGCAACAGGGGATGGAGATGGAACATGTGCTGGAGAAGGAGCAGGAGGAGGAGACGGAGCAAGAGGAGGAGGAGCAGACGGAGCAGGAATTGGAGAAAGAGCAGGAGATGGAGAAGGAGAAGGAGCAGGAATTGGGGAATGAGCAGGAGATGGAGAAGGAGAAGGAGGTGGTGATGGAGCAGGAGGTGGTGAAGGAGCATGAGGGGGTGAAGGAACTGGAGGGGGAGAAGGAATTGGAGGGCGAGAAGGAGCAGGAGGAGGAGAAGGAGCAGGAAGTGGAGAAAGAGAAGGAGGAGGAGGGGGAGCAGAAGGAGAAGGAGCAGGCGGTGGAGAAGGAGCAGGAGGAGGAGAAGGAGATGGAGCCGAAGGTGGAGAAGGAGCCGGAGGTGGAAAGGAGCAGGAGGTGGAGAAGGAGCAGAAGGAGCAGGAAGTGGAGATGGAGCAGGACGTGGAGAAGTAGCAGGAGGAGGAGAAGGAGAAGAAGACTGAGTTGGAGAAGGAAAAGGAGGTGGAGAAGAAGCAGGAAGAGGAGAAGGAGCAGGAGGAGGAGAAGGATCAGGAGGTGGAGAAGGAGCAGGAGGTGGCGAAGGAGCAGGAGGTGGAGAAGGAGCAGGAGGGGGAGAAGGAGCAGGAGGAGGAGGAGGAGCAGAAGGAGAAGGAGCAGGCGTTAGAGAAGGACTAGGAGGAGGAAAACGAGCAGGAGGGAAAGGAGCAGGAGGTGGAGAAGGAGCAGGAGGTGGAGACGGAGCAGGAAGTAGAGAACGAGCTGGAGGAGGAGAAGGAGGAGGAGGAGGAGAAGGAGCAGGAGGAGGAGAAGGAGCAGGAGGAGGAGAAGGAGCAGGAGGAGGAGAACAGGGAGGAGGAGAAGGAGCAGGAGGAGGAGAAGGAGCAGGAGGAGGAGAAGGAGCAGGAGGAGGAGTTGTAGCCGGAGGAGGAGGAGAAGGAGAAGGAGGAGGAAAAGGAGCAGGAGGAGGAAAAGGAGCAGTATGAGGAGAAGGAGCAGGAGGTGGAGAAGGAGCAGGAGGTGGAGAAGGAGCAGGAGCAGGAGAAGGAGCAGAATGCGTAGAAGGAGCAGCAGGTGGAGAAGGAGGAGGAGGACAAGGTGAAGGAGGAGGAGAAGGAGCAGGAGGTGGAGATGGAGCAGGAGGGGGAGATGGAGCAGGAGGGGGAGAAGGAGCAGGAGTAGGAGGAGAAGAAGGAGATGGAGCGGAAGGGGGAAAAGGAGCAGCAGATGGAGAGGGAGCAGGAGGTGGAGAAGGAGCAGGGCGTGGAGAAGGTGCTGGACGTGGAGAAGGAGCAGGAGGCGGAGAAGGAGCAGGAGGGGGAGAAGGAGCAGGAGGGGGTGAAGAAGCATGAGTAGGAGGGGTAGCAGGAGATGGAGCGGAAGGGGGAGTAGGAGTAGGAGATCGAGATGGAGCAGGAGGTGGAGAAGGAGCAGGAGGTGGAGAAGAAGCAGGAGATGGAGAAGGAACAGGAGCTGGAGAAGAAGCAGGAGGAGGAGACGGAGCAAGAGGAGGAGGAGCAGACGGAGCAGGAATTGGAGAAAGAGCAGTTGGAGGAGCAGGAGCAGGATTGGAGAATGAGCAGGAGATGGAGATGGAGAAGGAAAATGTGATGGAACAGGAGGTGGAGAAGGAGCAGGAGGTGGAGACGGAACTTGAGGGGGAGAATGAACTGGAGGGCGAGAAGGAACTGGAGGTGGAGAAGGAACTGGAGGTGGAGAAGGAGCCGGGCGAAGAGAAGTAGCAGGAGGAGGAGAAGGAGCAGAAGGAGCATTAGGTGGAGATGGAGCCGGAGGAGGAGATGGATCAGGAGGAGGTGAAGGAGCAGGAGGAGAGAAGCAGCCGGAGGTGGAGACGGAGCAGGAGGAGGAGAAGGAGCAGGAGGAGGTGAAGGAGAAGGAGGAGGAGAAGCATCCGAAGGTGGAGAAGGAGCATGAGCAGGAGAAGGAGCAGGAGGTCGAGACGTAGCTGGAGGAGGAGAAGGAGCAGGAGGTCGAGAAGCAGCCGGAGCAGGAGAAGGAGCAGGAGGACGAGAAGGAGCAGGAGGAGAAGATGGAGCAGGAGTTGGAGAAGGAGCTGGCGGTGGAGAAGGAGGAGGAGGAGAAGGTGCAGGAGGAGGAGAAGGAGCAGGAGATGGAGACGGAGCAGGAGGTGGAGAAGCAGCAGGACGTGCAGAAGGAGCAGGACGTGGAGAAGGAGCAGGAGGGGGAGAAGGAGCAGGGGGGAGAGATGGAGCAGGAGGGAGAGAAGGAGCAGGAGCAGGAGGGGTCGCAGGAGATGGAGCGGAAGGGGCAGAATGTGCAGGAGATGGTGATGGAGCATGAGGTGGAGAAGGAGCAAGCGGTGGAGAAGGAACATGAGATGGAGAAGGAACAGGAGCTTGAGAAGGAGGGGAAGGAGCAGGAGGAGGAGGAGCAGATGGAGCAGGAATTGGAGAAAGAGCAGTTGGATGAGAAGGAGCAGGAATTGATCCCAGCTGCCTATCCATGTCATATGCCTCCTTCTTCTTTTTGACTAGGGCCTCAATCTCCCGAGTCATCCAAGGTTCCCTACTTCTACCAGCCTTGCCCTTCACTTTATAAGGAATGTGCTTACCCTGAACCCTGGTTAACACACTTTTGAAAGCCTCCCACTTACCAGACGTCCCTTTGCCTGCCAACAGACTCTCCCAATCAACTTCTGAAAGTTCCTGTCTAATACCATCAAAATTGGCCTTTCCCCAATTTAGAATTTTAACTTTTGGGCCAGACCTATCCTTCTCCATAGCTATCTTAAAACTAATGGAATTATGATCACTGGTCCCAAAGTGATCCCTCACTAACACTTCTGTCATCTGCCCTTCATTATTTCCCAAGAGGAGGTCAAGTTTTGCCCCCTCTCTAGTCGGGCCATCCACATACTGAATGAGAAATTCCTCCTGAATACACTCAACAAATTTCTCTCCATCCAAGCCCCTAATGCTATGGCTGTCCCAGTCAATGTTGGGAAAGTTAAAGTCCCCTACTATTACCACCCTATTTTTCTTGCAGCTGTCTGTAATCTCCTTACATATTTGCTCCTCAATTTCCCGTTGACTATTTGGGGGTCTGTAGTACAATCCTATCAAAGTGATCTCTCCCTTCTTATTTTTCAGTTCTACCCATATAGACTCAGTGGGCGAACCCTCGGATATATCCCCTCTCACTACTGCCGTGATGTTCTCCCTAATCAAGAACGCAACTCCCCCTCCTCTCTTACCTCCTGCTCTATCTTTCCTACAGCATCTGTACCCTGGAACATTGAGCTGCCAGTCCTGCCCCTCCCTTAGCCATGTTTCAGTAATAGCTATAACATCCCAGTCCCATGTACCCATCCATGCCCTGAGTTCATCTGCCTTGCCCATCAGACTTCTTGCATTGAAATAAATGCAGTTTAATCTAGACTTCCCTTGGTCTTTGCCCTGCTTTCTCAGACCATCTGTCCGGTCATGTTCTGTACACTCTCCCTTACTGCCTTTTGTTTCTGTCTCCACTTTATTTCCCACTGACTTCCTGCATCGGTTCCCATCCCCCTGCCACATTAGTTTAAACCCTCCCCAACAGCACTGGCAAACACTCCCCCTAGGACATTGGTTCCAGTCCTGCCCAGATGCAGACCGTCCAATTTGTACTGGTCCCACCTCCCCCAGAACCGGTTCCAATGGCCCAGGAATTTGAATCCCTCCCTCTTGCACCATCTCTCAAGCCACGTATTCATCTTAGCTATCCTGTCATTCCTACTCAAAATTCTATTCAAAATCTTTTCCCAAAGGTAGGGGAGTCTATAACGAGAGGGCATAGATACAAAAGGGTCCAGAGGGGCAATTTCTTCACTCAAAGGGTGGTGAGTGTCTGGAACGAGCTGCCAGAGGCAGTAGTGGAGGCGGGTACAATTTTGTCTTTTAAAAAGAATTTGGACAGTTACATGGGTAAGATGGGTATAGAGGGATATGGGCCAAGTGCAGGCAATTGGGACTAGCTTAGTGGTATAAACTGGGCGACATGGACATGTTGGGCCGAAGGGCCTGTTTCCATGTTGTAACTTCTATGATTCTATGATTCTATGATTCTATACTCTGACTAACCCGTGGCACTGGTAGCAATCCTGAGATTACTACCTTTGAGGTCCTACTCTTTAGTTTAACTCCTAACTCCCTAAATTCAGCTTGTAGGACCTCATCCTGTTTTTTACCTATATCGTTGGTGCCTATATGCACCACGACAACTGGCTGTTCACCCTCCCCCTCCAGAATGTCCTGCAGCCGCTCCGAGACATCCTTGACCCTTGCACCAGGGAGGCAACATACCATCCTGGAGTCTCGGTTGCGTCCGCAGAAACGCCTGTCTGTTCCCCTTACAATTGAGTCCCCTATCACTATAGCTCTGCCACTCTTTTTCCTGCCCTCCTGTGCAGCAGAGCCAGCCACGGTGCCATGAACCTGGCCACTGCCACCTTCCCCTGGTGAGCCATCTCCCCCAACAGTATTCAAAACGGTATACCTGTTTTGGAGGGAGATGACCGCAGGGGACCCCTGCACTGCCTTCCTACTCTTCCTCTACTGTTGGTCACCCATTCACTATCTCCCTCAGTAATTTTTATCTGCGGTGTGACCAACTCACTGAACGTGCTATCCACGACTTTCTCAGCATCGCGGATGCTCCAAAGTGAGTCCATCTGCAGCTCCAGAGCCGTCAAGCGGTCAAACAATAGCTGCAGCTGGACACACTTCCCGCAGGTGAAGGAATCAGGGATACAGGAAGGAGCCCTGATTCCTTCACCTGCGGGAATTCCCACATCCCACAAGAGGAACATGACACGGCCCTGGGATCTCCTGCCATGACTTAACCCTTAAATTAGCTTAAGGACAACTACAATGTCAAGAGAAAAAAATAGGAAAGAAAAACTACTTCCCAATCCCTTGAAGAGTATAGAGATTGCCAGAGTAGAGTTAAGAGAGAAATCAGGAGGGCAAAAAGGGGATATGAGATTGCTTTGGCAGATCAGGCAAAGGTGAATCCAAAGAGCTTCTACAAATACATAAAGGGCAAAAGGGTAACTAGGGAGAGAGTAGGGCCTCTTAAGGATCAACAAGGTCATCTATGTGCGGAACCACAAGAGATGGGTGAGATCCTGAATGAATATTTCACATCGGTATTTACGGTTGAGAAAGGCATGGATGTTAGGGAACTTGGGGAAATAAATAGTGATGTCTTGAGGAGTGTACATATTACAGAGAGGGAGGTGCTGGAAGTCTTAACGCGCATCAAGGTAGATAAATCTCCGGGACCTGATGAAATGTATCCCAGGACGTTATGGGAGGTTAGGGAGGAAATTGCGGGTCCCCTAGCAGAGATATTTGAATCATCCACCGCTACAGGTGAGGTGCCTGAAGATTGGAGGGTAGCAAATGTTGTGCCTTTGTTTAAGAAGGGCGGCAGGGAAAATCCTGGGAACGACAGACCAGTGAGCCTGACATCTGTAGTGGGTAAGTTGTTAGAGGGTATTCTGAGGGACAGGATCTACAGGCATTTGGAGAGGCAGGGACTAATTAGGAATAGTCAGCATGGTTTTGTGAGAAGAAAATCATGTCTCACGAATTTGATTGAGTTTTTTGAAGGGGTAACCAAGAAGATAGATGAGGGCTGTGCAGTAGACGTGGTCTACATGGACTTCAGCAAAGCATTTGACAAGGGACCGCATGGTAGGTTGTTACATAAGGTTAAATCTCATGGGATCCAATGTGAGGTAGCCAATTGGATACAAAATTGGCTTGACGACAGAAGACAGAGGGTGGTTGTAGAGGGTTGTTTTTCAAACTGGATGCCTGTGTCCAGCGGTGTGCCTCAGGGATCGGTGCTGGGTCCGCTGTTATTTGTTATTTATATGAATGATTTGGATGAGAATTTAGGAGGCATGGTTAGTAAGTTTGCAGATGACACCAAGATTGGTGGCATTGTGGACAGTGAAGAAGGTTATCTAGGATTGCAACGGGATCTTGATAAATTGGGCCAGTGGGCCGATGAATGGCAGATGGAGTTTAATTTAGATAAATGTGAGGTGATGCATTTTGGTAGATCGAATCGGGCCAGGACCTACTCCGTTAATGGTAGGGCGTTGTGGAGAGTTAGAGAACAAAGAGATCTGGGAGTACAGATTCATAGCTCCTTGAAAGTGGAGTCACAGGTGGATCGGGTGGTGAAGAAGGCATTCAGCATGCTTGGTTTCCTTGGTCAGAACATTGAATGCAGGAGTTGGGATGTCTTGTTGAAGTTGTACAGGGCATTGGTGAGGCCACACTTGGAGTACTGTGTACAGTTCTGGTCACCCTATTATAGAAAGGATATTATTAAACTAGAAAGAGTGCAGAAAAGATTTACTAGGATGCTACCGGGACTTGATGGTTTGACTTACAGGGAGAGGTTAGACAGACTGGGACTTTTTTCCCTGGAGAGCAGGAGGTTAAGGGGTGATCTTATCGAAGTCTATAAAATAATGAGGGGCATAGATAAGGTCGATAGTCAAAATCTTTTCCCAAAGGTAGGGGAGTGTATAACGAGGGGGCATAGATTTAAGGTGAGAGGGGAGAGATACAAAAGGGTCCAGAGGGGCAATTTTTTCACTCAAAGGGTGGTGAGTGTCTGGAACGAGCTTGTAGAGGCAGTAGTAGAGGCGGGTACAATTTTGTCTTTGAAAAAGCATTTGGACAGTTACATGGGTAAGATGGGTATAGAGGGATATGGGCCAAGTGCAGGCAATTGGGACTAGCTTAGTGGTATAAACTGGGCGACATGGACATGTTGGGCCGAAGGGCCTGTTTCCATGTTGTAACTTCTATGAAAAAAATGAACAGGAGATGGAGAAGGAGAAGGAGGAGGTGATGGAGCAGGAGGTAGAGAAGGAGCAGAAGGGGGAGAAGCAACTGGAGGGGGAGAAGGAGCAGTAGCAGGAGAAGGAGCAGGTTGTGGAGATCGAGCTGGAGGAGGAGAATGAGCAGGAGGAGGAGGAGGATAAGGTGCCGAAGGTGGAGAAGGAGCAGGAGGAGGAGAAGTAGCAGGAGGAGGTGAAGGAGCAGGAGGAGGAGAAGGAGCAGGAGGAGGAGGATGAGCAGGAGAAGGAGGAGGAGCCGGAGGAGGAGATGGAGCAGGAGGAGGAGATGGAGCAGGAGGAAGAGATCGAGCCAGAGGAGGGGAAGTAGCAGGAGGAGGAGAAGGAGCCGGAGCAGGAGAAGGAGCAGGAGGTGTTGAAGCAGCAGGAGCAGGTGGTCGAGATGGAGCAGGAGGAGGAGTGGGAGCAGAAGGAGAAGGAGCAGGAGGTGGAGAAGGAGCAGCAGGTGGAGAAGGAGCAGGAGGTGGAGATGGAGCAGGACGAGGAGAAGGAGCAGTTTGTGGAGAACGAGCTCGAGGAGGAGAACGAGCTGGAGGAGAAGGAGGAGGAGGATGAGACGGAGCAGGAGGAGGAGAAGGAGCAGGTGGAGGAGGAGGAGCCGGAAGAGGAGATGGAGCAGGAGGAGGAGATGGAGCAGGAGGAAGAGATGGAGCTGGAGGAGGAGGAGTAGCAGGAGGAGGAGAAGGAGCAGGAGGAGGAGATGTAGCCTGAGGAGCAGAATGAGCAAGAGGAGGTGAAGGAGCAGCAGGAGGAGCAGGAGCCGGATGTGGAGAAGCAGCAGGAGCAGGAGGTCGAAAAGGAGCAGGAGGAGGAGTGGGGGCAGAAGGAGAATGAGAAGGAGGTGGAGAAGAAGCAGGAGGTGGAGAAGGAGAAGGAGGTGGAGAAGGAGCAGGACGTGGAGAAGGAGAAGGAGCCTGAGTTGGAGAAGGAGCCGGAGCCGGAGCTGGAGAAGGAGCAGGAAATGGAGAAGGAGCAGTTTGTGGAGAACGAGCTGGAGGAATAGAACAAGCTGGAGGAGGAGAAGGAGGAGGAGGAGGAGGAGACGGAGTAGGGGGAGGAGAAGGAGCATGAGCTGGAGAAGGAGCAGGAGGTGGAGAATGAGCAGGAGGTGGAGAAGGAGCAGAAGGAGGAGGGGGAGCAGAAGGACAAGGAGCAGGCGGTGGAGAAGGAGCAGGAGGAGGAGAAGGAGCAGGAGGAGGAGAAGCAGCAGGAGGAGGAGAAGAAGCAGGAGGAAGGGAAGGAGCAAGAGGTGGAGAAGGAGCAGGATGTGGAGAAGGAGCAGAAGCAGGAACAGGAGATAGAGCAGGAGGAGGAGAACGAGCAGGTGGAGGAGAAGGAACAGGAGGAGGAGCAGTAGCAGAAGGAGGAGAACGAGCAGGAGGAGGAAAAGGAGGAGAAGGAGGAGAAGGAGCAGGAGGTGGAGAAGGAGCTGGAGGAGGAGAAGGAGCAGGAGGAGGAAAAGGAGCCGGAGGAGGAGAAGGAGCAGGCGGAGGTGAAGGAGCAGGAGGAGGAGAAGGAGCAGGAGGTCGAGAAGTAGCAGGAAGTGGCGCAGGAGAAAGGGCAGGAGAAGGAGAAGGAGCAGGAGAAGGAGAAGGAGCAGGTGGAGGAGAAAGAGCAGGAGCAGGAGGGGTAGCAGGACATGGAGCGTAAGGGGGAGAATGAGCAGGAGATGGAGAGGGATCAGGAGGTGGAGAATGAGCCGGATGGGGAGAAGGAGCAGGAGGGGGAGAGAAGCAGGTGGGGCAGATGGAGCAGGAGTAGGAGGGGTAGCAGGAGATGGAGCGGAAGGGGGCGATGGAGGAGGTAATGGGGAGCGAGCAGGAGGTGGAGAATGAGCAGGAGGTGGAGAAGGAGCAGGAGGAGGAGGACGGGCAGGAGAAGGAGGAGGAGCCGGAGGAGGAGATGGAGCAGGAGGAGGAGATGGAGCAGGAGGAACAGATGGAGCCGGAGGAGGGGAAGTAGCAGGAGGAGGAGAAGGAGCTGGAGCAGGAGAAGGAGCAGGAGGATGTGCAGGAGCAGCAGGAGGAGAAGGAGCCGGAGGTGTTGAAGCAGCAGGAGCAGGAGGTCGAGATGGAGCAGGAGGAGGAGGGGGAGCAGAAGGAGAAGGAGCAGGAGGTGGAGAAGCAGCTGCAGGTGGAGAAGGAGCAGGAGGTGGAGATGGAGCAGGAGGTGGAGATGGAGCAGTTTGTGGAGAACGAGCTGGAGGAGGAGAACGAGCTGGAGGAGGAGAAGGAGGAGGAGGATGAGACGGAGCAGGAGGAGGAGAAGGAGCAGGTGGAGGAGGAGGAGCCGGATGAGGAGATGGAGCAGGAGGAGATGGAGCAGGAGAAAGAGATGGAGCTGGAGGAGGAGAAGTAGCAGGAGGAGGAGAAGGATCAGGAGGAGGAGATGGAGCCGGAGGAGCAGAATGAGCAAGAGGAGGTGAAGGAGCAGCAGGAGGAGAAGGAGCCGGATGTGGAGAAGCAGCAGGAGCAGAAGGTCGAGAAGGAGCAGGAGGAGGAGTGGGGGCAGAAGAAGAAGGAGCAGGAGGTGGAGAAGAAGCAGGAGGTGGTGAAGGAGAAGGAGGTGGAGAAGGAGCAGGACGTGGAGAAGGAGCAGTTTGTGGAGAACGAGCTGGAGGAATAGAAGGAGCTGGAGGAGGAGAAGGAGGAGGAGGAGGAGAGGGAGTAGGGGGAGGAGAAGGAGCAGGAGCTGGAGAAGGAGCAGGAGGTGGAGAATGAGCAGGAGGTGGAGAAGGAGCAGAATGAGGAGGGGGAGCAGAAGGACAAGGAGCAGGCGGTGGAGAAGGAGTAGGAGGAGGAGAAGGAGCAGGGGGAGGAGAAGCAGCAGGAGGAGGAGAACAGCAGGAGGAGGAGAAGAAGCAGGAGGAAGGAAAGGAGCAAGAGGTGGAGAAGGAGCAGTACTTGGAGAAGGAGCAGAAGCAGGAGCAGGAGATAGAGCAGGAGGAGGAGAACGAGCAGAAGGAGGAGAAGGAGCAGGAGGAGGAAAAGGAGGAGAAGGAGGAGAAGGAGCAGTAGGTGGAGAAGGAGGAGGAGAAGGAGCAGGAGGAGGAAAAGGAGCCGGAGGAGGAGAAGGAGCAGGCGGAGGTGAAGGAGCAGGAGGAGGAGAAGGAGCTCCACTCCTCACTCTTTATTTACCTGCTACACTCCTCGCTCTTTATTTACCTGCTCCACTCTTCACTCTTGATGTGCCTGCTCATCTCCTCGCTCTTTATACACCTCCTCCGCTCCTCACTCTTTATTTACCTGGTCCGCTCCTCACTCTTTATTTACCTGCTCCTCTCCTCACTCTTTATTCAACTGCTCCACTCCTGGTTCTTTATTAACCTGCTCCACTTATCGTTCTTTATTGATCTGATCCGCTCTTCATTCTTTATTTACCAGCTCCACGATGTGCTCTTAAATTTCCTGCTCCGCTCCTCACTCTTTATTTACCTGCTCTGCTCCTCGCTCTTTATTTATCTGCTCATCTCCTCGCTCTTTTTTTGCCTGCTCCCCTCCTCGCTCTTTATTTACCTGCTCCGCTCCTCATTCTTTATTTACCTGCTCTGCTCCTCGAGATTTATGAATCTGCTCCTCTCCTCGCTATTTATTTACCTGCTCCGCTCCTCGCTCTTTATTTACCTGCTACGCTCCTCACTCTTTATTTACCTGCTCCTCTCCTCACTCTTTATTAAACTGCTCCACTCCACGCTCTTTATTGATCTGATCCGCTCCTCACTCTATATTTACCAGCTCCACCATGTGCTCTTAAATTTCCTTCTCCGCTCCTCACTCTTTATTTACCTGCTCTGCTCCTCGCTCTTTATTTATCTGCTGCTCTCCTCGCTCTTTTTTTGCCTGCTCCTCTCCTCGCTCTTTATTTACCTGCTGCCCTCCTCGCTCTTTATTTACCTGCTCCGCATCTCACTCTGTTTTTCCCTGCTCCTCTCCTCGCTCTTTATTTACCTGCTCCTCTCCTCGCTCTTTATTTCCCGGCTCCGCTCCTAACTCTTTATTTACCTGCTCAGCTCCTCGCTCCTTATTTACCTGCTCCTCTCCTCACTCTTTATTAAACTGTTCCACTCCTCGTTCTTTGTTAACCTGCTCCACTTATCGTTCTTTATTGATCTGATCCGCTCTTCACTCTTTATTTACCAGCTCCACGATGTGCTCTTAAATTTCCTGCTCCGCTCCTCACTCTTTATTTACCTGCTCTGCTCCTCGCTCTTTATTTATCTGCTCCTCTCCACGCTCTTTTTTTGCCTGCTCCTCTCCTCGCTCTTTATTTACCTGTTCCGCTCCTCACTCTTTATTTTCCTGCTCTGCTCCTCACTCTTTATTTACCTGCTCTACTCCTCACTCTTTATTTACCTGCTCCTCTCCTCGCTCTTTTTTTTGCTTGCTCCTCTCCTCCCTCTTTATTTACCTGCTCCTCTCCTCGCTCTTTCTTTACCTGCTCTGCTTCTCACTCTTTTTTTACCTGCTCCTCTCCTCGCTCTAAATTTATCTGCTCCTCTCCTCGCTCTTTATTTTTCTGCTCCATTCCTCGCTCTTAATTTATCTGCTCCTCTCCTCGCTCTTCATTTACCTGCTCCTCTCCTCGTTCTTAATTTACCTGCTCCTCTCCTCACTCTTTATTAACGGAATGTTGGCTTTTATTGCTCGGGGGATAGAATATAAAAACAAGGAGGTATTGCTGCAGTTATATAAGGTATTGGTGAGACCGCACCTGGAATACTGCATACAGTTTTGGTCTCCATACTTAAGAAAAGACATACTTGCTCTCGAGGCAGTACAAAGAAGGTTCACTCGGTTAATCCCGGGGATGAGGGGGCGGACATATGAGGAGAGGTTGAGTAGATTGGGACTCTACTCATTGGAGTTCAGAAGAATGAGAGGCGATCTTATTGAAACATATAAGATTGTGAAGGGTCTTGATCGGGTGGATGCAGTAAGGATGTTCCCAAAGATGGGTGAAACTAGAACTAGGGGGCATAATCTTAGAATAAGGGGCTGCTCTTTCAAAACTGAGATGAGGAGAAACTTCTTCACTCAGAGGGTGGTCGGTCTGTGGAATTTGCTGCCCCAGGAAGCTGTGGAAGCTACATCATTAGATAAATTTAAAACAGAAATAGACAGTTTCCTAGAAGTAAAGGGAATTAGGGGTTATGGGGAGCGGGCAGGAAATTGGACATGAAGCTGAGTTCGGATCGGTCAATGCCCTGTGGGTGGCGGAGATGGCCCAGGGGCTATGTGGCCGGGTCCTGCTCCGACTTCTTGTGTTCTTTAGATTTGTGGTTGGGATCAGATCAGCCATGATCTTATTGAATGGCGGAGCAGGCTCGAGGGGCCGATTGGCCTACTCCTGCTCCAATTTCTTATGTTCTTATGTTCTTATGCTCCACACCTCGCTCTTTATTGATCTGGTCCGCTCCTCACTTTATATTTAACAGCTCCACGATGTGCTTTAAATTTCATGCTCCGCTCCTCACTCTTCATTTACCTGCTCCTCTCCTCACTCTTTATTTACCTGCTCTGCTCCTCGCTGCTTGTTTACCTGCTCCGCTCTTCACTCTTTATTTACCTGCTCCACTCCTCACTCTTTATTTACCTGCTCCTCTCCTCACTCTTTATTTACCTGCTCCTCTCCTCACTCTTTATTTACCTCCTCCTCTCCTCACTCTTTATTTACCTGCTCCACACTGTACTCTTTATTCACCTCCTCCACTCCTCACTCTTTATTCACCTCCTCCACTCCTCACTCTTTATTTACCTGCTCCACTCCTCGCTCTTTATTTACCTGCTCCACTCCTCACTCTTAATATGCCTGCTCATCTCCTCGCTCTTTATACACCTCCTCCGCTCCTCACTCTTTATTTACCTGGTCCGCTCCTCACTCTTTATTTACCTGCTCCACTCCTCACTCTTTATTCACCTCCTCCGCTCCTCACTCTTTATTTGCCTGCCCCGCTGCTCGCTCTTTATTTACCTGCTCCACTACTCGCTCTATATTTACCTGCTCCGCTCCTCACTCTTTATTTACCTGCTGCTCTCCTGGCTTTTTATTTAACTGCTCCGCTCCTCGCTCTTTAATTACCAGCTCTGCTCCTCGCTCTTTATTTACCTGCTCCAGTACTCGCTGTATATTTAGCTGGTCCTCTCCTCTCTCTTTATTAATGCTCCGCTCCACGCTCGTTGTTTACCTGCTCCACTCCTCGCTCTTTTTTTACGTGCTCCTCTCCTCACTCTTTGTTTACCTGCTCCGCTCCTCGCTCTTTATTTACCTGCTCCGTTCCTCACTCATTATTTACCTTCTCCACTCCTCGCTCTTTATTTACCTGCTCCACTCCTCACTCTTTATTTACCTGCTCCACTCCTCGCTCTTTATTCACCTCCTCCGCTCATCACTCTTTATTTACCTGCTCCGCTCCTCACTCTTTATTTACCTGCTCCGCTCCTCACTCTTTATTTACCTGCTCCACTCCTCATTCTTTAATTACCTGCTCCACTCCTCGCTCTTTATTTACCTGCTCCTCTCCTCGCTCTTTATTTCCCTGCTCCTCTCCTCGCTCTTTATTTACCAGCTCCACTCGGGGAAGTGCTTGAAGGAGGTGCTGCTTTGCCTTGCTTTTCCTATTTTTTTTCCCAGAGCGGCAGTGGACCTGAGAGTAGAAGTCTGAGATTGGGGAATAAAAGCAGCAGCAGACCTGCAACAAGAGACAACTACTGTGCGACGTCAAAGGTGAGGCAGGAGAGTCCGAGTGGTGAGCACAGGATAAAAGGAGAGTCCTGGAGCGGGAGGAGAGTCTGATGCAATTCATGGCAGCACAGCTCGCACCCGTGATATGCTCCTCCTGCACTATGTGGGAAGTCATGGACACTACCATTGTCCCTGGTGACCATGTGTGCAGGAAGTGTGTCCAGCTGCAGCTATTGGCTAACCGTCTTTCGGAGCTGGAGCTGCGGGTGGATTCACTGTGGAGCATCCGCGATGCTGAGACAATCGTGGATCGCACGTTCAGTGTGGTGGTCACACCGCAGGTGAAGAATACGCAGGCAGAAAGGAAATGGGTGACTGCCAGGCAGAGTAAAAGGACGAGGCAGGTAGAGCAGGAGCCCCCTGGGGCCATCTCCCCAGGGGGCTCCTTCAGAAGGGAGATTGAGACCATACAATGGCAACATGTTCCCGTAAAGGTCAAGGGTGGTTCCAAGAACTCCAGGGAACCTTGGATGTCAGGGGATATACGAGAATGGATTAGGAAAAAAAGGAGGGCTTTTGGCAGATACAAAAGGCTAAAGACGGAGGAAGCCCTAGAGGAGTACAAAAAGTGCAGGGGGATACTTAAAAAAGAAATTAGGAGATCAAGGAGGGGCCATGAAATGACACTGGCGAGCAAAACAAAGGAAAATCCTAAGATGTTTTATAAGTATATTAAGGGTAAGAGGATGACTAGGGGAAAAATAGGGCCCATTAGGGACAAAAATGGCAATCTGTGTGTGGAGCCGGCAGATGTAGGAGGGTTTCTAAATGAATTTTTTGCATCTGTTTTCACTATGGAGAAGGACGATGTAGACATAGAAATACGGCAGGGGGACTGTGATATACTCGAACATATTAACATCGAGCGGGAGGAGGTATTGGCGGTTTTAGCAGGCCTAAAAATGGATAAATCCACAGGCCCGGACGAAATGTATCCCAGGCTACTGTGTGAGGCAAAGGAGGAGATTGCGGGGGCTCTGACACATATATTCAGAACCTCTCTGGCCACAGGGATGTGCCAGAGGACTGGAGAACCGCTAATGTAATACCATTATTCAAGAAGGGGAGTAGGGAAAAACCGGGGAACTACAGGCCAGTGAGCCTAACATCAATGGCAGGAAAATTATTGGAAAAAATTCTGAAGGACAAAATTAGTCTCCACTTGGAGAAGCAAGGATTAATCAGGGATAGTCAACATGGCTTTGTCAAGGGAAGATCATGTCTGACTAATTTGATTGAATTTTTTGAGGGGGTGACTCGGCGTGTGGATGAGGGTAACGCAGTGGATGTGGTATACATGGATTTCAGTAAGGCCTTCGATAAAGTCCCCCACAGGAGACTGGTCAAGAAGGTACGAGCCCATGGAATCCAGGGTGCCTTGGCACTTTGGATACAAAACTGGCTTAGTGGCAGAAGGCAGAGGGTGATGGTCGAAGGTTGTTTTTGTGACTGGAAGCCTGTGGTACCACAGTGATCGGTGCTGGGTCCATTGCTGTTTGTGGTCTACATTAATGACTTGGATATGAATGTAAAAGGTATGATCAGTAAGTTCGCTGATGATACAAAATTGGTAGGGTGGTAAATAGCGAGGAGGATAGCCTCAGTCTGCAGGACGATATAGATGAGTTGGTCAGATGGGCGGAACAGCGGCAAATGGAATTTAACCCGGAAAAGTGCGAGGTGATGCACTTTGGAGGGACTAACAAGGCAAGGGAATACACAATGAATGGGAGGACCCTAGGCAAGACAGAGGGTCAGAGGGATCTTGCTGTGCAAGTTCACAGATCCCTGAAGGCGGCGAAACAGGTAGATAGGTGGTAAAGAAGGCATATGGGATACTTGCCTTTATTAGCCGAGGCATAGAATATAAGAGCAAGGAGGTTATGATGGAGCTGCATAAAACACTGGTTAGGCCACAGCTGGAGTACTGTGTGCAGTTCTGGTCGCCACACTACAGGAAGGATGTGATCGCTTTGGAGAGGGTGCAGAGGAGATTCACCAGGATGTTACCAGGGCTGGAGCGCTTCAGCTATGAAGAGAGACTGGCAAGATTGGGTTTGTTTTCCTTGGAGCAGAGGAGGCTGAGGGGGGACATGATTGAGGTGTACAAAATTATGAGGGGCACAGATAGGATGGATACTGAGGAGCTTTTTCCCTTCGTTGAGGGTACTATAACAAGGGGACATAGATTCAAGGTAAAAGGCGGGAGGTTTAGAGGGGATTTGAGAAAGAACTTTTTCACCCAGATGGTGGTTGGAGTCTGGAACTCACTGCCTGAAAGGGTTGTGGAGGCAGGAACCCTCACAACATTCAAGAAGCATTTGGATGAGCACTTGAAATGCCATAGCATACAAGGCTACGGACCAAATGCTGGAATATGGGATGAGAGTAGACAGGGCTGATGGCCGGCGCGGACACGATGGGCCGAAGGGCCTCTATCCGTGCTGTATAACTCTATGACTCTATGACTCTATGACTCCCTCTCAAACAGATATTCTGCTTTAGACACTGTTGGGGGAGATGGCTTATCAGGGGAAAGCAGCAAGAGCCAGGTTCGGGGCACCACGGGTGGCTCTGCTGCACATGAGGGAAAGAAGAAGAGTGGCAGGGCTATAGTGATAGGGGATTCAATTGTAAGGGGAACAGATAGGCGTTTCTGCGGCCGCAAACGTGACTCCAGGATGGTATGTTGCCTCCCTGGTGCTAGGGTCAAGAATGTCACGGAGTGGCTGCAGGGCATTCTGGAAAGGGAGGGTGAACAGCCAGTAGTCGTGGTCCATATTGGTACCAACGACATGGGTTAAAAAAAGGGATGGGGTCCTGCAAGGTGAATTTATGGAGTTAGGATATAAATTAAAAAGCAGGACTTCAAAGGTAGTGATCTCAGGATTACTACCGGTGCCACGTGCTAGTGAGTATCGGAACAGGAGAATAGACAGGATGAATGCGTGGCTGCAGGGATGGTGTAGGAGGGAGGGATTTAGATTCCTGGGGCATTGGGACCGGTTCAGGGGAAGGTGGGACCTCTCCAAGCGTGATGGGTTACACCCGAGCAGGACCGGGACCAATGTCCTCGCGGGGGTGTTTGCTCGTGCTGTTGGGGAAGGTTTAAACTGGAGTGGCAGGGGGATGGGAACCTGAGCGGGGAGTCAGAAGGGAATAAAATTGAGAGCAGCAAGAGAGGGGAAGACCCAGGGGAAATCTACAATACAAATAGTACAAACAGTTGTTCAAGAACAAGTGAAAGGGAAAAGCGTAGAGCAGCGGAAAGAAAGTGTACGTTAGGCACGACAGATAAAATAAAAACTAGAGGGCGTAAGGCGATAAACCCAGCATCAAAGCTGTGGGAGGGGGTTGGGAACCTGAGCAGGGAGACAGAGGAAAGCGTGTCAGGAAGGGACAGAAGGTGTGGAGTAAAAGGTAAAGTGTTAAAAAAGGAAAAAGCAGGAACTAAGTGTCACAAAACGTATTTGAAAGTTCTTTATCTGAATGCACGTAGCATTCGTAACAAAACGGACGAGTTAACGGCGCAAATAACTATGTATGAGTGTGATCTTGTGGCCATTACAGAAACATGGCTGCAGGGTGACAACAACTGTGAATTAAATGTGCCAAGCTATTTAACAATTAGGAACGACAGGCAGGAAGGAAGGGGAGATGGGTGGCTATGTTAATAAAGGAAGGATTCACTGTAATACAGAGAAATGATATTGGGACAAAGGATCAGGATAATGAAACAGTTTGGGTAGAGATAAGGAATAATAAGGGGAAAAAACACTAGTGGGCATAATATATAGGCCTCCTAATAGTTGCAACTCTGCTGGAATTTGTATTAATCAGGAAATAGTCGGGGCATGTAATAAGGGAACAGCTATAATTAAGGGAAATTTTAACTATCATATTAATTGGACAAATCCAATTGGGCAGGGCAGCCTTGAGGAAGAGTTTATTGAGTGTATCAGGGATGGATTTCTTGAGCAGTATGTAACTGATCCGACAAGGGTGCAGGCAACCTTGGGCCTGGTCCTGTGTAATGAGCCAAGATTAATTAATAATGTCCTAGTTAAGGATCCCCTTCGAATGAGTGACCATAACATGGTTACATTCCATATCCAATTAGAGGGTGAGAAGGTTGGTTCTCAAACAAGCGTACTGAGCTTGAATAAAGGAGACCATGATGGTATGAGAGCGGAATTAATTAAAGTGGACTGGGAATATAAATTAAAGGGTAAGATGGTACATGAACAGTGGTGTTCATTGAAGGAGTTATTTTACAACTTTCAAAAAATATATATTCCACTGAGGAAAAAAGGGTGTAAAAGAAATGACAGCCATCCGTGGCTAAGTAAAGAAATTAAGGATAGTATCCGACTAAAAACAAGGACATATAAGGTAGCCAAACTTAGTGGGAGGATAGAAGATTGGGAAGTCTTCAAAAGACAGCAAAAAGTAACGAAATGATTGATTAAGAAAGGGAAGATAGATTATGAAAATTAATTAGCAAAAAATCTAAAAACAGATGGCAAGAGTTTCTACAGTTATACAAAAATAAAAGGGTGGCTAAGGCAAACGTAGGTCCCTTAGAGGATGAGACCGGGAAATTAATGGTGGGAAACATGGAGATGGCAAAAATGCTGAACAAATATTTTGTTTCAGTCTTTACGGTAGAGGACACTAAGAATATCCCAACACTGGACAAATAGGGGGCTCTAGGGGGGGAGGAGCTAAATACGATTAAAATCACGAAGGAATTGGTACTCAGTAAATTAATGGGACTCAAGGCGGATAAATCCCCTGGACCTGATGGCTTCCATCCTAGGGTCTTGAGGGAAGTGGCAGTCGGGATTCTGGATGCTTTGGTAATAATTTTCCAAAATTCTCTGGACTCAGCAAAGGTCCCGGCAGATTGGAAAACTGCTAAAAAAACACCCTTATTTAAAAAGGGTAGGAGGCAGAAGGCTGGAAATTATAGACCAGTCAGCCTAACATCTGTGGTTGTGTAAAATGTTGGAGTTTATTATTAAGGAGACAGTAGTAGAACATTTGGATGAACATAATTTAATAGGACAAAGTCAGCATGGGTTTACAAAGGGGAAGTCATGTCTGACAAATGTGCTTGAGTTCTTTGAGGACATAACGCACAGGGCGGATAAAGGGGAACCAGTGGACGTAGTGTATTTAGACTTCCAGAAGGCATTCGACAAGTTGCCACGTAAAAGATTATTGCTCAAGATAAAGAATCACTGGATTGGGGGTAATCATAGAGTCATAGAGTCATAGAGTTATTCAGCACGGATAGAGGCCCTTCGGCCCATCGTGTCCGCGCCGGCCATCAGCCCTGTCTACTCGAATCCCATATTCCAGCATTTGGTCCGTAGCCTTGTATGCTATGGCATTTCAAGTGCTCATCCAAATGCTTCTTGAATGTTGTGAGGGTTCCTGCCTCCGCAACCCTTTCAGACAGTGAGTTCCAGACTCCAACCACCCTCTGGTTGAAAAAGTTCTTTCTCAAATCCCCTCTAAACCTCCCGCCTTTTACCTTGAATCTTTGTCCCCTTGTTATCGAACCCTCAACGAAGGGTAAAACGCTCCTTAGTATCCATCCTATCTGTGCCCCTCATAATTTTGTACACCTCAATCATGTCCCCCCTCAGCCTCCTCTGCTCCAAGGAAAACAAACCCAATCTTCCCAGTTTCTCTTCATAGCTGAAGCGCTCCAGCCCTGGTAACATCCTGGTGAATCTCCTCTGCACCCTCTCCAAAGCGATCACATCCTTCCTGTAGTGCGGCGACCAGAACTGCACACAGTGCTCCAGCTGTGGCCTAACCAGTGTTTTATACAGCTCCATCATCACCTCCTTGCTCTTATATTCTATGCCTCGGCTAATAAAGGCAAGTATCCCATATGCCTTCTTTACCACCTTATCTACCTGTTCCGCCGCCTTCAGGGATCTGTGAACTTGCACAGCAAGATCCCTCTGACCCTCTGTCTTGCCTAGGGTCCTCCCATTCATTGTGTATTCCCTTGCCTTGTTAGTCCCTCCAAAGTGCATCACCTCGCACTTTTCCGGGTTAAATTCCATTTGCCACTCTACCGCCCATCTGACCAACCCATCTATATCGTCCTGCAGACTGAGGCTATCCACCTCGCTATTTACCACCCTACCAATCTTTGTATCATCAGCGAACTTACTGATCATACCTTTTACATTCATATCCAAGTCATTAATGTAGACCACAAACAGCAAGGGACCCAGCACCGATCCCTGTGGTACCCCACTGGCCACAGGCTTCCAGTCACAAAAACAACCTTCGACCATCACCCTCTGCCTTCTGCCACTAAGCCAGTCTTGTATCCAAAGTGCCAAGGCACCCTGGATTCCATGGGCTCGTACCTTCTTGACCAGTCTCCTGTGGGGGACTTTATCGAAGGCCTTACTGAAATCCATGTATACCACATCCACTGCGTTACCCTCATCCACACGCCGAGTCACCCCCTCAAAAAATTCAATCAAATTAGTCAGACATGATCTTCCCTTGACAACGCCATGTTGACTATCCCTGATTAATCCTTGCTTCTCCAAGTGGAGACTAATTTTGTCCTTCAGAATTTTTTCCAATAATTTTCCTACCACTGATGTTAGGCTCACTGGCCTGTAGTTCCCCGGTTTTTCCCTACTCCCCTTCTTGAATAATGGTATTACATTAGCGGTTCTCCAGTCCTCTGGCACATCCCCTGTGGCCAGAGAGGTTCTGAATATATGTGTCAGAGGCCCCGCAATCTCCTCCTTTTCCTCACACAGTAGCCTGGGATACATTTCGTCCGGTCCTGGGGATTTATCCATTTTTAGGCCTGCTAAAACCGCCAATACCTCCTCCCGCTCAATGTTAATATGTTCGAGTATATCACAGTCCCCCTGCCGTATTTCTATGTCTACATCGTCCTTCTCCATAGTGAAAACAGATGCAAAAAATTCATTTAGAACCCCTGCTACATCTGCCGGCTCCACACACAGATTGCCATTTTTGTCCCTAATGGGCCCTATTTGTTCCCTAGTCATCCTCTTACCCTTAATATACTTATAAAACATCTTCGGATTTTCCTTTATTTTGCTCGCCAGTGTTATTTCATGGCCCCTCCTTGATCTCCTAATTTCTTTTTTAAGTATCCCCCGGCACTTTTTGTACTCCTCTAGGGCTTCCTCCGTCTTTAGCATTTGTATCTGCCAAAAGCCATCCATTTTTTCCTAATCCATTCTCGTATATCCCCTGACATCCAAGGTTCCTTGGAGTTCTTGGAACCACCCTTGACCTTTACGGGAACATGTTGCCATTGTATGGTCTCAATCTCCCTTCTGAAAGACTCCCATTGCTCCGATGCGGATTTTCCTACAAGCAGCTGATCCCAGTCCATTTTGGCCAGATCCTGCCTTATCCTATTAAAATCGGCCTTCCCCCAATTTAGATCCTTTATTTCCGGCCCTTCCCTGTCCTTTTCCATGACCACCTTAAATCTCACCGAATTATGGTCACTCTCACCAAAGTGCTCACCTACTAGCACTTCTTCCACTTGGCCGGCCACATTCCCTAGAATTAGGTCCAGTACCGCCCCCTCTCTTGTAGGACTTTCTACATGTTGGCTCAAAAAGCTCTCCCGGATGCACGATAAGAATTTTGTACCCTCTAAGCCTTTGACACTCTGAGTATCCCAGTTAATATTGGGGAAGTTGAAATCCCCCACTATTATTACCCTATTATTTGTACAATTTTCTGAGATTTGCCTACATATCTGTTCCTCTATCTCCCCCTGACTGTTTGGGGGCCTATAGTACACTCCCATCAAAGTGCTTGCCCCCTTTTTGTTTTTAAGCTCCACCCATATGGCCTCATTAGAGGAACCTGCTAATATATCATCCCTCCTTATGGCAGTAATTGATTCTTTAATTAATATTGCGACCCCCCCTCCTCTTATACCTCCCCCTCTGTCTCGCCTGAAGATTCTGTACCCCGGAATATTGAGCTGCCAGTCTTGCCCCTCCCTCAACCATGTCTGTGTGACAGCAACAATATCATACTCCCATGTGTTTATCAACAATTCAGTTCATCCACCTTATTCGCAAGACTCCTTGCATTAAAATAGATGCCATCCAGCCTTGCCCTCACATATTTGCCCTGTCTTCCAAGCTGACTTGTTTTTTTCTCTATATTTGGCTGCACATCACCCCCTTTTGTAGCTCCACTCTGTATCCCATCCCCCTGCCAAGTTAGTTTAAACCCTCCCCCCAACAGTGCTCGCAAACCTCCCCGCAAGGATATTTGTCCCGCTCTGGTTCAGGTGCAACCCGTCTGGCATGGGTGGAGGATTGGTTATCCAAATGGAAGCAGAGAGTTGGGATAAATGGTTCATTCTCGGACTGGCAACCAGTAGCCAGTGGTGTTCCACAGGGGTCGGTGCTGGATTCCCAACTCTTGACAATCTATATTAACGATTTGGAGGAGGGGACCGAGTGTAACATATCAAAGTTTGCAGATGATACAAAGATGGGAGGGAAAGAAGAGAGTGAGAAGGACATAATAAACCTACAAGGGGATATAGACAAGCTGGGTGAGTGGGCGGAGATTTGGCAGATGCAATACAATATGAGAAAATGTGAGGTTATGCACTTTAGCAGGAAAAATCAGAGAGCAAGTTATTATCTTAATGGCGAGAAACTGGAAAGTACTGCAGTACAAAGGGATATGGGGGTCCCAGAACAAGAAAATCAAAAAGTTAGTGTGCAGGTGCAGCAGGTGATCAAGAAGGCCAACGGAATGTTGGCTTTTATTGCTAGGGGGATAGAATATAAAAACAGGGAGGTATTGCTGCAGTTCTATAAGGTATTGGTGAGACCGCACCTGGAATACTGCATACAGTTTTGGTCTCCATACTTAAGAAAAGACATACTTGCTATCGAGGCAGTACAAAGAAGGTTCACTCGGTTAATCCCGGGGATGAGGGGGCGGACATATGAGGAGAGGTTGAGCAGATTGGGACTCTACTCATTGGAGTTCAGAGGAATGAGAGTCGATCTTATTGAAACATATAAGATTGTGAAGGGGCATGATCGGGTGGATGCGGTCAGGATGTTCCCGAGGGGGAGAAACTAGAACGAGGGGGCATAATCGTAGAATAAGGGGCTGCTCTTTCAAAACTGAGATGAGGAGAAACTTCTTCACTCAGTGGGTGGTGGGTCTGTGGAATTTGCTGCCCCAGGAAGCTGTGGAAGCGACATCATTAAATAAATTTAAAACAGAAATAGACAATTTCCAAGAAGTAAAGGGAATTAGGGGTTACGGGTAGCGGGCAGGAAATTGGACATGAATTTAGATTTGAGGTTAGGATCAGATCAGCCATGATCTTATTGAATGGCGGAGCAGGCTCGAGGGGCCGATTGGCCGACTCCTGCTACTATTTCTTATTTTCTGATGTTCACTCCTCACTCTTTATTTACCTGCTCCTCGCCTCGCTCTTTGTTTACCTGCTCTGCTCCGTGCTCTTTAATTACCTGCTCATCTCCTCACTCTTTGTTTACCTGCTCCGCTCCTCACTCTTTAATTACTTGCTCCGATCCTCAATCTTTATTTAACTGCTCCTCTGCTCGCTCATTATTTACCTGCTCCTCTCCTCGCTCTTTTTTTTACTTGCTCCGTTCCTCATTCTTTGTTAACCTGCTCCGTTCCTCACTCTTTATTTACCTGCTCCTCTCCTCACTCTTTATTTAACTGCTCCTCTCCTCGCTCTTTTTTTACTTGCTCCGTTCCTCACTCTTTATTAACCTGCTCCGCTCCACACTCTTTATTTACCTGCTGCTCTCCTCGCTCTTTGTTTCCCTGCTGCCCTCCTCGCTATTTATTTACCTGCTCCGCATCTCACTCTGTTTTTCCCTGCTCCGCTCCTCGCTCTTTATTTACCTGCTCCTCTCCTCGCTCTTTATTTCCCGGCTCCGCTCCTCACTCTTTATTTACCTGCTCCGCTCCTCGCTTCTTATTAGAACATAAGAACATAAGAAATTGGAGCAGGAGTAGGCCAATCGGCCCCTCGAGCCTGCTCCGCCATTCAATAAGATCATGGCTGATCTGATCCCAACCACAAATCTAAAGAACACAAGAAGTCGGAGCAGGACCCGGCCACATAGCCCCTGGGCCCTCTCCGCCACCCACAGGGCATTGACCGATCCGAACTCAGCTTCATGTCCAATTTCCTGCCCGCTCCCCAAAACCCCTAATTCCCTTTACTTCTAGGAAACTGTCTATTTCTGTTTTAAATTTATCTAATGATGTAGCTTCCACAGCTTCCTGGGGCAGCAAATTCCACAGACCTACCACCCTCTGAGTGAAGATGTTTCTCCTCATCTCAGTTTTGAAAGAGCAGCCCCTTATTCTAAGATTATGCCCCCTAGTTCTAGTTTCACCCATCTTTGGGAACATCCTTACTGCATCCACCCGATCAAGACCCTTCACAATCTTATATGTTTCAATAAGATCGCCTCTCATTCTTCTGAACTCCAATGAGTGGAGTCCCAATCTACTCAACCTCTCCTCATATGTCCGCCCCCTCATCCCCGGGATTAACCGAGTGAACCTTCTTTGTACTGCCTCGAGAGCAAGTATGTCTTTTCTTAAGTATGGAGACCAAAACTGTATGCAGTATTCCAGGTGCGGTCTCACCAATACCTTATATAACTGCAGCAATACTTCCTTGTTTTTATATTCTATCCCCCTATCAATAAAAGCCAACATTCCGTTGGCTTTCTTGTTCACCTGCTGCACCTGCATACCAACTTTTTGATTTTCTTGCACTAGGACCCCCAGATCCCTTTGTACTGCAGTACTTTCCAGTCTCTCGCCATTAAGAAAATAACTTGCTCTCTGATTTTTCCTGCCAAAGTGCATAACCTCACATTTTCCAATATTATATTGCATCTGCCAAATCTCCGCCCACTCACCCAGCCTGTCTATATCCCCTTGCAGGTTTTTTATGTCCTCCTCACTCTCTACTTTCCCTCCCATCTTTGTATCATCTGCAAATTTTGATATGTTGCACTCGGTCCCCTCCTCCAAATCGTTAATATAGATTGTAAAGAGTTGGGGACCCAGCACCGACCCCTGTGGAACACCACTCGTTACTGGTTGCCAGTCCGAAAATGAACCATTTATCCCAACTCTCTGCTTCCTGTTCGATAACCAATCCTCCACCCATGCCAGAATATTACCCCCAATCCCGTGATTTTTTATCTTAAGTAATAATCTTTTATGTGGCACCTTGTCGAATGCCTTCTGGAAGTCTAAATACACTACGTCCACTGGTTCCCCTTTATCCACCCTATACGTTATATCCTCGAAGAACTCAAGCAAATTTGTCAGACATAAAGCCATGCTGACTTTGTCCTATTAAATTATGCTTATCTAAATGTTCCGTTACTGTCTCCTTAATAATAGACTCCAAAATTTTACCCACCACAGATGTTAAGCTAACTGGCCTATAATTTCCAGCCTTCTGCCTACTACCCTTTTTAAATAACGGTGTTACATTAGCAGTTTTCCAATCTGCCGGGACCTCTCCTGAGTCCAGGGAATTTTGGAAAACTATCACCAAAGCATCCACAATCCCTACTGCCACTTCCCTCAAGACCCTAGGATGGAAGCCATCAGGTCCAGGGGATTTATCCGCCTTGAGTCCCATTATTTTACTGAGTACCATCTCCTGAGTGATTTTAATCGTATTTAGCTCCTCCCCCCCGAGAGTCCCCTGTTTGTCCAGTGTTGGGATATTCTTAGTGTCCTCTACTGTAAAGACTGAAACAAAATATTTGTTCAGCATTTTTGCCATCTCCATGTTTCCCACCATTAATTTCCCGGTCTCATCCTCTAAGGGACCTATGTTTGCCTTAGCCACCCTTTTTCTTTTTATATAACTATAGAAACTCTTGCTATCTGTTTTTATATTTTTTGCTAATTTCTTTTCATAATCTAACTTCCCTTTCTTAATCAATCCTTTAGTTACTTTTTGCTGTCTTTTGAAGAATTCCCAATCTTCTATCCTCCCACTAAGTTTGGCTACCTTATATGTCCTTGTTTTTAGTCGGATACTATCCTTGATTTCTTTACTTAGCCACGGATGGCTGTCATTTCTTTTACACCCTTTTTTCCTCAGTGGAATATATTTATTTTGAAAGTTGTAAAATAACTCCCTAAATGAACACCACTGCTCATGTACCGTCTTACCCTTTAATCTATTTTCCCAGTCCACTTTAATCAATTCCGCTCTCATACCATCATAGTCTCCTTTATTCAAGCTCAGTACGCTTGTTTGAGAATCAACCTTCTCACCCTCTAATTGGATATGGAATTCAACCATGTTGTGGTCGCTCGTTCCAAGGGGATCCTTAACTAGGACATTATTAATTAATCCTGACTCATTACACAGGACCAGGTCCAAGGTTGCCTGCCCCCTTGTAGGATCAGTTACATACTGCTCAAGAAATCCATCCCTGATGCACTCAATGAACTCGTCCTCAAGGCTGCTCTGCCCAATTTGATTTGTCCAGTTAATATGATAATTAAAATCCCCCATAATTATGGCTGTTCCCTTATTACATGCCCCGACTATCTCCTGATTAATACTTCTTCCAGCAGAGTTGCAACTATTAGGAGGCCTATATACTACGCCCACTAATGTTTTTTTTCCCTTATTATTCCTTATCTCCACCCAAACTGTTTCATTATCTTGATGCTTTGTCCCAATATCATTTCTCTGTATTACAGTGATTCATTCCTTTATTAACATAGCCACCCCACCTCCCCTTCCTTCCTGCCTGTCCTTCCTGATTGTTAAATACCCTGGCATATTTAATTCCCAGTCGTTGTCACCCTGCAGCCATGTTTCTGTAATGGCCACAAGATCATACCCATACGTAGTTATTTGTGCCGTTAACTCGTCCATTTTATTACGAATGCTACGTGCATTCAGATAAAGAACTTTCAAATCTGTTTTGTGATGCTTAGTTCCTGCTTTTTCCTTTTTTAACACTTTACCTATTACTCCATACCTTCTGTCCCTTCCTGTTACGCTTTCCTCTCTCTCCCTGCTCAGGTTCCCAACCCCCTGCCACTTTAGTTTAAACCCTCCCCAACAGCACTAGCAAACACTCCTCCTAGGACAGCGGTCCCGGCCCTGCCCAGGTGCAGACCATCCGGTTTGTACTGGTCCCACCTCCCCCAGAACCGTTTCCAGTGTCCCAGGAATTTGAATCCCTCCCCCTTGCACCATTCCTCTAGCCACGTATTCATTTGAAATATCCTCCTATTTCTACTCTGACTAGCACGTGGCACTGGCAGCAATCCTGAGATTACTACCTTTGAGGTCCTATTTTTTAATTTACCTCCTAACTCCCTATATTCTGCTTTTAGGACCTCAACCCCTTTTTTACCTATATCGTTGGTGCCGATGTGCACCACGACAGCTGGCTGTTCGCCCTCCCCCTCCAAAATGTTCTGTAGCCGCTCCGAGACATCCTTGATCCTTGCACCAGGGAGGCAACACACCATCCTGGAGTCTCGGTTGCGGCCGCAGAAACGCCTGTCTATTCCCCTTACAATTGAGTCCCCTATCACTATAGCACTGCCACTCTTTTTCCTCCCAGCCTGTGCAGCAGAGCTACCCGTGGTGCCAGGAAGTTGGCTGCTGCTGCCTTCCCCTGATAAGTCATCCCCCCCAACAGCATCCAAAGTGACATATCTGTTTGAGAGGGGGATGGCCACAGGGGACCCCTGCACTACCTGCCTGCATCTCTTACTCTTCCTGGTGGTCACCCATTCACTTCCTGCCTGTATACCCTTTACCTGCGGTGTGACCAACTCGCTAAACGTGCTATCCACGAGTTTCTCTGCATCGCGGATGCTCCACAGTGAGTCCACCCGCAGCTCCAGCTCCGAGATACGATCGTTCAGTAGCTGCAGGTGGACACACTTCCCGCACACATGGTCGGCAGGGACACTGGTAGTGTCCATGACTTCCCACATCTTGCAGGAGGAGCATATCACGGGTGCGAGGTCTGCTGCCATGACTTGCCTTAGCTTAGTTACCCCTTTTAAATTACGTTGAAATTAGAAAATGTTAACTATACTAGGGACCTAGATTCACTAAAAAAAACACTATCTGCTATAAAACCTGCAGATCTTCCCTTTCTTATTACTTTACTTACAGTAAAATGGTAGAAACACTCACCTGAACCGACTCACCAATCAGCTGCCTCCCCTGTGCCGCGTCACTTTCTGACTGCTCCTCTCCTCACTCTTTATTAAACTGCTCCACTCCTGGTTCTTTATTAACCTGCTCCACTTATCGTTCTTTATTGATCTGATCCGCTCATCACTCTTTATTTACCAGCTCCACGATGTGCTCTTAAATTTCCTGCTCCGCTCCTCACTCTTTATTTACCTGCTCTGCTCCTCGCTCTTTATTTATCTGCTCCTCTCCTCGCTCTTTTTTTGCCTGCTCCCCTCCTCGCTCTTTATTTACCTGCTCCGCTCCTCATTCTTTATTTACCTGCTCTGCTCCTCGAGCTTTATGAATCTGCTCCATTCCTCGCTATTTATTTACCTGCTCCGCTCCTCACTCTTTATTTACCTGCTCCTCTCCTCACTCTTTATTAAACTGCTCCACTCCACGCTCTTAATTGATCTGATCCGCTCCTCACTCTATATTTACCAGCTCCACCATGTGCTCTTAAATTTCCTGCTCCGCTCCTCACTCTTTATTTACCTGCTCTGCTCCTCGCTCTTTATTAATCTGCTGCTCTCCTCGCTCTTTTTTTGCCTGCTCCTCTCCTCGCTCTTTATTTCCCTGTTCCGCTCCTCAATCTATATTTTCCTGCTCTGCTCCTCACTCTTTATTTACCTGCTCTACTCCTCACGCTTTATTAACCTGCTCCTCTCCTCGCTCTTTATTTACCTGCTCCTCTCCTCGCTCTTTATTTACCTGCTCCGCTCCTCACTCTTTATTTACCTGCTCCTCTCCTCGCTCTTTATTTACCTGCTCCACTCCTCGCTCTTTATTCACCTGCTGCTCAACTCGCTCTTTATTTACCTGCTCCCCTCCTCACTCTTTATTTCCCAGCTCCTCTCCTCACTCTTTATTTCCCTGCTCCTATCCTCACTATTTATTAACCTGACCCAATCCTCGCTCTTAATTTATCTGCTCCTCTCCTCGCTCTTTATTTACCTGTTCCGCTCCTCACTCTTTATTTTCCTGCTCTGCTCCTCACTCTTTATTTACCTGCTCTACTCCTCACTCTTTATTTACCTGCTCCTCTCCTCGCTCTTTTTTTTTGCTTGCTCCTCTCCCCCCTCTTTATTTAACTGCTCCTCTCCTCGCTCTTTATTTATCTGCTCTGCTCCTCACTCTTTATCAACCTGCTCCTCTCCTCGCTCTTAATTTATCTGCTCCTCTCCTCGCTCTTTATTTACCTGCTCCATTCCTCGTTCTTAATTTACCTGCTCCTCTCCTCACTCTTTATTAACCTGCTCCACACCTCGCTCTTTATTGATCTGATGCGCTCCTCACTTTATATTTAACAGCTCCACGATGTGCTTTAAATTTCCTGCTCCGCTCCTCAGTCTTCATTTACCTGCTCCTCTCCTCACTCTTTATTTACCTGCTCTGCTCCTCGCTCTTTATTTAGCTGCTGCTCTCCTCGCTCTTTATTTTCCTGCTCCTCTCCTCGCTCTTTATTTACCTGCTCCGCTCCTTACTCTTTATTTACCTGCTCTGCTCCTCGCTCTTTATTTAGCTGCTCCTCTCCTCGCTCTTTATTTACCTGCTCCTCTCCTCGCTCTTGACTGACCTGCTCCGCTCCTCACACTTTATTTACCTGCTCTACTCCTCACTCTTTATTTACCTGCTCCTCTCCTCGCTCTTTATTTTCCTGCTCCTCTCCTCGCTTTTTATTTACTGGCTCCTCT
The DNA here is from genome assembly GCF_035084215.1 of Heptranchias perlo. Classification (NCBI taxonomy): domain Eukaryota; kingdom Metazoa; phylum Chordata; class Chondrichthyes; order Hexanchiformes; family Hexanchidae; genus Heptranchias; species Heptranchias perlo. The sequence continues at coordinate 358,030 of NW_027139453.1, read as the reverse complement.
CCTCGCTCTATATTTACCTGCTCCTCTCCTCGCTTTTTATTTACCTGCTCCTCTCCTCGCTCTTTATTTACCTGCTCCGCTCATCACTCTTTATTTACCTGCTCCTCTCCTCGCTCCTTATTTACCTGCTCCACTCCTCGCTCTTTATTCACGTGCTGCTCAACTCGCTCTTTATTTACCTGCTCCGCTCCTCACTCTTTATTTCCCAGCTCCTCTCCTCACACTTTATTTCCGTGCTCCTCTCCTCACTCTTTATTAACCTGCCCCAATCCTCGCTCTTAATTTATCTGCACCTCTCCTCGCTCTTTATTTACCTGTTCCGCTCCTCACTCTTTATTTTCCTGCTCTGCTCCTCACTCTTTATTCACCGGCTCTACTCCTCACTCTTTATTTACCTGCTCCTCTCCTCGCTCTTTTTTTTTGCTTGCTCCTCTCCCCCCTCTTTATTTACCTGCTCCTCTCCTCGCTCTTTATTTATCTGCTCTGCTCCTCACTCTTTATTAACCTGCTCCTCTCCTCGCTCTTAATTTATCTGCTCCTCTCCTCGCTCTTTATTTACCTGCTCCTCTCCTCGCTCTTTATTTACCTGCTCCGCTCCTTACTCTTTATTTACTTGCTCCTCTCCTCGCTCTTTATTTCCCTGCTCCACTCCTCGCTCTTCATTCACCTGCTGCTCAACTCGCTCTTTATTTACCTGCTCCGCTCCTCACTCTTTATTTACCTACTCCTCTCCTCGCTCTTTATTTACCTGCTCCACTCCTCGCTCTTTATTCACCTGCAGCTCAACTCGCTCTTTATTTACCTGCTCCGCTCCTCACTCTTTATTGAGCTGCTCCTCTCTTCGCTCTTTATTTCGCTGCTCCACTCCTCGCTCTTTATTCACCTGCTGCTCAACTCGCTCTTTATTTACCTGCTCCCCTCCTCACTCTTTATTTACCTGCTCCGCTTCTCGCTCCTTATTGACCTGCTCCTCTCCTCACTCTTTATTAAACTGCTCCACTCCTCGTTCTTTATTAACCTGCTCCACTTATCGTTCTTTATTGATCTGATCCGCTCTTTACTCTTTATTGACCAGCTCAACGATGTGCTCTTCAATTTCCTGCTCCGCTCCTCACTCTTTTTTTACCTGCTCTGCTCCTCATTCTTTATTTACCTGCTCTGCTCCTCGAGCTTTATGAATCTGCTCCATTCCTCGGTATTTATTTACCTGCTCCGCTCCTCACTCTTTATTTACCTGCTCCTCTCCTCACTCTTTATTAAACTGCTCCACTCCACGCTCTGAATTGATCTGATCCGCTCCTCACTCTATATTTACCAGCTCCACCATGTGCTCTTAAATTTCCTGCTCCGCTCCTCACTCTTTATTTACCTGCTCTGCTCCTCGCTCTTTATTAATCTGCTGCTCTCCTCGCTCTTTTTTTGCCTGCTCCTCTCCTCGCTCTTTATTTCCCTGTTCCGCTCCTCACTCTATATTTTCCTGCTCTGCTCCTCACTCTTTATTTACCTGCTCTACTCCTCACGCTTTATTAACCTGCTCCTCTCCTCGCTCTTTATTTACCTGCTCCTCTCCTCGCTCTTTGTTTACCTGCTCCGCTCCTCACTCTTTATTTACCTGCTCCTCTCCTCGCTCTTTATTTACCTGCTCCACTCCTCGCTCTTTATTCACCTGCTGCTCAACTCGCTCTTTATTTACCTGCTCCGCTCCTCACTCTTTATTTCCCAGCTCCTCTCCTCACTCTTTATTAACCTGCCCCAATCCTCGCTCTTAATTTATCTGCTCCTCTCCTCGCTCTTTATTTACCTGTTCCGCTCCTCACTCTTTATTTTCCTGCTCTGCTCCTCACTCTTTATTTACCTGCTCTACTCCTCACTCTTTATTTACCTGCTCCTCTCCTCGCTCTTTTTTTTTGCTTGCTCCTCTCCCACCTCTTTATTTAACTGCTCCTCTCCTCGCTCTTTATTTATCTGCTCTGCTCCTCACTCTTTATCAAACTGCTCCTCTCCTCACTCTTAATTTATCTGCTCCTCTCCTCGCTCTTTATTTACCTGCTCCATTCCTCGCTCTTAATTTATCTGCTCCTCTCCTCGCTCTTTATTTACCTGCTCCTCTCCTCGTTCTTAATTTACCTGCTCCTCTCCTCACTCTTTATTAACCTGCTCCACACCTCGATCTTTATTGATCTGATGCGCTCCTCACTTTATATTTAACAGCTCCACGATGTGCTTTAAATTTCCTGCTCCGCTCCTCACTCTTCATTTACCTGCTCCTCTCCTCACTCTTTATTTACCTGCTCTGCTCCTCGCTCTTTATTTAGCTGCTGCTCTCCTCGCTCTTTATTTTCCTGCTCCTCTCCTCGCTCTTTATTTACCTGCTCCGCTCCTTACTCTTTATTTACCTGCTCTGCTCCTCGCTCTTTATTTAGCTGCTCCTCTCCTCGCTCTTTATTTACCTGCTCCTCTCCTCGCTCTTGACTGACCTGCTCCGCTCCTCACACTTTATTTACTGCTCTACTCCTCACTCTTTATTTACCTGCTCCTCTCCTCTCTCTTTATTTTCCTGCTCCTCTCCTCGCTTTTTATTTACTTGCTCCTCTCCTCGCTCTATATTTACCTGCTCCTCTCCTCGCTCTTTATTTACCTGCTCCTCTCCTCGCTCTTTTTTTACCTGCTCCGCTCCTCACTCTTTATTTACCTGCTCCTCTCCTCGCTCTTTATTTACCTGCTCCACTCCTCGCTCTTTATTCACGTGCTGCTCAACTCGCTCTTTATTTACCTGCTCCGCTCCTCACTCTTTATTTCCCAGCTCCTCTCCTCACACTTTATTTCCCTGCTCCTCTCCTCACTCTTTATTAACCTGCCCCAATCCTCGCTCTTAATTTATCTGCTCCTCTCCTCGCTCTTTATTTACCTGTTCCGCTCCTCACTCTTTATTTTCCTGCTCTGCTCCTCACTCTTTATTCACCGGCTCTACTCCTCACTCTTTATTTACCTGCTCCTCTCCTCGCTCTTTTTTTTTGCTTGCTCCTCTCCCCCCTCTTTATTAACCTGCTCCTCTCCTCGCTCTTAATTTATCTGCTCCTCTCCTCGCTCTTTATTTACCTGCTCCATTCCTCGCTCTTAATTTATCTGCTCCTCTCCTCGCTCTTTATTTACCTGCTCCTCTCCTCGTTCTTAATTTACCTGCTCCTCTCCTCACTCTTTATTAACCTGCTCCACACCTCGCTCTTTATTGATCTGATGCGCTCCTCACTTTATATTTAACAGCTCCACGATTTGCTTTAAATTTCCTGCTCCGCTCCTCACTCTTCATTTACCTGCTCCTCTCCTCACTCTTTATTTACCTGCTCTGCTCCTCGCTCTTTATTTAGCTGCTGCTCTCCTCGCTCTTTATTTTCCTGCTCCTCTCCTCGCTCTATATTTACGTGCTCCTCTCCTCGCTCTTTATTTACCTGCTCCTCTCCTCGCTCTTTATTTACCTGCTCCGCTCCTTACTCTTTATTTACCTGCTCCTCTCCTCGCTCTTTATTTCCCTGCTCCACTCCTCGCTCTTCATTCACCTGCTGCTCAACTCGCTCTTTATTTACCTGCTCCGCTCCTCACTCTTTATTTACCTGCTCCTCTCCTCGCTCTTTATTTACCTGCTCCACTCCTCGCTCTTTATTCACCTGCTGCTCAACTCGCTCTTTATTTACCTGCTCCGCTCCTCACTCTTTATTTCCCAGCTCTTCTCCTCACTCTTTATTTCCCTGCTCCTCTCCTCACTCTTTATTTACCTGCCCCACTCCTCGCTCTTAGTTTATCTGCTCCTCTCCTCGCTCTTTATTTAACTGCTCCTCTCCTCGCTCTTTTTTTACTTACTCCGTTCCTCACTCTTTTTTAACCTGCTCTGCTCCTCAATCTTTATTTACCTGTTGCTCTCTTCGCTCTTTATTAATTGATGCCCTCCTTGCTCTTTATTTACCTGCTCCGCATCTCACTCTGTTTTACCCTGCTCCTCTCCTCTATCTTGACTGACCTGCTCCGCTCCTCACACTTTATTTACCTGCTCTACTCCTCACTCTTTATTTACCTGCTCCTCTCCTCGCTCTTTATTTCCTGCTCCTCTCCTCGCTCTTTATTTACCTGCTCCTCTCCTCGCTCTATATTTACCTGCTCCTCTCCTCGCTCTTTATTTACCTGCTCCTCTCCTCGCTCTTTATTTACCTGCTCCGCTCCTCACTCTTTATTGAGCTGCTCCTCTCCTCGCTCTTTATTTCGCTGCTCCACTCCTCGCTCTTTATTCACCTGCTGCTCAACTCGCTCTTTATTTACCTGCTCCCCTACTCACTCTTTATTTACCTGCTCCGCTTCTCGCTCCTTATTGACCTGCTCCTCTCCTCACTCTTTATTAAACTGCTCCACTCCTCGTTCTTTATTAACCTGCTCCACTTATCGTTCTTTATTGATCTGATCCGCTCTTTACTCTTTATTTACCAGCTCAACGATGTGCTCTTAAATTTCCTGCTCCGCTCCTCACTCTTTATTTACCTGCTCTGCTCCTCGCTCTTTATTTATCTGATCCTCTCCTCGCTCTTTTTTTGCCTGCTCCCCTCCTCGCTCTTTATTTACCTGCTCCGCTCCCCATTCTTTATTTCCCTGCTCTGCTCCTCGATCTTTATGAATCTGCTCATCTCCTCGCTATTTATTGACCTGCTCCGCTCCTCGCTCTTTATTTACCTGCTACGCTCGTCATTCTTTATTTACCTGCTCCTCTCCTCACTCTTTATTAAACTGCTCCACTCCACGATCTTTATTGATCTGATCCGCTCCTCACTCTATATTTACTAGCTCCACCATGTGCTCTTAAATTTCCTGCTCCGCTCCTCACTTTTTATTTACCTGCTCTGCTCCTCGCTCTTTATTTGTCGGCTGCTCTCCTCGCTCTTTTTTTTGCTTGCTCCTCTCCTCCCTCTTTATTTCCCTGCTCCTCTCTTCACTCTTTATTAACCTGCTCCACACCTCGCTCTTTATTTTCCTGCTCTGCTCCTCACTCTTTATTTCCCAGCTCCTCTCCTCACTCTTTATTTCCCTGCTCCTCTCCTCACTCTTTATTTACCTGCCCCACTCCTCGCTCTTAATTCATCTGCTACTCTCCTCGCTCTTTATTTACCTGCTCCTCTCCTCGCTCTTCATTTCCCGGCTCCGCTCCTCACTCTTTATTTACCTGCTCCGCTTCTCGCTCCTTATTTACCTGCTCCTCTCCTCACTCTTTATTAAACTGCTCCGCGTCTCGCTCCTTATTTACCTGCTGCCCTCCTCGCTCTTTATTTACCTGCTCCGCATCTCACTCTGTTTTTCCCTGCTCCTCTCCTCGCTGTTTATTTACCTGTTCCTCTCCTCGCTCTTTATTTCCCGGCTCCGCTCCTCACTCTTTATTTAACTGCTCCGCTTCTCGCTCCTTATTTACCTGCTCCTCTCCTCACTCTTTATTAAACTGATCCACTCCTCGTTCTTTATTAACCTGCTCCACTTATCGTTCTTTATTGATCTGATCCGCTCTTCACTCTTTACTTACCAGCTCCACGATGTGCTCTTAAATTTCAAGCTCCGCTCCTCACTCTTTATTTACCTGCTCTGCTCCTCGCTCTTTATTAATCTGCTGCTCTCCTCGCTCTTTTTTTGCCTGCTCCTCTCCTCGCTCTTTATTTACCTGTTCCGCTCCTCACTCTATATTTTCCTGCTCTGCTCCTCACTCTTTATTTACCTGCTCTACTCCTCACGCTTTATTAACCTGCTCCTCTCCTCGCTCTTTATTTACCTGCTCCTCTCCTCGCTCTTTATTTACCTGCTCTACTCCTCACTCTTTATTTACCTGCTCCTCTCCTCGCTCTTTTTTTTTGCTTGCTCCTCTCCCCCCTCTTTATTTAACTGCTCCTCTCCTCGCTCTTTATTTATCTGCTCTGCTCCTCACTCTTTATCAACCTGCTCCTCTCCTCGCTCTTAATTTATCTGCTCCTCTCCTCGTTCTTTATTTACCTGCTCCATTCCTCGCTCTTAATTTATCTGCTCCTCTCCTCACTCTTTATTTACCTGCTCTGCTCCTCGCTCTTTATTTAGCTGCTGCTCTCCTCGCTCTTTATTTTCCTGCTCCTCTCCTCGCTCTTTATTTACCTGCTCCGCTCCTTACTCTTTATTTACCTGCTCTGCTCCTCGCTCTTTATTTAGCTGCTCCTCTCCTCGCTCTTTATTTACCTGCTCCTCTCCTCGCTCTTGACTGACCTGCTCCGCTCCTCACACTTTATTTACTGCTCTACTCCTCACTCTTTATTTACCTGCTCCTCTCCTCGCTCTTTATTTTCCTGCTCCTCTCCTCGCTTTTTATTTACTTGCTCCTCTCCTCGCTCTATATTTACCTGCTCCTCTCCTCGCTCTTTATATACCTGCTCCTCTCCTCGCTCTTTATTTACCTGCTCCGCTCCTCACTCTTTATTTACCTGCTCCTCTCCTCGCTCTTTATTTACCTGCTCCGCTCCTCACTCTTTATTTCCCAGCTCCTCTCCTCACACTTTATTTCCCTGCTCCTCTCCTCACTCTTTATTAACCTGCCCCAATCCTCGCTCTTAATTTATCTGCTCCTCTCCTCGCTCTTTATTTACCTGTTCCGCTCCTCACTCTTTATTTTCCTGCTCTGCTCCTCACTCTTTATTCACCGGCTCTACTCCTCACTCTTTATTTACCTGCTCCTCTCCTCGCTCTTTTTTTTTGCTTGCTCCTCTCCCCCCTCTTTATTTACCTTCTCCTCTCCTCGCTCTTTATTTATCTGCTCTGCTCCTCACTCTTTATTAACCTGCTCCTCTCCTCGCTCTTAATTTACCTGCTCCTCTCCTCACTCTTTATTAACCTGCTCCACACCTCGCTCTTTATTGATCTGATGCGCTCCTCACTTTATATTTAACAGCTCCACGATGTGCTTTAAATTTCCTGCTCCGCTTCTCACTCTTCATTTACCTGCTCCTCTCCTCACTCTTTATTTACCTGCTCTGCTCCTCGCTCTTTATTTAGCTGCTGCTCTCCTCGCTCTTTATTTTCCTGCTCCTCTCCTCGCTCTTTATTTACCTGCTCCTCTCCTCGCTCTATATTTACCTGCTCCTCTCCTCGCTCTTTATTTACCTGCTCCTCTCCTCGCTCTTTATTTACCTGCTCCTCTCCTCGCTCTATATTTACCTGCTCCTCTCCTCGCTCTTTATTTCCCTGCTCCACTCCTCGCTATTCATTCACCTGCTGCTCAACTCGCTCTTTATTTACCTGCTCCGCTCCTCACTCTTTATTTACCTGCCCCACTCCTCGCTCTTAATTTATCTGCTCCTCTCCTCGCTCTTTATTTAACTGCTCCTCTCCTCGCTCTTTTTTTACTTGCTCCGTTCCTCACTCTTTTTTAACCTGCTCTGCTCCTCAATCTTTATTTACCTGTTGCTCTCTTCGCTCTTTATTAACTGATGCCCTCTTCGCTCTTTATTTACCTGCTCCGCATCTCACTCTTTTTTTCCCTGCTCCTCTCCTCGATCTTGACTGACCTGCTCCGCTCCTCACACTTTATTTACCTGCTCTACTCCTCACTCTTTATATACCTGCTCCTCTCCTCGCTCTTTATTTCCTGCTCCTCTCCTCGCTGTTTATTTACCTGCTCCTCTCCTCGCTCTATATTTACCTGCTCCTCTCCTCGCTCTTTATTTACCTGCTCCTCTCCTCGCTCTTTATTTACCTGCTCCGCTCCTCACTCTTTATTGAGCTGCTCCTCTCCTCGCTCTTTATTTCGCTGCTCCACTCCTCGCTCTTTATTCACCTGCTGCTCAACTCGCTCTTTATTTACCTGCTCCCCTCCTCACTCTTTATTTACCTGCTCCGCTTCTCGCTCCTTATTGACCTGCTCCTCTCCTCACTCTTTATTAAACTGCTCCACTCCTCGTTCTTTATTAACCTGCTCCACTTATCGTTCTTTATTGATCTGATCCGCTCTTTACTCTTTATTTACCAGCTCAACGATGTGCTCTTAAATTTCCTGCTCCGCTCCTCACTCTTTATTTACCTGCTCTGCTCCTCATTCTTTATTTACCTGCTCTGCTCCTCGAGCTTTATGAATCTGCTCCATTCCTCGCTATTTATTTACCTGCTCCGCTCCTCACTCTTTATTTACCTGCTCCTCTCCTCACTCTTTATTAAACTGCTCCACTCCACGCTCTTAATTGATCTGATCCGCTCCTCACTCTATATTTACCAGCTCCACCATGTGCTCTTAAATTTCCTGCTCCGCTCCTCACTCTTTATTTACCTGCTCTGCTCCTCGCTCTTTATTAATCTGCTGCTCTCCTCGCTCTTTTTTTGCCTGCTCCTCTCCTCGCTCTTTATTTCCCTGTTCCGCTCCTCACTCTATATTTTCCTGCTCTGCTCCTCACTCTTTATTTACCTGCTCTACTCCTCACGCTTTATTAACCTGCTCCTCTCCTCGCTCTTTATTTACCTGCTCCTCTCCTCGCTCTTTATTTACCTGCTCCGCTCCTCACTCTTTATTCACCTGCTCCTCTCCTCGCTCTTTATTTACCTGCTCCACTCCTCGCTCTTTATTCACCTGCTGCTCAACTCGCTCTTTATTTAACTGCTCCGCTCCTCACTCTTTATTTCCCAGCTCCTCTCCTCACTCTTTATTTCCCTGCTCCTATCCTCACTCTTTATTAACCTGCCCCAATCCTCGCTCTTAATTTATCTGCTCCTCTCCTCGCTCTTTATTTACCTGTTCCGCTCCTCACTCTTTATTTTCCTGCTCTGCTCCTCACTCTTTATTTACCTGCTCTACTCCTCACTCTTTATTTACCTGCTCCTCTCCTCGCTCTTTTTTTTTGCTTGCTCCTCTCCCCCCTCTTTATTTAACTGCTCCTCTCCTCGCTCTTTATTTATCTGCTCTGCTCCTCACTCTTTATCAACCTGCTCCTCTCCTCGCTCTTAATTTATCTGCTCCTCTCCTCGCTCTTTATTTACCTGCTCCATTCCTCGCTCTTAATTTATCTGCTCCTCTCCTCGCTCTTTATTTACCTGCTCCTCTCCTCGTTCTTAATTTACCTGCTCCTCTCCTCACTCTTTATTAACCTGCTCCACACCTCGCTCTTTATTGATCTGATGCGCTCCTCACTTTATATTTAACAGCTCCACGATGTGCTTTAAATTTCCTGCTCCGCTCCTCACTCTTCATTTACCTGCTCCTCTCCTCACTCTTTATTTACCTGCTCTGCTCCTCCCTCTTTATTGAGCTGCTCCTCTCCTCGCTCTTTATTTTCCTGCTCCTCTCCTCGCTTTTTATTTACTTGCTCCTCTCCTCGCTCTATATTTACCTGCTCCTCTCCTCGCTCTTTATTTACCTGCTCCTCTCCTCGCTCTTTATTTACCTGCTCCACTCCTCGCTCTTTATTCACGTGCTGCTCAACTCGCTCTTTATTTACCTGCTCCGCTCCTCACTCTTTATTTCCCAGCTCCTCTCCTCACACTTTATTTCCCTGCTCCTCTCCTCACTCTTTATTAACCTGCCCCAATCCTCGCTCTTAATTTATCTGCTCCTCTCCTCGCTCTTTATTTACCTGTTCCGCTCCTCACTCTTTATTTTCCTGCTCTGCTCCTCACTCTTTATTCACCGGCTCTACTCCTCACTCTTTATTTACCTGCTCCTCTCCTCGCTCTTTTTTTTTGCTTGCTCCTCTCCCCCCTCTTTATTTACCTGCTCCTCTCCTCGCTCTTTATTTATCTGCTCTGCTCCTCACTCTTTATTAACCTGCTCCTCTCCTCGCTCTTAATTTATCTGCTCCTCTCCTCGCTCTTTATTTACCTGCTCCATTCCTCGCTCTTAATTTATCTGCTCCTCTCCTCGCTCTTTATTTACCTGCTCCTCTCCTCGTTCTTAATTTACCTGCTCCTCTCCTCACTCTTTATTAACCTGCTCCACACCTCGCTCTTTATTGATCTGATGCGCTCCTCACTTTATATTTAACAGCTCCACGATGTGCTTTAAATTTCCTGCTCCTCTCCTCACTCTTTATTTACCTGCTCTGCTCCTCGCTCTTTATTTAGCTGCTGCTCTCCTCGCTCTTTATTTTCCTGCTCCTCTCCTCGCTCTTTATTTACCTGCTCCTCTCCTCGCTCTATATTTACCTGCTCCTCTCCTCGCTCTTTATTTACCTGCTCCTCTCCTCGCTCTTTATTTACCTGCTCCGCTCCTTACTCTTTATTTACCTGCTCCTCTCCTCGCTCTTTATTTCCCTGCTCCACTCCTCGCTCTTCATTCACCTGCTGCTCAACTCGCTCTTTATTTAACTGCTCCGCTCCTCACTCTTTATTTACCTACTCCTCTCCTCGCTCTTTATTTACCTGCTCCACTCCTCGCTCTTTATTCACCTGCTGCTCAACTCGCTCTTTATTTACCTGCTCCGCTCCTCACTCTTTATTTCCCAGCTCTTCTCCTCACTCTTTATTTCCCTGCTCCTCTCCTCACTCTTTATTTACCTGCCCCACTCCTCGCTCTTAATTTATCTGCTCCTCTCCTCGCTCTTTATTTAACTGCTCCTCTCCTCGCTCTTTTTTTACTTGCTCCGTTCCTCACTCTTTTTTAACCTGCTCTGCTCCTCAATCTTTATTTACCTGTTGCTCTCTTCGCTCTTTATTAATTGATGCCCTCCTCGCTCTTTATTTACCTGCTCCGCATCTCACTCTGTTTTACCCTGCTCCTCTCCTCTATCTTGACTGACCTGCTCCGCTCCTCACACTTTATTTACCTGCTCTACTCCTCACTCTTTATTTCCTGCTCCTCTCCTCGCTCTTTATTTACCTGCTCCTCTCCTCGCTCTATATTTACCTGCTCCTCTCCTCGCTCTTTATTTACCTGCTCCTCTCCTCGCTCTTTATTTACCTGCTCCGCTCCTCACTCTTTATTGAGCTGCTCCTCTCCTCGCTCTTTATTTCGCTGCTCCACTCCTCGCTCTTTATTCACCTGCTGATAAACTCGCTCTTTATTTACCTGCTCCCCTACTCACTCTTTATTTACCTGCTCCGCTTCTCGCTCCTTATTGACCTGCTCCTCTCCTCACTCTTTATTAAACTGCTCCAATCCTCGTTCTTTATTAACCTGCTCCACTTATCGTTCTTTATTGATCTGATCCGCTCTTTACTCTTTATTTACCAGCTCAACGATGTGCTCTTAAATTTCCTGCTCCGCTCCTCACACTTTATTTACCTGCTCTGCTCCTCGCTCTTTATTTATCTGCTCCTCTCCTCGCTCTTTTTTTGCCTGCTCCCCTCCTCGCTCTTTATTTACCTGCTACGCTCATCATTCTTTATTTACCTGCTCCTCTCCTCACTCTTTATTAAACTGCTCCACTCCACGCTCTTTATTGATCTGATCCGCTCCTCACTCTATATTTACTAGCTCCACCATGTGCTCTTAAATTTCATGCTCCGCTCCTCACTCTATATTTACCTGCTCTGCTCCTCGCTCTTTATTTGTCTGCTGCTCTCCTCGCTCTTTTTTTTTGCTTGCTCCTCTCCTCCCTCTTTATTTCCCTGCTCCTCTCCTCGCTCTTTATTTACCTGTTCCGCTCCTCACTCTTTATTTTCCTGCTCTGCTCCTCACTCTTTATTTACCTGCTCTACTCCTCACTCTTTATTTACCTGCTCCTCTCCTCGCTCTTTTTTTTGCTTCCTCCTCTCCTCCCTCTTTATTTACCTACTCCTCTCCTCGCTCTTTATTTACCTGCTCTGCTCCTCACTCTTAATTTACCTGCTCCTCTCTTCACTCTTTATTAACCTACTCCTCTCCTCGCTCTTTATTTTCCTGCTCTGCTCCTCACTCTTTATTTCCCAGCTCCTCTCCTCACTCTTTATTTCCCTGCTCCTCTCCTCACTCTTTATTTACCTGCCCCACTCCTCGCTCTTAATTCATCTGCTCCTCTCCTCGCTCTTTATTTACCTGCTCCTCTCCTCGCTCTTCATTTCCCGGCTCCGCTCCTCACTCTTTATTTACCTGCTCCGCTTCTCGCTCCTTATTTACCTGCTCCTCTCCTCACTCTTTATTAAACTGCTCCGCGTCTCGCTCCTTATTTACCTGCTGCCCTCCTCGCTCTTTATTTACCTGCTCCGCATCTCACTCTGTTTTTCCCTGCTCCTCTCCTCGCTGTTTATTTACCTGCTCCTCTCCTCGCTCTTTATTTCCCGGCTCCGCTCCTCACTCTTTATTTACCTGCTCCGCTTCTCGCTCCTTATTTACCTGCTCCGCTCCTCGCTCTTTATTTACCTGCTACGCTCCTCACTCTTTATTTACCTGCTCCTCTCCTCACTCTTTATTAAACTGCTGCACTCCACGCACTTTATTGATCTAATCCGCTCCTCACTCTATATTTACCAGCTCCTCCATGTGCTCTTAAATTTCCTGCTCCGCTCCTCACTCTTTATTTACCTGCTCTGCTCCTCGCTCTTTATTTATCTGCTGCTCTCCTCGCTCTTTTTTTTGCTTGCTCCTCTCCTCCCTCTTTATTTACCTGCTCCTCTCCTCGCTCTTTTTTTTGCTTCCTCCTCTCCTCCCTCTTTATTTACCTGCTCCTCTCCTCGCTCTTTATTTACCTGCTCTGCTCCTCACTCTTAATTTACCTGCTCCTCTCTTCACTCTTTATTAACCTGTTCCACACCTCGCTCTTTATTTTCCTGCTCTGCTCCTCACTCTTTATTTCCCAGCTCCTCTCCTCACTCTTTAATTCCCTGCTCCTCTCCTCACTCTTTATTTACCTGCCCCACTCCTCGCTCTTAATTCATCTGCTCCTCTCCTCGCTCTTTATTAAACTGCTCCACTCCTCGTTCTTTATTAACCTGCTCCACTTATCGTTCTTTATTGATCTGATCCGCTCTTCACTCTTTACTTACCAGCTCCACGATGTGCTCTTAAATTTCAAGCTCCGCTCCTCACTCTTTATTAACCTGCTCTGCTCCTCGCTCTTTATTTATCTGATCCTCTCCTCGCTCTTTTTTTGCCTGCTCCCCTCCTCGCTCTTTATTTACCTGCTCCGCTCCTCATTCTTTATTTCCCTGCTCTGCTCCTCGATCTTTATGAATCTGCTCCTCTCCTTGCTAATTATTTACCTGCTCCGCTCCTCGCTCTTTATTTACCTGCTACGCTCCTCACTCTTTATTTACCTGCTCCTCTCCTCACTGTTTATTAAACTGCTGCACTCCACGCACTTTATTGATCTAATCCGCTCCTCACTCTATATTTACCAGCTCCTCCATGTGCTCTTAAATTTCCTGCTCCGCTCCTCACTCTTTATTTACCTGCTCTGCTCCTCGCTCTTTATTTATCTGCTGCTCTCCTCGCTCTTTTTTTTGCTTGCTCCTCTCCTCCCTCTTTATTTACCTGCTCCTCTCCTCGCTCTTTATTTACCTGTTCCGCTCCTCACTCTTTATTTTCCTGCTCTGCTCCTCACTCTTTATTTACCTGCTCTACTCCTCACTCTTTATTTACCTGCTCCTCTCCTCGCTCTTTTTTTTGCTTGCTCCTCTCCTCGCTCTTTATTTACCTGCTACTCTCCTCGCTCTTTATTTGCCTGCTCTGCTCCTCACTCTTTGTTTACCTGCTCCTCTCCTCGCTCTTAATTTATCTGCTCCTCTCCTCGCTTTTTATTTAACTGCTCCATTCCTCGCTCTTAATTTATCTGGTCCATTCCTCGCTCTTAATTTATCTGCTCCTCTCCTCACTCTTTATTAACCGGCTCCACACCTCGCTCTTTATTTACCTGCTCCACTCCTCGCTCTTTATTGATCTGATCGGCTCCTCACTCTGTATTTACCAGCTCCACGATGTGCTCTTAAATTTCCTGCTCCGCTCCTGACTCTTTAATTACCTGCGACTCTCCTCACACTTTATTTACCTGCTCGACTCCTCACTCTTTATTTACCTGCTCCTATCCTCGCTCTTTACTTACCTGCTCCGATCCTCACACTTCATTTACCTGCTCTCCTCCTCACTCTTTATTTTCCTGCTCCTCTCCTCGCTCTTTATTTACCTGCTACTCTCCTCGCTCGATATTTACCAGCTCCTCTCCTCGCTCTTTATTGACCTGCTTCTCTCCTCACTCTTTATTTTCCTGCTCTACTCCTCGCTCTTTATTTACCTGCTCCTTGCCTCGCTCTTTATTTATCTGCTCCTCTCCTCACTATTTACCTGCTCCTCTCCTCGCTCTTTATTTGTCTGCTCCTCTCCTCACTCTTTATTTACCTGCTCCTCTCCACACTCTTTCTTTATCTGCTCCTCTCCTCAATCTTTATTTACCTGCTCCTCTCCTCGCTCTTTATTTATCTGCTCTTCTCCTCACTCTTCATTTATCTGCTGCTCTCCTCGCTCTTTATTTACCTGCTCCTCTCCTCGCTCTTTATTGACCTGCTTCTCTCCTCACTCTTTATTTTCCTGCTCTACTCCTCGCTCTTTATTTACCTGCTCCTTGCCTCGCTCTTTATTTATCTGCTCCTCTCCTCACTATTTACCTGCTCCTCTCCTCGCTCTTTATTTGTCTGCTCCTCTCCTCACTCTTTATTTACCTGCTCCTCTCCACACTCTTTCTTTATCTGCTCCTCTCCTCAATCTTTATTTACCTGCTCCTCTCCTCGCTCTTTATTTATCTGCTCCTCTCCTCACTCTTCATTTATCTGCTCCTCTCCTCGCTCTTTATTTACCTGCTCCTCTCCTCACTCTTTATTTATCTGCTCCACTCCTCACTCTTTATTTACCTGCTCCTCTCCTCACTTTTAATTTATCTGCTCTGCTCCTCACTTTTTATATATCTGCTCCTCTCCACGCTCTTTATTTAACTGCTCTACTCCTCGCTCTTTATTTACCTGCTCCTCTCCTCGCTCTTTATTGATCTGCTCCTCTCCTCGCTCTTTATTTATCTGCTTCTCTCCTCACTCTTTATTTTCCTGCTCTACTCCTCGCTCTTTATTTACGTGCTCCTTGCCTCGCTCTTTATTTATCTTCTCCTCTCCTCACTCTTTATTTACCTGCTCCTCTCCACACTCTTTCTTTATCTGCTCCTCTCCTCAATCTTTATTTACCTGCTCCTCTCCTCGCTCTTTATTTATCTGCTCCTCTCCTCACTCTTCATTTATCTGCTCCTCTCCTCGCTCTTTATTTACCTGCTCCTCTCCTCACTCTTTATTTATCTGCTCCACTCCTCACTCTTTATTTACCTGCTCCTCTCCTCACTTTTAATTTATCTGCTCTGCTCCTCACTTTTTATATATCTGCTCCTCTCCACGCTCTTTATTTAACTGCTCTACTCCTCGCTCTTTATTTACCTGCTCCTCTCCTCGCTCTTTATTTATCTGCTCCTCTCCTCGCTCTTTATTTATCTGCTTCTCTCCTCACTCTTTATTTTCCTGCTCTACTCCTCGCTCTTTATTTACGTGCTCCTTGCCTCGCTCTTTATTTATCTTCTCCTCTCCTCACTCTTTATTTACCTGCTCCTCTCCACACTCTTTCTTTATCTGCTCCTCTCCTCAATCTTTATTTACCTGCTCCTCTCCTCGCTCTTTATTTATCTGCTCCTCTCCTCACTCTTCATTTATCTGCTCCTCTCCTCGCTCTTTATTTACCTGCTCCTCTCCTCACTCTATTTATCTGCTCCACTCCTCACTCTGTATTTACCTGCTCCTCTCCTCACTTTTAATTTATCTGCTCTGCTCCTCACTTTTTATATATCTGCTCCTCTCCACGCTCTTTATTTAACTGCTCTACTCCTCGCTCTTTATTTACCTGCTCCTCTCCTCAATCTTTATTTAACTGCTCCTCTCCTCGCTCTTTATTTATCTGCTCCTCTCCTCACTCTTTATTTACCTGCTCCTCTCCTCACTCTTTATTTACCTGCTCCTCTCCTCGCTCTTTTTTTTATCTGCTCCGCTCCTCACTCTTTTTTTTGCTTGCTCCTCTCCTCACTCTTTATTTACCTGCTCCTCTCCTCGCTCTTTATTTAACTGCTCTGCTCCTCACTCTTCATTTACCTGCTCCTCTCCTCACTCTTAATTTATCTGCTCCTCTCCTCGCTCTTTGTTTACCTGCTCCTCTCCTCGCTCTTAATTTATCTGCTCCTCTCCTCGCTCATCATTTACCTGCTCCTCTGCTCGCTCTTTATTTACCTGCTCCTCTCCTCGCTCTTATTTTATCTGCTCCTCTCCTCGCTCTTCATTTACCTGCTCCTCTGCTCGCTCTTTATTTACCTGCTCCTCTGCTCGCTCTTTATTTACCTGCTCCTCTGCTCGCTCTTTATTTACCTGCTCCTCTCCTCGCTCTTTATTTATCTGCTCCTCTCCTCACTCTTTATTTACCTGCTCATCTCCACGCTCTTTTTTTATCTGCTCCTCTCCTCAATCTTTATTTACCTGCTCCTCTCCTCGCTCTTTATTTACCTGCTCCTCTCCTCGCTCTTTATTTACCTGCTCCTCTCCTCACTCTTTATTTACCTGCTCATCTCCACGCTCTTTTTTTATCTGCTCCTCTCCTCAATCTTTATTTACCTGCTCCTCTCCTCGCTCTTTATTTATCTGCTCCTCTCCTCACTCTTTATTTACCTGCTCCTCTCCTCGCTCTTTATTTACCTGCTCCGCTCCTCACTCATTATTTCCCTGCTCCTCTCCTCACTCTGAATTTATCTGCTCCTCTCCTCGCTCTTTATTTACCTGCGCCTCTCCTCGCTCTTTATTTACCTGCTCCGCACCTCGCTCTGTATTTACCTGCTCCTCTCCTCACTCTTTATTAACCTGCTTCACTCCTCGCTCTTTATTGATCTGATCCGCTCCTAACTCTATCATTACCAACTCTACGATGTGCTCTTAAATGTCCTGCTCCGCTCCTCACTCTTTATTTACCTGCTCCGCTCCTCGCACTTTATTTACCTGCTCCGCTCCTCACACTTTATTTACCTGCTCCACTACTCACTCTTTATTTACCTGCTCCTCTCCTCACTCTTTATTTACCTGCTCATCTCCACGCTCTTTTTTTATCTGCTCCTCTCCTCAATCTTTATTTACCTGCTCCTCTCCTCGCTCTTTATTTATCTGCTCCTCTCCTCACTCTTTATTTACCTGCTCCTCTCCTCACTCTTTATTTACCTGCTCCTCTCCTCGCTCTGTATTTATCTGCTCCGCTCCTCACTCTTTTTTTTGCTTGCTCTTCTCCTCACTCTTTATTTACCTGCTCCTCTCCTCGCTCTTTATTCAACTGCTCTGCTCCTCACTCTTCATTTACCTGCACCTCTCCTCGCTCTTTATTCACCTGCTGCTCTCCTCGCTCTTTATTTACCTGCTCCGCTCCTCACTCATTATTTCCCTGCTCCTCTCCACACTCTTAATTTATCTGCTCCTCTCCTCGCTCTTTATTTACCGGCTCCTCTCCTCGCTCTAAATTTATCTGCTCCTCTCCTCGCTCTTTATTTACCTGCGCCTCTCCTCGCTCTTTCTTTACCTGCTCCGCACCTCGCTCTTTATTGATCTGATCCGCTCCTAACTCTATCATTGCCAACTCTACGATGTGCTCTTAAATGTCCTGCTCCGCTCCTCACTCTTTATTTACCTGCTCCGCTCCTCGCACGTTATTTACCTGCTCCGCTCCTCACACTTTATTTACCTGCTCTACTCCTCACTCTTTATTTACCTGCTCCTCTCCTCGCTCTTTATTTATCTGCTCCACTCCTCACTCTTTATTTACCTGCTCTGCTCCTCACTCTTTATTTACCTGCTCCTCTCCTCGCTCTTTATTTATCTGCTCCACTCCTCACTCTTTATTTACCTGCTCTGCTCCTCACTCTTTATATATCTGCTCCTCTCCACGCTCTTTATTTACCTGCTCGTCTCCTCACTCTTCATTTAACTGCTCTAGTCCTCACTCTTTATTGACCTAATCCGCTCCTCGCTCTAAATTTATCTGTTCCACTCTTCACTCTTTATTTATCTGCTCCACTCTTCACCCTTTATTTAACTGCTCCTCTCCTCACTCTTTATTTATCTGCTCCACTCCTCACTCTTTATTTACCTGCTCCTCTCCTCACTCTTTATATATCTGCTCCTCTCCACGCTCTTTATTTACCTGCTCCTCTCCTCACTCTTTATTTACCTGCTCCTCTCCTCACTCTTTGTTTACCTGCTCCTCTCCTCGCTCTTTATTTATCTGCTCCTCTCCTCGCTCTTTTTTTATCTGCTTCCCTCCTCACTCTTTATTTTCCTGCTCCTCTCCTCACTCTTTATTTATCTGCTCCACTCCCCACTCTTTATTTACCTGCTCCTCTCCTCACTTTTAATTTATCTGCTCTGCTCCTCACTCTTTATATATCTGCTCCTCTCCTCGCTCTTTATTTATCTGCTCCTCTCCTCGCTCTTTATTTAACTGCTTCTCTCCTCACTCTTTATTTTCCTGCTCTACTCCTCGCTCTTTATTTACGTGCTCCTTGCCTCGCTCTTTATTTATCTGCTCCTCTCCTCACTCCTTATTTACCTGCTCCTCTCCTCACTCTTTATTAACCTGCTCCTCTCCACGCTCTTTCTTTATCTGCTCCTCTCCTCAATCTTTATTTAACTGCTCCTCTCCTCGCTCTTTATTTACCTGCTCCTCTCCTCGCTCTTTTTTTATCTGCTCCGCTCCTCACTCTTTTTTTTGCTTGCTCCTCTCCTCACTCTTTATTTACCTGCTCATCTCCTCGCTCTTTATTTAACTGCTCTGCTCCTCACTCTTCATTTACCTGCACCTCTCCTCGCTCTTTATTCACCTGCTGCTCTCCTCGCTCTTTATTTACCTGCTCCGCTCCTCGCTCTTTATTTCCCTGCTCCTCTCTTCACTCTTAATTTATCTGCTCCTCTCCTCGCTCTTTGTTTACCTGCTCCTCTCCTCGCTCTTATTTTATCTGCTCCTCTCCTCGCTCTTAATTTACCTGCTCCTCTGCTCGCTCTTTATTTACCTGCTCCTCTTCTCGCTCTTTATTTACCTGCTCCTCTGCTCGCTCTTTATTTACCTGCTCCTCTCCTCGCTCTTTATTTACCTGCTCCTCTCCTCACTCTTTATTTACCTGCTCATCTCCACGCTCTTTTTTTAATCTGCTCCTCTCCTCAATCTTTATTAACCTGCTCCTCTCCTCGCTCTTTATTTATCTGCTCCTCTCCTCGCTCTTTATTTACCTGCTCCTCTCCTCGCTCTATATTTACCTGCTCCTCTCCTCGCTCTTTATTTACCTGCTCCTCTCCTCGCTCTTTATTTACCTGCTCCTCTCCTCGCTCTTTATTTACCTGCTCCGCTCCTCACTCTTTATTGAGCTGCTCCTCTCCTCGCTCTTTATTTCGCTGCTCCACTCCTCGCTCTTTATTCACCTGCTGATAAACTCGCTCTTTATTTACCTGCTCCCCTACTCACTCTTTATTTACCTGCTCCGCTTCTCGCTCCTTATTGACCTGCTCCTCTCCTCACTCTTTATTAAACTGCTCCACTCCTCGTTCTTTATTAACCTGCTCCACTTATCGTTCTTTGTTGATCTGATCCGCTCTTTACTCTTTATTTACCAGCTCAACGATGTGCTCTTAAATTTCCTGCTCCGCTCCTCACTCTTTATTTACCTTCTCTGCTCCTCGCTCTTTATTTATCTGCTCCTCTCCTCGCTCTTTTTTTGCCTGCTCCCCTCCTCGCTCTTTATTTACCTGCTACGCTCATCATTCTTTATTTACCTGCTCCTCTCCTCACTCTTTATTAAACTGCTCCACTCCACGCTCTTTATTGATCTGATCCGCTCCTCACTCTATATTTACTAGCTCCACCATGTGCTCTTAAATTTCCTGCTCCGCTCCTCACTCTATATTTACCTGCTCTGCTCCTCGCTCTTTATTTGTCTGCTGCTCTCCTCGCTCTTTTTTTTGCTTGCTCCTCTCCTCCCTCTTTATTTCCCTGCTCCTCTCCTCGCTCTTTATTTACCTGTTCCGCTCCTCACTCTTTATTTTCCTGCTCTGCTCCTCACTCTTTATTTACCTGCTCTACTCCTCACTCTTTATTTACCTGCTCCTCTCCTCGCTCTTTTTTTTGCTTCCTCCTCTCCTCCCTCTTTATTTACCTGCTCCTCTCCTCGCTCTTTATTTACCTGCTCTGCTCCTCACTCTTAATTTACCTGCTCCTCTCTTCACTCTTTATTTCCCTGCTCCTCTCCTCACTCTTTATTTACCTGCCCCACTCCTCGCTCTTAATTCATCTGCTCCTCTCCTCGCTCTTTATTTACCTGCTCCTCTCCTCGCTCTTCATTTCCCGGCTCCGCTCCTCACTCTTTATTTACCTGCTCCTCTCCTCACTCTTTATTAAACTGCTCCGCGTCTCGCTCCTTATTTACCTGCTGCCCTCCTCGCTCTTTATTTACCTGCTCCGCATCTCACTCTGTTTTTCCCTGCTCCTCTCCTCTCTGTTTATTTACCTGCTCCTCTCCTCGCTCTTTATTTCCCGGCTCCGCTCCTCACTCTTTATTTACCTGCTCCGCTTCTCGCTCCTTATTTACCTGCTCCGCTCCTCGCTCTTTATTTACCTGCAACGCTCCTCACTCTTTATTTACCTGCTCCTCTCCTCACTCTTTATTAAACTGCTGCACTCCACGCACTTTATTGATCTAATCCGCTCCTCACTCTATATTTACCAGCTCCTCCATGTGCTCTTAAATTTCCTGCTCCGCTCCTCACTCTTTATTTACCTGCTCTGCTCCTCGCTCTTTATTTATCTGCTGCTCTCCTCGCTCTTTTTTTTGCTTGCTCCTCTCCTCCCTCTTTATTTACCTGCTCCTCTCCTCGCTCTTTTTTTTGCTTCCTCCTCTCCTCCCTCTTTATTTACCTGCTCCTCTCCTCGCTCTTTATTTACCTGCTCTGCTCCTCACTCTTAATTTACCTGCTCCTCTCTTCACTCTTTATTAACCTGCTCCACACCTCGCTCTTTATTTTCCTGCTCTGCTCCTCACTCTTTATTTCCCAGCTCCTCTCCCCACTCTTTATTTCCCTGCTCCTCTCCTCACTCTTTATTTACCTGCCCCACTCCTCGCTCTTAATTCATCTGCTCCTCTCCTCGCTCTTTATTAAACTGCTCCACTCCTCGTTCTTTATTAACCTGCTCCACTTATCGTTCTATATTGATCTGATCCGCTCTTCACTCTTTACTTACCAGCTCCACGATGTGCTCTTAAATTTCAAGCTCCGCTCCTCACTCTTTATTTACCTGCTCTGCTCCTCGCTCTTTATTTATCTGATCCTCTCCTCGCTCTTTTTTTGCCTGCTCCCCTCCTCGCTCTTTATTTACCTGCTCCGCTCCTCATTCTTTATTTCCCTGCTCTGCTCCTCGATCTTTATGAATCTGCTCCTCTCCTTGCTAATTATTTACCTGCACCGCTCCTCGCTCTTTATTTACCTGCTACGCTCCTCACTCTTTATTTACCTGCTCCTCTCCTCACTCTTTATTAAACTGCTGCACTCCACGCACTTTATTGATCTAATCCGCTCCTCACTCTATATTTACCAGCTCCTCCATGTGCTCTTAAATTTCCTGCTCCGCTCCTCACTCTTTATTTACCTGCTCTGCTCCTCGCTCTTTATTTATCTGCTGCTCTCCTCGCTCTTTTTTTTGCTTGCTCCTCTCCTCCCTCTTTATTTACCTGCTCCTCTCCTCGCTCTTTATTTACCTGTTCCGCTCCTCACTCTTTATTTTCCTGCTCTGCTCCTCACTCTTTATTTACCTGCTCTACTCCTCACTCTTTATTTACCTGCTCCTCTCCTCGCTCTTTTTTTTGCTTGCTCCTCTCCTCGCTCTTTATTTACCTGCTACTCTCCTCGCTCTTTATTTGCCTGCTCTGCTCCTCACTCTTTGTTTACCTGCTCCTCTCCTCGCTCTTAATTTATCTGCTCCTCTCCTCGCTTTTTATTTAACTGCTCCATTCCTCGCTCTTAATTTATCTGCTCCATTCCTCGCTCTTAATTTATCTGCTCCTCTCCTCACTCTTTATTAACCGGCTCCACACCTCGCTCTTTATTTACCTGCTCCACTCCTCGCTCTTTATTGATCTGATCGGCTCCTCACTCTGTATTTACCAGCTCCACGATGTGCTCTTAAATTTCCTGCTCCGCTCCTCACTCTTTATTTACCTGCTCCTATCCTCGCTCGATATTTACCAGCTCCTCTCCTCGCTCTTTATTGACCTGCTCCTCTCCTCGCTCTTTATTTACCTTCTCCACTCCTCGCTCTTTATTCACCTGCTGCTAAACTCGCTCTTTTTTTACCTGCTCCGCTCCTCACTCTGTATTTCCCAGCTCCTCTCCTCACTCTTTTTTTCCCTGCTCATCCCCTCACCCTTTATTTACCTGCCCCACTCCTCTCTCTTAATTTACCTGCTCCTCTCCTCACTCTTTAATTAACTGCTCTACTCCTCGCTCTGTATTTACCTGCTCCTCTCCTCGCTCTTTATTTATCTGCTCCTCTCCACACTCTTTATTTATCTGCTTCTCTCCTCACTCTTTATTTTCCTGCTCTACTCCTCGCTCTTTATTTACCTGCTCCTTGCCTCGCTCTTTATTTATCTGCTCCTCTCCTCACTCTTTATTAACCTGCTTCACTCCTCGCTCTTTATTGATCTGATCCGCTCCTAACTCTATCATTACCAACTCTACGATGTGCTCTTAAATGTCCTGCTCCGCTCCTCACTCTTTATTTACCTGCTCCGCTCCTCGCACTTTATTTACCTGCTCCGCTCCTCACACTTTATTTACCTGCTCTACTACTCACTCTTTATTTACCTGCTCCTCTCCTCACTCTTTATTTACCTGCTCCTCTCCTCACTATTTACCTGCTCCTCTCCTCGCTCTTTTTTTTATCTGCTCCGCTCCTCACTCTTTTTTTTGCTTGCTCCTCTCCTCACTCTTTATTTACCTGCTCATCTCCTCGCTCTTTATTCAACTGCTCTGCTCCTCACTCTTCATTTACCTGCACCTCTCCTCGCTCTTTATTCACCTGCTGCTCTCCTCGCTCTTTATTTACCTGCTCCGCTCCTCGCTCTTTATTTCCCTGCTCCTCTCCTCACTCTTAATTTATCTGCTCCTCTCCTCGCTCTTTGTTTACCTGCTCCTCTCCTCGCTCTTAATTTATCTGCTCCTCTCCTCGCTCATCATTTACCTGCTCCTCTGCTCGCTCTTTATTTACCTGCTCCTCTCCTCGCTCTTATTTTATCTGCTCCTCTCCTCGCTCTTCATTTACCTGCTCCTCTGCTCGCTCTTTATTTACCAACTCCTCTGCTCGCTCTTTATTTATCTGCTCCTATCCTCACTCTTTATTTACCTGCTCCTCTCCTCACTCTTTATTTACCTGCTCCTCTCCTCGCTCTGTATTTATCTGCTCCGCTCCTCACTCTTTTTTTTGCTTGCTCTTCTCCTCACTCTTTATTTACCTGCTCCTCTCCTCGCTCTTTATTCAACTGCTCTGCTCCTCACTCTTCATTTACCTGCACCTCTCCTCGCTCTTTATTCACCTGCTGCTCTCCTCGCTCTTTATTTACCTGCTCCGCTCCTCACTCATTATTTCCCTGCTCCTCTCCACACTCTTAATTTATCTGCTCCTCTCTTCGCTCTTCATTTACCGGCTCCTCTCCTCGCTCGAAATTTATCTGCTCCTCTCCTCGCTCTTTATTTACCTGCGCCTCTCCTCGCTCTTTCTTTACCTGCTCCGCACCTCGCTCTTTATTGATCTGATCCGCTCCTAACTCTATCATTGCCAACTCTACGATGTGCTCTTAAATGTCCTGCTCCGCTCCTCACTCTTTATTTACCTGCTCCGCTCCTCGCACTTTATTTACCTGCTCCGCTCCTCACACTTTATTTACCTGCTCTACTACTCACTCTTTATTTACCTGCTCCTCTCCTCGCTCTTTATTTATCTGCTCCACTCCTCACTCTTTATTTATCTGCTCCACTCCTCACTCTTTATTTACCTGCTCTGCTCCTCACTCTTTATTTACCTGCTCCTCTCCTCGCTCTTTATTTATCTGCTCCACTCCTCACTCTTTATTTACCTGCTCTGCTCCTCACTCTTTATTTACCTGCTCCTCTCCTCGCTCTTTATTTATCTGCTCCACTCCTCACTCTTTATTTACCTGCTCTGCTCCTCACTCTTTATATATCTGCTCCACTCCTCACTCTTTATTTACCTGCTCTGCTCCTCACTCTTTATATATCTGCTCCTCTCCACGCTCTTTATTTACCTGCTCGTCTCCTCACTCTTTATTTAACTGCTCTAGTCCTCACTCTTTATTGACCTAATCCGCTCCTCGCTCTAAATTTATCTGTTCCACTCTTCACTCTTTATTTATCTGCTCCACTCTTCACCCTTTATTTAACTGCTCCTCTCCTCACTCTTTATTTATCTGCTCCACTCCTCACTCTTTATTTACCTGCTCCTCTCCTCACTCTTTATATATCTGCTCCTCTCCTCGCTCTTTATTTAACTGCTTCTCTCCTCACTCTTTATTTTCCTGCTCTACTCCTCGCTCTTTATTTACGTGCTCCTTGCCTCGCTCTTTATTTATCTGCTCCTCTCCTCACTCCTTATTTACCTGCTCCTCTCCTCACTCTTTATTAACCTGCTCCTCTCCACGCTCTTTATTTACCTGCTCCTCTCCTCGCTCTTTTTTTATCTGCTCCGCTCCTCACTCTTTTTTTTGCTTGCTCCTCTCCTCACTCTTTATTTACCTGCTCATCTCCTCGCTCTTTATTTAACTGCTCTGCTCCTCACTCTTCATTTACCTGAACCTCTCCTCGCTCTTTATTCACCTGCTGCTCTCCTCGCTCTTTATTTACCTGCTCCGCTCCTCGCTCTTTATTTCCCTGCTCCTCTCCTCACTCTTAATTTATCTGCTCCTCTCCTCGCTCTTTGTTTACCTGCTCGTCTCCTCGCTCTTAATTTATCTGCTCCTCTCCTCGCTCATCATTTACCTGCTCCTCTGCTCGCTCTTTATTTACCTGCTCCTCTGCTCGCTCTTTATTTACCTGCTCCTCTGCTCGCTCTTTATTTACCTGCTCCTCTCCTCGCTCTTTATTTACCTGCTCCTCTCCTCACTCTTTATTTACCTGCTCATCTCCACGCTCTTTTTTTAATCTGCTCCTCTCCTAAATCTTTATTTACCTGCTCCTCTCCTCGCTCTTTATTTATCTGCTCCTCTCCTCGCTCTTTATTTACCTGCTCCTCTCCTCACTCTTTATTTACCTGCTCCTCTCCTCGCTCTTTATTTATCTGCTCCGCTCCTCACTCTTTTTTTTGCTTGCTCTTCTCCTCACTCTTTATTTACCTGCTGCTCTCCTCGCTCTTTATTTACCTGCTCCGCTCCTCACTCATTATTTCCCTGCTCCTCTCCTCACTCTTAATTTATCTGCTCCTCTCCTCGCTCTTTATTTACCGGCTCCTCTCCTCGCTCTAAATTTATCTGCTCCTCTCCTCGCTCTTTATTTACCTGCGCCTCTCCTCGCTCTTTATTTACCTGCTCCGCACCTCGCTCTTTATTTACCTGCTCCTCTCCTCACTCTTTATTAACCTGCTTCACTCCTCGCTCTTTATTGATCTGATCCGCTCCTAACTCTATCATTGCCAACTCTACGATGTGCTCTTAAATGTCCTGCTCCGCTCCTCACTCTTTATTTATCTGCTCCGCTCCTCGCACTTTATTTACCTGCTCTACTCCTCACTCTTTATTTACCTGCTCCTCTCCTCGCTCTTTATTTATCTGCTCCACTCCTCACTCTTTATTTACCTGCTCTGCTCCTCACTCTTTATTTACCTGCTCCTCTCCTCGCTCTTTATTTATCTGCTCCACTCCACACTCTTTATTTACCTGCTCTGCTCCTCACTCTTTATATATCTGCTCCTCTCCACGCTCTTTATTTACCTGCTCTGCTCCTCACTCTTTAGTTACCTGCTCCTCTCCTCGCTCTTTATTTATCTGCTCCACTCCTCACTCTTTATTTACCTGCTCTGCTCCTCACTCTTTATTTACCTGCTCCTCTCCTCGCTCTTTATTTATCTGCTCCACTCCACACTCTTTATTTACCTGCTCTGCTCCTCACTCTTTATATACCTGCTCCTCTCCACGCTCTTTATTTAACTGCTCTAGTCCTCACTCTTTATTGACCTAATCCGCTCCTCGCTCTAAATTTATCTGCTCCACTCTTCACTCTTTATTTATCTGCTCCACTCTTCACCCTTTATTTAACTGCTCCTCTCCTCACTCTTTATTTATCTGCTCCACTCCTCACTCTTTATTTACCTGCTCCTCTCCTCACTCTTTATTTATCTGCTCCTCTCCTCACTCTTTATTGACCTGCTCTGCTCCTCACTCTTTATATATCTGCTCCTCTCCACGCTCATTATTTACCTGCTCCTCTCCTCACTCTATATTTAACTGCTCCAGTCCTCACTCTTTGTTTACCTGCTCCTCTCCTCGCTCTTTATTTACCTGCTCCACTCCTCGCTCTTTATTTATCTGCTTCCCTCCTCACTCTTTATTTTCCTGCTCCTCTCCTCACTCTTTATTTATCTGCTCCACTCCCCACTCTTTATTTACCTGCTCCTCTCCTCACTTTTAATTTATCTGCTCTGCTCCTCACTCTTTATATATCTGCTCCTCTCCACGCTCTTTCTTTAACTGCTCTACTCCTCGCTCTTTATATACCTGCTCCTCTCCTCGCTCTTTATTTATCTGCTCCTCTCCTCGCTCTTTATTTAACTGCTTCTCTCCTCACTCTTTATTTTCCTGCTCTACTCCTCGCTCTTTATTTACGTGCTCCTTGCCTCGCTCTTTATTTATCTGCTCCTCTCCTCACTCTTTATTTACCTGCTCCTCTCCTCACTCTTTATTAACCTGCTCCTCTCCACGATCTTTCTTTATCTGCTACTCTCCTCAATCTTTATTTAACTGCTCCTCTCCTCGCTCTTTATTTATCTGCTCCTCTCCTCACTCTTTATTTACCTGTCCTGTCCTCACTCTTTATTTACCTGCTCCTCTGCTCGCTCGTTATTTACCTGCTCCTCTCATCGCTCTTTATTTACCTGCTCCTCTCCTCACTCTTTATTTACCTGCTCATCTCCACGCTCTTTTTTTATCTGCTCCTCTCCTCAATCTTTATTTACCTGCTCCTCTCCACGCTCTTTCTTTATCTGCTCCTCTCCTCAATCTTTATTTAACTGCGCCTCTCCTCGCTCTTTATTGACCTGCTCCTCTCCTCACTCTTTATTAACCTGCTTCACTCCTCGCTCTTTATTGATCTGATCCGCTCCTAACTCTATCATTACCAACTCTACGATGTGCTCTTAAATGTCCTGCTCCGCTCCTCACTCTTTATTTACCTGCTCCGCTCCTCGCACTTTATCTACCTGCTCCGCTCCTCACTCTTTATTTGCCTGCTCTGCTCCTCGCTCTTTATTTATCTGCTCCTTTCCTCGCTCTTTATTTACCTGCTCCTCTCCTCGCTCTTTACTTACCTGCTCCGCTCCTCACACTTTATTTACCTGCTCTGCTCCTCACTCTTTATTTACCTGCTCCTCTCCTCGCTCTTTATTTATCTGCTCCACTCCTCACTCTTTATTTACCTGCTCTGCTCCTCACTCTTTATTTACCTGCTCCTCTCCTCGCTCTTTATTTATCTGCTCCTCTCCTCACTTTTAATTTATCTGCTCTGCTCCTCAATCTTTATATATCTGCTCCTCTCCTCGCTCTTTGTTTACCTGCTCCTCTCCTCGCTCTTAATTTATCTGCTCCTCTCCTCGCTCATCATTTACCTGCTCCTCTGCTCGCTCTTTATTTACCTGCTCCTCTCCTCGCTCTTATTTTATCTGCTCCTCTCCTCGCTCTTCATTTACCTGCTCCTCTGCTCGCTCTTTATTTACCTGCTCCTCTGCTCGCTCTTTATTTATCTGCTCCTATCCTCACTCTTTATTTACCTGCTCCTCTCCTCACTCTTTATTTACCTGCTCCTCTCCTCGCTCTGTATTTATCTGCTCCGCTCCTCACTCTTATTTTTGCTTGCTCTTCTCCTCACTCTTTATTTACCTGCTCCTCTCCTCGCTCTTTATTCAACTGCTCTGCTCCTCACTCTTCATTTACCTGCACCTCTCCTCGCTCTTTATTCACCTGCTGCTCTCCTCGCTCTTTATTTACCTGCTCCGCTCCTCACTCATTATTTCCCTGCTCCTCTCCACACTCTTAATTTATCTGCTCCTCTCTTCGCTCTTTATTTACCGGCTCCTCTCCTCGCTCTAAATTTATCTGCTCCTCTCCTCGCTCTTTATTTACCTGCGCCTCTCCTCGCTCTTTCTTTACCTGCTCCGCACCTCGCTCTTTATTGATCTGATCCGCTCCTAACTCTATCATTGCCAACTCTACGATGTGCTCTTAAATGTCCTGCTCCGCTCCTCACTCTTTATTTACCTGCTCCGCTCCTCACTCTTTATTTACCTGCTCTGCTCCTCACTCTTTATATATCTGCTCCACTCCTCACTCTTTATTGACCTGCTCCTCTCCTCACTCTTTATATATCTGCTCCACTCCTCACTCTTTATTTACCTGCTCTGCTCCTCACTCTTTATATATCTGCTCCTCTCCACGCTCTTTATTAACCTGCTCGTCTCCTCACTCTTTATTTAACTGCTCTAGTCCTCACTCTTTATTGACCTAATCCGCTCCTCGCTCTAAATTTATCTGTTCCACTCTTCACTCTTTATTTATCTGCTCCACTCTTCACCCTTTATTTAACTGCTCCTCTCCTCACTCTTTATTTATCTGCTCCACTCCTCACTCTTTATTTACCTGCTCCTCTCCTCACTCTTTATATATCTGCTCCTCTCCACGCTCTTTATTTATCTGCTCCTCTCCTCGCTCTTTATTTATCTGCTCCTCTCCTCGCTCTTTATTTATCTGCTCCTCTCCTCGCTCTTTTTTTATCTGCTTCCCTCCTCACTCTTTATTTTCCTGCTCCTCTCCTCACTCTTTATTTATCTGCTCCACTCCCCACTCTTTATTTACCTGCTCCTCTCCTCACTTTTAATTTATCTGCTCTGCTCCTCACTCTTTATATATCTGCTCCTCTCCACGCTCTTTATTTAACTGCTCTACTCCTCGCTCTTTAAATACCTGCTCCTCTCCTCGCTCTTTATTTATCTGCTCCTCTCCTCGCTCTTTATTTAACTGCTTCTCTCCTCACTCTTTATTTTCCTGCTCTACTCCTCGCTCTTTATTTACGTGCTCCTTGCCTCGCTCTTTATTTATCTGCTCCTCTCTTCACTCCTTATTTACCTGCTCCTCTCCTCACTCTTTATTAACCTGCTCCTCTCCACGCTCTTTCTTTATCTGCTCCTCTCCTCAATCTTTATTTAACTGCTCCTCTCCTCGCTCTTTATTTACCTGCTCCTCTCCTCGCTCTTTTTTTATCTGCTCCGCTCCTCACTCTTTTTTTTGCTTGCTCCTCTCCTCACTCTTTATTTACCTGCTCATCTCCTCGCTCTTTATTTAACTGCTCTGCTCCTCACTCTTCATTTACCTGCACCTCTCCTCGCTCTTTATTCACCTGCTGCTCTCCTCGCTCTTTATTTACCTGCTCCGCTCCTCGCTCTTTATTTCCCTGCTCCTCTCCTCACTCTTAATTTATCTGCTCCTCTCCTCGCTCTTTGTTTACCTGCTCGTCTCCTCGCTCTTAATTTATCTGCTCCTCTCCTCGCTCATCATTTACCTGCTCCTCTCCTCGCTCTTCATTTACCTGCTCTTCTGCTCGCTCTTTATTTACCTGCTCCTCTGCTCGCTCTTTATTTAGCTGCTCCTCACCTCGCTCTTTATTTACCTGCTCCTCTCCTCACTCTTTATTTACCTGCTCATCTCCAGGCTCTTTCTTTATCTGCTCCTCTCCTCAATCTTTATTTACCTGCTCCTCTCCTCACTCTTTATTTATCTGCTCCTCTCCTCACTCTTTATTTACCTGCTCCTCTCCTCACTCTTTATTCACCTGCTCCTCTCCTCGCTCTTTATTTATCTGCTCCTCTCCTCACTCTTTATTCACCTGCTCCTCTCCTCACTCTTTATTTACCTGCTCCTCTCCTCGCTCTTTATTCAACTGCTCTGCTCCTCACTCTTCATTTACCTGCACCTCTCCTCGCTCTTTATTCACCTGCTGCTCTCCTCGCTCTTTACTTACCTGCTCCGCTCCTCACTCATTATTTCCCTGCTCCGCTCCTCACTCTTAATTTATCTGCTACTCTCCTCGCTCTTTATTTACCGGCTCCTCTCCTCGCTCTTAATTTATCTGCTCCACTCCTCGCTCTTTATTGATCTGATCCGCTCCGAACTCTATAATTACCAACTCCACGATGTGCTATTAAATGTCCTGCTCCGCTCCTGACTCTTTATTTACCTGCTCCGCTCCTCGCACTTTATTTACCTGCTCTACTCCTCACTCTTTATTTAACTGCGCCACTCCTCGCTCTTGATTTTCCTGCTCCTATCCTCGATCTTTATTTCCCTGCTCCGCTCCTCACACTTTATTTACCTGTTCTACTCCTCACTCTTTGTTTACCTGGTCCTCTCTTCGCTCTTTATTTATCTGCTCCACTCCTCACTCTTTATTTACCTGCTCTGCTCCTCACTCTTGATTTACCTGGTCCTCTCCTCGCTCTTTATTTATCTGCTCCACTCCTCACTCTTTATTTACCTGCTCTGCTCCCCACTCTTTATATACCTGCTCCTCTCCACGCTCTTTATTTATATGCTCGTCTCCTCACTCTTTATTTAACTGCTCTAGTCCTCACTCTTTATTGACCTAATGCGCTCCACGCTCTTTATTTATCTGCTCCACTTCTCACTCTTTATTTATCTGCTCCACTCCTCACTCTTTATTTCCTTGCTCCTCTCCTCACTCTTTATTTATCTGCTCCACTCCTCACTCTTTATTTACCTGCTCCTCTCCTCACTCTTTATTTATCTGCTCCACTCCTCACTCTTTATTTACCTGCTCCTCTCCTCACTCTTTATTTATCTGCTCTGCTCCTCACTCTTTATATATCTGCTCTGCTCCTCGCTCTTTATTTACCTGCTCCTCTCCTCGCTCTTTATTTATCTGCTCCTCTCCTCGCTCTTTATTTATCTGCTTCTCTCCTCACACTTTATTTTCCTGCTCTACTCCTCGCTCTTTGTTTACCTGCTCCTTGCCTCGCTCGTTATTTATCTGCTCCTCTCCTCACTCTTTATTGACCTGCTCCACTCCTCACTCTTTATTTACCTGCTCCTCTCCTCGCTCTTTATTTATCTGCTCCGCTCCTCACTCTTTTTTTTGCTTGCTCTTCTCCTCACTCTATATTTACCTGCTCCTCTCCTCGCTCTTTATTCAACTGCTCTGCTCCTCACTCTTCATTTACCTGCACCTCTCCTCGCTCTTTATTCACCTGCTGCTCTCCTCGCTCTTTATTTACCTGCTCCGCTCCTCACTCATTATTTCCCTGCTCCTCTCCTCACTCTTAATTTATCTGCTCCTCTCCTCGCTCTTTATTTACCGGCTCCTCTCCTCGCTCTTAATTTATCTGCTCCACTCCTCGCTCTTTATTGACCTGCACCTCTCCTCGCTCTTTATTTACCTGCTCCGCACCTCGCTCTTTATTTACCTGCTCCTCTCCTCACTCTTTATTAATCTGCTCCACTCCTCGCTCTTTATTGATCTGATCCGCTCCGAACTCTATAATTACCAACTCCACGATGTGCTCTTAAATGTCCTGCTCCGCTCCTCACTCTTTATTTACCTGCTCCGCTCCTCGCTCTTTATTTACCTGCTCTACTCCTCACTCTTTATTTACCTGCTCCACTCCTCGCTCTTTGTTTATCTGCTCCACTCCTCACTCTTTATTTACCTGCTCCTCTCCTCACTCTTTATTTATCTGCTCTGCTCCTCACTCTTCATATATCTGCTCTGCTCCTCGCTCTTTATTTACCTGCTCCTCTCCTCGCTCTTTATTTATCTGCTCCTCTCCTCGCTCTTTATTTATCTGCTTCTCTCCTCACTCTTTATTTTCCTGCTCTACTCCTCGCTCTTTGTTTACCTGCTCCTTGCCTCGCTCTTTATTTATCTGCTCCTCTCCTCACTCTTTATTGACCTGCTCCTCTCCTCACTCTTTATTTACCTGCTCCTCTCCACGCTCTTTCTTTATCTGCTCCTCTCCTCAATATTTATTTCCCTGCTCCTCTCCTCGCTCTTTATTTTTCTGCTCCTCTCCTCACTCTTTATTTACCTGCTCCTCTCCTCACTCTTTATTTACCTGCTCCTCTCCTCGCTCTTTATTTAACTGCTCTGCTCCTCACTCTTCATTTACCTGCACCTCTCCTCGCTCTTTATTCACCTGCTGCTCTCCTCGCTCTTTATTTACCTGCTCCGCTACTCACTCTTTATTTCGCTGCTCCTCTCCTCACTGTTAATTTATCTTCTCCTCTCCTCGCTCTTTATTTACCTGCTCCTCTCCTCGCTCTTAATTTATCTGCTCCTCTCCTCGCTCTTCATTTACCTGCTCCTCTGCTCGCTCTTTATTTACCTGCTCCTCTCCTCGCTCTTTATTTACCTGCTCCTCTCCTCGCTCTTCATTTACCTGCTCGTCTGCTCGCTCTTTGTTTACCTGCTCCTCTGCTCGCTCTTTATTTACCTGCTCTTCTCCTCGCTCTTTATTTACCTGCTCCGCTCCTCGCTATTTATTTACCTGCTCCTCTCCTCGCACTTTATTTACCTGCTCCATTCCTCGCTGTTTATTGATCTGATCCGCTCCTCACTCTGTATTTACCAGCTCCACGATGTGCTCTGAAATTTCCTGCTCCGCTCCTCACTCTTTAATTACCTGCTACTCTCCTCATTCTTTGTTTACCTGCTCTACTCCTCGCTCTTTATTTACCTGCTCATATCCTCGCTCTTGATTTACCTGCTCCGCTCCACGCTCTTTATTTATCTGCTCCACTCCTCACTCTTTATTTATCTGCTCCACTCCTCACTCTGTATTTACCTGCTCCTCTCCTCACTCTTTATTTATCTGCTCCACTCCTCACTCTTTATTGACCTGCTCTGCTCCTCACTCTTTATATATCTGCTCCTCTCCACGCTCTTTATTTACCTGCTCCTCTCCTCACTCTTTATTAAACTGCTCTCGTCCTCACTATTTATTTAACTGCTCCTCTCCACGCTCTTTCTTTATCTGCTCCTCTCCTCACTCTTTATTTACCTGCTCCTCTCCTCGCTCTTTATTTATCTGCTCCGCTCCTCACTCTTTTTTTTGCTTGCACCTCTCCTCGTTCTTAATTTATCTGCTCGTCTCCTCGCTCTTTATTTACCTGCTCCTCTCCTCGCTCTTAATTTGCCTGCTCCTCTCCTCGCTCTTTATTTAACTGCTCTGCTCCTCACTCTTTATTAACGTGCTCCAATACTCGCTCTTTTTTGATCTGATCCGCTCCTAACTCTATAATTACCAACTCCACGATGTGCTCTTAAATGTCCTGCTCCGCTCCTCACTCTTTATTTACCTGCTCCGCTCCTTGCACTTTATTTACCTGCTCCACTCCTCGCTCTTTATTTTCCTGCTCCTCTCCTCGCTCTTTATTTACCTGCTCCTCTCCTCGCTCTTTATGTATCTGGTCCTCTCCTCACTCTTTATTTACCTGCTCTGCTCCCCACTCTTTATATATCTGCTCCTCTCCACGCTCTTTATTTACCTGCTCGTCTCCTCACTCTTTATTTAACTGCTCTAGTCCTCACTCTTTATTGACCTACTCTGCTCCTCGCTCTTTATTTATCTGCTCCACTCCTCACTCTTTATTTACCTGCTCCTCTCCTCACTCTTTATTTGTCTGCTCCACTCCTCACTCTTTATTTACCTGCTCTGCTCCTCACTCTTTATAGATCTGCTCCTCTCCAAGCTCTTTATTTACCTGCTCCTCCCCTCACTCTTTATTTAACTGCTCTGGTCCTCACTCTTTATTTACCTGCTCCTCTCCTCGCTCTTTATTTATCTGCTCCTCTCCTCTCTCTTTATTTATCTGCTTCTCTCCTCACTCTTTATTTTCCTGCTCCTCTCCTCACTCTTAATTTATCTGCTCCACTCCTCACTCTTTATTTACCTGCTCCTCTCCTCACTCTTTATTTAACTGCTCGACTCCTCGCTCTTTATTTACTGCTCCTCTCCTCGCTCTTTATTTATCTGCTCCTCTCCTCGCTCTTTATTTATCTGCTCCTCTCCTCACTCTTTATTTGCCTGCTCCTCTCCTCGTTCTTTATTTCTCTGCTCCTCTCCTCACTCTTTATTTACATGCTCCACTCCTCGCTCTTTATTTACCTGCTCCACTCCTCACTCTTCATTTACCTGCACCGCTCCTCACTTTATTTACCTGCTCCACTCCTCACTCATTATTTACCTGCTCCATCCTCACTCTTAATTTTCCTGCTCCGCTCCTCGCTCTTGATTTACCTGCTCTACTCCTCGCTCTTTAATTACCTGCTCGACTCCTCACTCTTTATTTACCTGCTCCATCCTCACTCTTCATTTACCTGCTCCGCTCCTCACTCTTTATTTACCTTCTCCGCTCCTCACTCTTCATTTACCTGCTCTGCTCCTCACACTTTATTTACCTGCTCCTCTCCTCACTCTTTATTTACCTGCTCCTCTCCTCACTCTTTATTTCCCTGCTCCTCTCCTCACTCTTTATTTATCTGCTCCTCTCCTCACTCTTTATTTACCTGCTCCGCTTCTCGCTCTTTATTTTCCTGCTCCCAGAGAGCAGCCAGGGATCTCAGAGTGCACCCAGGCACCCCACAATGATCCCAGAGTGCACAGTCACCCCAGAGCGACCCACAGAGCGGCTAGGGATCCCAGAGTGCACGAATCACCAAACAATGATACCAAATGCACCCAGTCACACCACAATGATCCCAGAGTGCAGCCAGGGATCCCAGAGTGCACCCGATCACCCCACAATGATCCCAGAGTACACCCAGTCACCCCAGAGCGACCCAGAGAGCAGCCAGGGATCCCAGAGTGCACTCGGTCACCCCACAATGATCCCAGAGTGCACCCAGGGATCCCAGACTACACACAGTCAACCCAGAGCGACCCACATAGCAGCTTGGGATCCCAGAGTGCACGAACCACCCAACAATGATCCCAAATGCACCCAGTCACCCCACAATGATCCCAGAGTGCACCCAGGGTTCCCAGAGTGTACCCGGTCACCCCACAATGATCCCAGAGTGCACCCAGGGTTCCCAGAGTGTACCCGGTCACCCCACAATGATCCCAGAGTGCACTCAGGGTTCCCAGAGTGTACCCGGTCACCCCACAATGATCCCAGAGTGCACCCAGGGTTCCCAGAGTGTACCCAGTCACCCCACATTATCCCAGACTGCACCCAGGGTTCCCAGAGTGTACCCAGTCACCCCACATTATCCCAGAGTGCACCCAGGGTTCCCAGAGTGTACCCGGTCACCCCACAATGATCCCAGAGTGCACCCAGGGTTCCCAGAGTGTACCCAGTCACCCCACATTATCCCAGAGTGCACCCAGGGTTCCCAGAGTGTACCCAGTCACCCCACAATGATCCCAGAGTGCACCCAGGGTTCCCAGAGTGCATCAAGTCACCCCAGAGCGACCCAGAGTCCACCCAGGGATCGCAGAGTGCACCCAGTCACCCCAGGGCGACCCAGATTGCAGCCACGGATCCCAGAGTGCACCTCGTCACCCCACATTATCGCAGAGTGCAGCCAGGGATCCCAGAATATACTCAGTCAACCCAGAGCGACCCAGAGTGCAGCCAGGAATCCTCGAGTGCACCCAGTCACCCCACACTGATCCCCGAGTTCACCCAGTCACCCCAGAGTGCACACAGGGATTCTAGAGTGCACCCAGTCACCCCAGAGCGACCCAGAGTGCACACAGGGATTCTAGAGTGCACCCAGTCATCCAAGAGCGACCCAGATTGCAGCCACGGATCCCAGAGTGCACCTAGTCACCCCACATTATCCCAGAATGCACCCAGTCACCCCACAATGATCCCAGAGTGCACCCAGGGATCCCAGAGTGCACCCTGTCACCCCAGAGCGACCTAGAGTGCACCCAGGGATCCCGGAGTGCACCCAGTCACCCCACAATTATCCCAGAGTGCACCCAGGGATCCCAGAGTGCACCCAGTCACCCCACAATTATCCCAGTGTGCAGCCAGGGATCCCAGAGTGCACCCTGTCAGCCCACAATGATCCCAGATTGCACCCAGGGATCCCGGAGTGCACCCAGTCACCCCACAATTATCCCAGTGTGCAGCCAGGGATCCCAGAGTG
Source organism: Heptranchias perlo (assembly GCF_035084215.1). Taxonomy (NCBI): domain Eukaryota; kingdom Metazoa; phylum Chordata; class Chondrichthyes; order Hexanchiformes; family Hexanchidae; genus Heptranchias; species Heptranchias perlo. The sequence goes on along the minus strand of NW_027139453.1, from coordinate 321,607 downwards.
CACCTAGTCACCCCACAGTAACCCAGAGTGCACCCAGTCACCCCACAATGATCCCAGAGTGCACCCAGTCACCCCCCAATGATCCCAGAGTGCACCCAGCGATCCCAGAGTGCACCCTGTCACCCCACAATGATCCCAGAATGCAGCCAGGGATCCCAGAGTGCACCCAGTCACCCCAGATTGATCCCAGAGTGCAGCCAGGGATCCCGGAGTGCACCCAGTCACCCCAGAGCGACCCAGAGTGCACACAGGGATCCCAGAGTGCACCCCGTCACCCCACAATGATCCCAGAGTGCAGCCAGGGATCCCAGAGTGCACCCAGTCACCCCAGAGCGACCCAGAGTGCACACAGGGATCCCAGAGTGCACCCCGTCACCCCACAATGATCCCAGAATGCAGCCAGGGATCCCAGAGTGCACCCAGTCACCTCAGATTGATCCCAGAGTGCAGCCAGGGATCCCGGAGTGCACCCAGTCACCCCACAATGATCCCAGAGTGCAGCCATGGATCCCAGAGTGCACCCAGTCACCCCAGAGCGACCTAGAGTGCACCCAGGGATCCCATAGTGCACCCAGTCACCCCACAATGATCCCAGAGTGCACCCAGCGTTCCCAGAGTGCACCCAGTCACCCCAGAGCGACCTAGAGTGCACCCAGGGGTGCCAGAGTACACCCAGTCACCCCAGAGGGACCCAGAGTGCACCCAGGGATCCCAGAATACACCCAGTCACCCCAGAGCGACCCAGATTGCAGCCACGGACCCCAGAATGCAGCGATTCACCCCACATTAATCCAGAGTGCACCCAGGGATTCCAGATCGCACCCAGTCACTCCAGATTGATCCCAGAGTGCAGCTAGGAATCCCAGAGTGCAACCAGTCACCCCACAATGATCCCAGAGTGCACACACCCCACAATTATCCCAGAGAGCAGCCAGGGATCCCAGAGTGCATCCTGTCACCCCACAATGATCCCAGAGTGCACCCAGTGATCCCAGAGTGCACCCAGTCACCCCACAATGATCCCAGAGTGCAGCCAGGGATCCCAGAGTGCACCCAGTCACCCCACAATGATCCCAGAGTGCACCTAGGGATCCCAGAGTGCACCCAGTCACCCCAGAGCGACCTAGAGTGCACCCGGGGATCCCAGAGTGCACCCAGTCACCCTACAATGATCCCAGAGTGCAGCCATGGATCCCAGAGTGCACCCAGTTACCCCAGAGCGACCTAGAGTGCACCCAGCGTTCCCAGAGTGCACCCAGTCACCCCAGAGCGACCTAGAGTGCACCCAGAGGTGCCAGAGTGTACCCAGTCATCCCACAATGGTCCCAGAGTGCAGCCAGGGATCCCAGAGTGCACCCAGCCATCCCACATTGATCCCAGAGAGTGCACCCAGGGATCCCAGAGTGCACCTAGGGATCCCAGAGTGCACCCAGTCACCCCTGAGCGACCCAGAGTGCACACAGGGATCCCAGAGTGCACCCAGTCACCCAGAGTGCACCCAATCACCCCAGAGCGACCCAGATTGCAGCCACGGATCCCAGAGTGCACCTAGTCACCCCACATGATCCCAGATTGCACCCAGTCACCCCGCAATGATCCCAGAATGCACCCAGGTATCCCAGAGTGCACCCTGTCACTCCACAATGATCCCAGAGTGCAGCCAGGGATCCCAGAGTGCACCCAGTCACCTCAGATTGATCCCAGAGTGCGGCCAGGGATCCCGGAGTGCACCCAGTCACCCCACAGTTATCCCAGAGTGCGGCCAGGGATCCCTGAGTGCACCCAGTCACCCCAGAGCGACCTAGAGTGCACCCAGGGATCCCAGAGTGCACCCAGTTACCCCAGAGCGACCTGGAGTGCTCCAAGGGATGCCAGAGAACACCCATTCAACCCAGAGCGACCCAGATTGCAGCCACGGATCCCAGAGTGCACCGATTCACCCCACATTAATCCAGAGTGCACCCAGGGAACCCAGAGTGCACCCAGTCACCCCAGATTGATCCCAGAGTGCAGCCAGGAATCCCAGTGTGCACCCGGTCACCCCAGAGCCACCCCGAGTGCACCCAGGGATCCCAGAGTGCACCCAGTCACGCCACAATGATCCCAGAGTGCAGCCTAGGATCCCAGAGTGCACCCAGGCACCCCACAATGATTCCAGAGTGCAGTCAGGGATCCCAGAGTGCACCCAGTCACCCCCCAATGAACCCAGAGTGCACCCAGGGATCCCAGATTGCACCCAGTCACCCCAGAGCGACCCGGAGTGCACGCACGGATCCCAGAGTGCACCCAGCCACTCCACAATGATCCCAGAGTGCAGCCAGGAATTCCAGAGTGCACCCAGTCACCCCAGATTGATCCCAGAGTGCAGCCAGGAATCCCAGAGTGCACCCAGTCACCCCACAATGATCCCAGAGAGCAGCCAGAGATCCCAGAGTGCACTCAGTCACGCCAGAGTGATCACAGATTGCAGCCAGGGATCCCAGAGTGCACTCAGTCACGCCAGAGTGATCACAGATTGCAGCCAGGGATCCCAGAGTGCACTCAGTCACTCCAAAGCGATACAGAGTGCAGCCACGGATCCCAGATTGCACCCAGTCACTCCAGATTGATCCCAGAGTGGCATTGAGACCACCACAATTATTACAACAACAGCAACTTGTATTTATAATATATTTCTCTCGAAATGTGTGTATCTGCACACGGACAGAATGGCGGCAAGTACGGCAGCCGGTTGGACAACATAGAGGCAATTGCGGTCGACATCTTGGACAAAATCGTGGCATCCAAGGCGGCCACCGTGGACAAAATGGCGGTAGGTACCCCACGGCGTGTCCCCAGCAACATCCTGGGGGTCACCATTGACCAGAAACTTAACTGGACCAGCCATATAAATACTGTGGCTACGAGAGCAGGTCAGAGGCTGGATATTCTGCAGCGAGTGACTCACCTCCTGATTCCCCAAAGCCTTCCCACCATCTACAAGGCACAAGTCAGGAGTGTGATGGAATACTCTCCACTTGCCTGGATGTGTGCAGCTCCAACAACACTCAAGAAGCTCGACACCATCCAGGACAAAACAGCCCGCTTGATTGGCACCCCATCCACCACCCTAAACATTCACTCCCTTCCCCACCAGTGCACTGTGGCTGCAGTGTGTACCATCCACAGGATGCACTGCAGCAGCTTGCCAAGGCTTCTTCGACAGCACCTCCCAAACCCGCGACCTCTACCACCTGGAAGGACAAGAGCAGAAGGCACATGGGAACAACACCACCTGCACGTTCCCCTCCAAGTCAAACATCATCCTGACTTGGAAATATAAAGGGATCCTAGAGGGGATGGCACTGCAGATCGGCTTGTTGAGCTTCAGGGAAGCACTCCTGCTCCTTCGGGCCCACAAGCAGTGCAACAAAGGCACTTCCCTGCAGATCCGGGCCTTCTCACCTCCTCTGATGTGGCATTAATCTGAAGGCCTGGGAACCCAGGCCCCCAGGAGTTAAAAATAATAAAGCTGTAAAAATGGAGGCCGGCAGCCTCCTTATATGCAGTTGGTGACCGACCCTCCTCCTGATAGCGCGTTGGTCGCCCGCCCACACCCCCCCGCAGACCCACACCCATTAAAACCGGAAGTGGGCGGTTTGGAGGCCAGTTGGGGTCGGATTTTAGTTTTTGACAAGATTTACCCAACATCCCATTTGTGGAATTAAAATTTAGACCTAAAAGGATCAGGAGTGTAGCGAGAGCGGGGATATAAAGTGTGGAGGCAGCGGAGAGCTGAGGTTAGAAGGAGTGGGAATATGATGTGCGGAGGGCCAAGACCAGACGGAGCGGGAGCCGAGACTGGACGGAGCGGGAGCCGAGATCAACTCAAACACAGGCAGAAATTTGAAAGATTAACGTCAGGGTGAGGTCAGAATCAGCGCAGAGAGGAAGGAGAGGCAGAACCCGAGGGAAGTAAGGTAATTATGGGGGAGAAGAATTGAGGTAAAGATCGAAGGTAAAGAAGTGGAATAATTAAACCGAGTTTAATATGGGTGAGATTTTACCAAAAGCGTTCATTCGGCTGGGTCAAGATCTTCCAGACCCGGTGAAGTCACAGGACATGAGGTTGGTGATTAATATATATTTTATATTCTCTAAGCTCAGGGAGTGGTTTCAACTAGGAACCTATAACTTGCTAATACTAAAAATAAATCAAGTGAATTAACGACATAAAATTATTTAAATAAATAAAACAAGGTTAGATAGAGATGGCAGTGCAGATTGTGTGTTGTGACTGCATCATGTGGGAGTTTGTGGAGACCAGTGTGGTCCTGAACCATCACATCTGCAGTAAGTGTCTGCAACTGGAGGAATTTCGGCTCAGAGTTGTTGAGCTGGCGTCCGATCTGCCGACATTGCGATGCATCATGTAGGGGGGAGAGTTATCTGGACACTTTGATCCAGAAGGCAATCATATCTCTTAGGTTAGGTAGTAGTTTAGATTTGGTTAGTGGCCCAGGGACAGGAGGATTTGCCTGCAAGTCAGGCAGGTATGGGGACCCCAGATGCAGTGGTGGAGGAGGCTCAGTCTTTGCCCTTGTCCAACAGATACGAGGTTCTTACTACCTGTGTGGATGGGAACAAAAACTGCAGGGAGGATGGATAAACTGACCACAGAACCCTACTACAGGAGGCCATTCGAGTGGGGGGAGTACAAAGGAATGTGGTAGAGGTAGGTTACAGTGTGGTCAGGTGGATAGATATTATTCTCTTCATCCACGACCGGGATTCCCAAAGACTGTGTTGCCTGCCCAGTGCCAGGGTTAAGGACATCTTCTCATGGCTGGAGAAGAGCTTGGAGCATGAGGGAGAGGATCCAGTTGTCGTGGTCCACGTAGGAACCAATGTCATAAGTAGAACTAGGAATGGGGTTCTGCTACGGGCGTTCGAGGAGCGAGGCTCCAAATTAAAAATCAGAACCTCAAAGGTGATAACCTCTGAATTACTACCCGAACCACTTGCAAATTGGCATAGGGTGAAACAGATTAAATGGTGAAATGCATGGCTGAAAGGGTGAAGTGGGAGGCGGCGGTTCCAACTTCTTCCAGTTCAGACGAAAGGTCAAGGGCCTGAAACGTTAACTCTGCTTCTTTCTCCAGAGGCTGCCTGATTTGCTGAGTATTTCCAACATTTTCTGTTTTTATTGCAGGGGTTTCGATTCATGGGGCACTGGCACTGGTACTGGGGATCGAGGGAGCTGTTCTGTTGGGACGGGGCCCGCTTAAACCAGGCTGGGACCAGTGTCCTGGTGAATCGAATAACTAATAAATCTTTTCTGCACCCTCTGTAAGGCCTTCGCATCTTAGATAATGTGAGAGGAAACTAGTAAGAAACATAAAAACAGATTGTACGAGCTTCTAAAACGTAAAAATGTAAGGAATCTTACAACACCAGGTTACAGTCCAACAGTTTTATTTGAAAATCTCCACATCACAAGTAGGTAAAAAGGAAGAGATTAGCGAAAGTAAACGCGGGTCCCTTAGAGGCAGAGACAAGAGAAATTATAATGGAAGATAAAGAAATGGCAGAGACGGTAAAAACATTTTTTGTATCTGTCTCCACAGCAGAAGACACACAATATATGCCGGAAATAATGGGGAACCAATGGTCCGATGAGAGTGAGGAACTTAAAGTAATTAATATCAGTAAAGGAAAAGTACTGGAGAAATTAATGGGACTAAAAGCCGATAAATACCCTGGACCTGATGGCCGACATCCGAGGGTTCTCAAAGAGGTGGCTGCAGAGATAGTGGATGCATTGGTTCTAGATTCTAGAACAGTCCACGTGGATTGGATGTCAGCAAATGCAAATCTGCTATTCAAAAAAAGAGGGAGGGAGAAAACAGGGAACAACAGGCCAGTTAGCCTGACATCAGTCATTGGGAAAATGCTGGAATCCATTATGAAGGAAGAAAATCATAATATGATTAGGCAGAGTCAACATGGTTTTTTGAAAAGGAAACCGTGTTTGACAAATTTATTAGAGTTATTTGAGGATGAAACGAGCAGGGTACATAAAGGGGAACCAGTGGATGGAGTATATTTGGATTTTCAAAAGGCATTCGATAAGGTGCCACATAAAAGGTTGCTCAAGCAGAGGAGATAGAGGGGCATTCTGGGAGAAGTCGGCTCAGTCACCTCCACTGAACAGTGGGTAGCAGAAGAAGCCCTTCAGTGACGACCAGGAGGAAAATCATCCAGCAGAGGGGCATTCTGGAAGAATTCGGCTCAGTCTCCTCCACTGAAGACTGGGCAGCAGAAGAAACCCGACAGTGACGACCAGGAGAAAAGGCATCCGACAGAGGAGCATTTTGGTAGGAGTCGGCTCAGTCATCTCCACTGAATCGTGGGAGCAGAAGAAGACCTTCAGTGACGATCAAGAAGAAAAGCATCCCGCAGCTGGGCATTCTGGGAGAAGTCGGCTAAGTCACCTCCAGTGAACAGTGGGTAGCAGAAGAAGCCCTTCTGTGACGACCAGGAGGAAAAGCATCCAGCAGAGGCGCATTCTGGGAGAAGTCAGCTCAATCATCTCCACTGAACAGTGGGTAGCAGAAAACGACCTGCGGTGACGACCAGGAGGAAAAGCATCCAGCAGAGGAGATAGAGGGGCATTCTGGGAGAAGTCGGCTCGGTCACCTCCACTGAACAGTGGGTAGCAGAAGATGCCCTTCAGTGACAACCAGGAAAAAAGGCTCCCAGCAATGGAGACAGAGGGGCATTCTGGGAGAAGTCGGCTCAGTCATCTCCACTGAACAGAAAAAGCTCTTCAGTGACGACCAGGAAGCAAACCATCCAGCAGAGAAGACAGAGGGGCAGTCTGAGTGAAGTCGGCTCAGTCACCTCCACTGAACAGCGGGTAGCAGAAGGTAGCCCTTAAGTGACTACCAGGAGGAAAAGCATCCAGCAAAGTGGCATTCTGGGCAATGTCTGCTCAGTCATCAACACTGAACAGTGGGTAGTAGAAGAAGCCCTTCAGTGACTACCAGAAGGAAAAGCATCCAGCAGAGGAGCATTCTGTGAGAAGTCGGCTCAGCCACCTCCACTGAACATGGGTAGCAGAAGACGCCCTTCAGTGACGACCAGGAGGAAAAACATCCAGCAGAGGAGATAGAGGGGCATTCTGGGAGAAGTCGGCTCAGTCACCTTCACTGAACAGTGGGTAGCAGAAGATGCCCTTCAGTGACAACCAGGAAAAAAGGCTCCCAGCAATGCAGACAGTGGGGCATTCTGGGAGAAGTCGGCTCAGTCACCTCCACTGAACAGTGGGAGCAGAAGAAGCCCTTCAGTGACGATCAAGAGGAAAAGCATCCCGCAGCTGGGCATTCTGGGAGAAGTCGGCTAAATCACCTCCAGTGAACAGTGGGTAGCAGAAGAAGCCCTTCTGTGACGACCAGGAGGAAAAGCATCCAGCAGAGGGGCATTTTGGGAGAAGTCAGCTCAATCATCTCCACTGAACAGTGGGTAGCAGAAAACGACCTGCGGTGAATACCAGGAGGAAAAGCATCCAGCAGATGAGATAGAGCGGCATTCTGGGAGAAGTCGGCTCGGTCACCTCCACTGAACAGTGGTCAGCAGAAGAACTGGTGTCGAGGAGCAGTTCAATCAGATAAAAATTACTGAAGGGGTTCGTGAATGGGTGACCAACAGACAAAGAAAGAGTTCGAAGGCAGTGCAGGGGTTCCCTGCGGCGATCTCCTTCCAAAACAGGTATACCATATTGGATAATTTTGGGGGAGATGGCTCACATGGGGAAGGAGACAGACGGGCATTCTGGGAGAAGTCGGCTCAGTCACCTCCTCCGAAGAGTGGGTAGCAGAAGAAGCCCTTCAGTGACGACGAGGAAGAAAAGCAACCAGCAGAGCGGCATCCTGGGAGAAGTCGGCTCAGTCACCTCCACTGAACAGCGGGTAGCAGATGAAGCCCTTCAGTGATTACCAGGAGGAAATGCATCCAGTAAAGGAGACAGAGGGGCATTCTGGGAGAAGTCGGCTCAGTCACATGCACTGAACAGTGGGTAGCAGAAGATGCCCTTCAGTGACAACCAGGAAAAAAGGCTCCCAGCAATGGAGACAGTGGGGCATTCTGGGAGAAGTCGGCTCAGTCATCTCCACTGAACAGAAAAAGCTCTTCAGTGACGACCAGGAAGCAAACCATCCAGCAGAGAAGACAGAGGGGCATTCTGAGAGAAGTCGGCTCAGTCACCTCCACTGAACAGCGGGTAGCAGAAGGTAGCTTATCAGTGACAACGAGGAGGAAAAGTATCCAGCAAAGTGGCATTCTGGGCAATGTCTGCTCAGTCATCAACACTGAACAGTGGGTAGTCGAAGAAGCCCTTCAGTGACTACCAGAAGGAAAAGCATCCAGCAGAGGGGCAATCTGGGAGAAGTCGGCTCAATCATCTCCACTGAACAGTGGGTAGCGGAAAACGACCTGCGGTGACTACCAGGAGGAAAAGCATCCAGCAGAGGAGATAGACGGGAATTCTGGGAGAAGTCGGCTCGGTCACCTCCACTGAACAGTGGGTAGCAGAAGATGCCCTTCAGTGACAACCAGGAAAAAAGGCTCCCAGCAATGGAGACAGAGGGGCATTCTGGGAGAAGTCGGCTCAGTCATCTCCACTGAACAGAAAAAGCTCTTCAGTGACGACCAGGAAGCAAACCATCCAGCAGAGAAGACAGAGGGGCAGTCTGAGAGAAGTCGGCTCAGTCACCTCCACTGAACAGCGGGTAGCAGAAGGTCGCCCTTCAGTGACTACGAGGAGGAAAAGCATCCAGCAAAGTGGCATTCTGGGCAATGTCTGCTCAGTCATCAACACTGAACAGTGGGTAGCAGAAGAAGCCCTTCAGTGACTACCAGAAGGAAAAGCATCCAGCAGAGGAGCATTCTGTGAGAAGTCGGCTCAGCCACCTCCACTGAACATCGGTAGCAGAAGACGCCCTTTAGTGACGACCAGGAGGAAAAGCATCCAACAAAGGAGACAGAGGGGCATTATGGGAGAATTCGGCTCAGTCACCTCCACTGAACAGAAGAAGCCCTTCTGTGACTACCAGGAAGCAAAGCATCCAGCAGAGGAGACAGAGGGGCATTCTGAGAGAAGTCGGCTCAGTCATCTCCACTGAACAGTGGGCAGCAGAAAAAGCCCTTCAGTGACTAAAAGGAGGAAAAGCATCCAGCAGAGAATCATTCTGGTTGAAGTCGGCTCAGTCGTCTCCACTGAACAGTGGGTAGCTGACGAAGTACTTCAGTGACTACCAGGAGGAAAGGCATCCAGCAGAGGGGCATTCTGGCAGAAGTCGGCTCAATCACCTCCACTGAACATTGGGGAGCAGAAGAAACCCTTCAATGACTCACAGGAGGAAAAGCATCCAGCAGAGGGGAATTCTGGGAGAAGTCGGCTCAGTCACCTCCACTGAACAGTGGTCAGCAGAAGAACTGGTGTCGAGGAGCAGTTCAATCAGATAAAAATTACTGAAGGGGTTAGTGAATGGGTGACCAACAGACAGAGAAAGAGTTCGAAGGCAGTGCAGGGGTTCCCTGCGGCGATCTCCTTCCAAAACAGGTATACCATATTGGATAATTTTGGGGGAGATGGCTCACATGGGGAAGGAGACAGACGGGCATTCTGGGAGAAGTCGGCTCAGTCACCTCCTCCGAAGAGTGGGTAGCAGAAGAAGCCCTTCAGTGACTACGAGGAAGAAAAGCATCCAGCAGAGGGCCATTCTGGGAGAAGTCGGCTCAGTCACCTCCACTGAACAGTGGATAGCAGCAGAAGCCTTTCGGTGACTACCAGGGATCCCAGAATATACTCAGTCAACCCAGAGCGACCCAGAGTGCAGCCAGGAATCCTCGAGTGCACCCAGTCACCCCACACTGATCCCAGAGTTCACATAGTCACCCCACACTGATCCCAGAGTTCACCCAGTCACCCCAGAGTTCACACAGGGATTCTAGAGTGCACCCAGTCACCCCAGAGCGACCCAGAGTGCACGCAGGGATTCTAGAGTGCACCCAGTCACCCAAGAGCGACCCAGATTGCAGCCACGGATCCCAGAGTGCACCCAGTCACCCCACATTATCCCAGAATGCACCCAGTCACCCCACAATGATCCCAGAGTGCACCCAGGGATCCCAGAGTGCACCCTGTCACCCCAGAGCGACCTAGAGTGCACCCAGGGATCCCGGAGTGCACCCAGTCACCCCACAATTATCCCAGAGTGCACCCAGGGATCCCAGAGTGCACCCAGTCACCCCACAATTATCCCAGTGTGCAGCCAGGGATCCCAGAGTGCACCCTGTCAGCCCACAATGATCCCAGAGTGCACCCAGGGATCCCGGAGTGCACCCAGTCACCCCACAATTATCCCAGTGTGCAGCCAGGGATCCCAGAGTGCACCTAGTCACCCCACAGTAACCCAGAGTGCACCCAGTCACCCCACAATGATCCCAGAGTGCACCCAGTCACCCCCCAATGATCCCAGAGTGCACCCAGCGATCCCAGAGTGCACCCTGTCACCCCACAATGATCCCAGAATGCAGCCAGGGATCCCAGAGTGCACCCAGTCACCCCAGATTGATCCCAGAGTGCAGCCAGGGATCCCGGAGTGCACCCAGTCACCCCAGAGCGACCCAGAGTGCACACAGGGATCCCAGAGTGCACCCCGTCACCCCACAATGATCCCAGAGTGCAGCCAGGGATCCCAGAGTGCACCCAGTCACCCCAGAGCGACCCAGAGTGCACACAGGGATCCCAGAGTGCACCCCGTCACCCCACAATGATCCCAGAATGCAGCCAGGGATCCCAGAGTGCACCCAGTCACCTCAGATTGATCCCAGAGTGCAGCCAGGGATCCCGGAGTGCACCCAGTCACCCCACAATGATCCCAGAGTGCAGCCATGGATCCCAGAGTGCACCCAGTCACCCCAGAGCGACCTAGAGTGCACCCAGGGATCCCATAGTGCACCCAGTCACCCCACAATGATCCCAGAGTGCAGCCAGGGATCCCAGAGTGCACCCAGTCACCCCAGAGCGACCTAGAGTGCACCCAGGGTTCCCAGAGTGCACCCAGTCACCCCAGAGCGACCTAGAGTGCACCCAGGGGTGCCAGAGTACACCCAGTCACCCCAGAGGGACCCAGAGTGCACCCAGGGATCCCAGAATACACCCAGTCACCCCAGAGCGACCCAGATTGCAGCCACGGACCCCAGAGTGCAGCGATTCACCCCACATTAATCCAGAGTGCACCCAGGGATTCCAGATCGCACCCAGTCACTCCAGATTGATCCCAGAGTGCAGCTAGGAATCCCAGAGTGCAACCAGTCACCCCACAATGATCCCAGAGTGCACACACCCCACAATTATCACAGAGAGCAGCCAGGGATCCCAGAGTGCATCCTGTCACCCCACAATGATCCCAGAGTGCACCCAGTGATCCCAGAGTGCACCCAGTCACCCCACAATGATCCCAGAGTGCAGCCAGGGATCCCAGAGTGCACCCAGTCACCCCACAATGATCCCAGAGTGCACCTCGGGATCCCAGAGTGCACCCAGTCACCCCAGAGCGACCTAGAGTGCACCCGGGGATCCCAGAGTGCATCCAGTCACCCTACAATGATCCCAGAGTGCAGCCATGGATCCCAGAGTGCACCCAGTTACCCCAGAGCGACCTAGAGTGCACCCAGCGTTCCCAGAGTGCACCCAGTCACCCCAGAGCGACCTAGAGTGCACCCAGAGGTGCCAGAGTGTACCCAGTCATCCCACAATGGTCCCAGAGTGCAGCCAGGGATCCCAGAGTGCACCCAGCCATCCCACATTGATCCCAGAGAGTGCACCCAGGGATCCCAGAGTGCACCTAGGGATCCCAGAGTGCACCCAGTCACCCCTGAGCGACCCAGAGTGCACACAGGGATCCCAGAGTGCACCCAGTCACCCAGAGTGCACCCAATCACCCCAGAGCGACCCAGATTGCAGCCACGGATCCCAGAGTGCACCTAGTCACCCCACATGATCCCAGATTGCACCCAGTCACCCCGCAATGATCCCAGAATGCACCCAGGTATCCCAGAGTGCACCCTGTCACTCCACAATGATCCCAGAGTGCAGCCAGGGATCACAGAGTGCACCCAGTCACCTCAGATTGATCCCAGAGTGCGGCCAGGGATCCCGGAGTGCACCCAGTCACCCCACAGTTATCCCAGAGTGCGGCCAGGGATCCCAGAGTGCACCCAGTCACCCCGGAGCGACCTAGAGTGCACCCAGGGATCCCAGAGTGCACCCAGTTACCCCAGAGCGACCTGGAGTGCTCCAAGGGATGCCAGAGAACACCCATTCAACCCAGAGCGACCCAGATTGCAGCCACGGATCCCAGAGTGCACCGATTCACCCCACATTAATCCAGAGTGCACCCAGGGAACCCAGAGTGCACCCAGTCACCCCAGATTGATCCCAGAGTGCAGCCAGGAATCCCAGTGTGCACCCGGTCACCCCAGAGCCACCCCGAGTGCACCCAGGGATCCCAGAGTGCACCCAGTCACGCCACAATGATCCCAGAGTGCAGCCTAGGATCCCAGAGTGCACCCAGGCACCCCACAATGATTCCAGAGTGCAGTCAGGGATCCCAGAGTGCACCCAGTCACCCCCCAATGAACCCAGAGTGCACCCAGGGATCCCAGATTGCACCCAGTCACCCCAGAGCGACCCGGAGTGCACGCGCGGATCCCAGAGTGCACCCAGCCACTCCACAATGATCCCAGAGTGCAGCCAGGAATTCCAGAGTGCACCCAGTCACCCCAGATTGATCCCAGAGTGCAGCCAGGAATCCCAGAGTGCACCCAGTCACCCCACAATGATCCCAGAGAGCAGCCAGAGATCCCAGAGTGCACTCAGTCACGCCAGAGTGATCACAGATTGCAGCCAGGGATCCGAGAGTGCACTCAGTCACGCCAGAGTGATCACAGATTGCAGCCACGGATCCCAGATTGCACCCAGTCACTCCAGATTGATCCCAGAGTGGCATTGAGACCACCACAATTATTACAACAACAGCAACTTGTATTTATAATATATTTCTCTCGAAATGTGTGTATCTGCACACGGACAGAATGGCGGCAAGTACGGCAGCCGGTTGGACAACATAGAGGCAATTGCGGTCGACATCTTGGACAAAATCGTGGCATCCAAGGCGGCCACCGTGGACAAAATGGCGGTAGGTACCCCACGGCGTGTCCCCAGCAACATCCTGGGGGTCACCATTGACCAGAAACTTAACTGGACCAGCCATATAAATACTGTGGCTACGAGAGCAGGTCAGAGGCTGGATATTCTGCAGCGAGTGACTCACCTCCTGATTCCCCAAAGCCTTCCCACCATCTACAAGGCACAAGTCAGGAGTGTGATGGAATACTCTCCACTTGCCTGGATGAGTGCAGCTCCAACAACACTCAAGAAGCTCGACACCATCCAGGACAAAACAGCCCGCTTGATTGGCACCCCATCCACCACCCTAAACATTCACTCCCTTCCCCACCAGTGCACTGTGGCTGCAGTGTGTACCATCCACAGGATGCACTGCAGCAGCTTGCCAAGGCTTCTTCGACAGCACCTCCCAAACCCGCGACCTCTACCACCTGGAAGGACAAGAGCAGAAGGCACATGGGAACAACACCACCTGCACGTTCCCCTCCAAGTCAAACATCATCCTGACTTGGAAATATAAAGGGATCCTAGAGGGGATGGCACTGCAGATCGGCTTGTTGAGCTTCAGGGAAGCACTCCTGCTCCTTCGGGCCCACAAGCAGTGCAACAAAGGCACTTCCCGGCAGATCCGGGCCTTCTCACCTCCTCTGATGTGGCATTAATCTGAAGGCCTGGGAACCCAGGCCCCCAGGAGTTAAAAATAATAAAGCTGTAAAAATGGAGGCCGGCAGCCTCCTTATATGCAGTTGGTGACCGACCCTCCTCCTGATAGCGCGTTGGTCGCCCGCCCCCACCCCCCGCAGACCCACACCCATTAAAACCGGAAGTGGGCGGGTTGGAGGCCAGTTGGGGTCGGATTTTAGTTTTTGACAAGATTTACCCAACATCCCATTTGTGGAATTAAAATTTAGACCTAAAAGGATCAGGAGTGTAGCGAGAGCGGGGATATAAAGTGTGGAGGCAGCGGAGAGCTGAGGTTAGAAGGAGTGGGAATATGATGTGCGGAGGGCCAAGACCAGACGGAGCGGGAGCCGAGACTGGACGGAGCGGGAGCCGAGATCAACTCAAACACAGGCAGAAATTTGAAAGATTAACGTCAGGGTGAGGTCAGAATCAGCGCAGAGAGGAAGGAGAGGCAGAACCCGAGGGAAGTAAGGTAATTATGGGGGAGAAGAATTGAGGTAAAGATCGAAGGTAAAGAAGTGGAATAATTAAACCGAGTTTAATATGGGTGAGATTTTACCAAAAGCGTTCATTCGGCTGGGTCAAGATCTTCCAGACCCGGTGAAGTCACAGGACATGAGGTTGGTGATTAATATATATTTTATATTCTCTAAGCTCAGGGAGTGGTTTCAACTAGGAACCTATAACTTGCTAATACTAAAAATAAATCAAGTGAATTAACGACATAAAATTATTTAAATAAATAAAACAAGGTTAGATAGAGATGGCAGTGCAGATTGTGTGTTGTGACTGCATCATGTGGGAGTTTGTGGAGACCAGTGTGGTCCTGAACCATCACATCTGCAGTAAGTGTCTGCAACTGGAGGAATTTCGGCTCAGAGTTGTTGAGCTGGCGTCCGATCTGCCGACATTGCGATGCATCATGTAGGGGGGAGAGTTATCTGGACACTTTGATCCAGAAGGCAATCATATCTCTTAGGTTAGGTAGTAGTTTAGATTTGGTTAGTGGCCCAGGGACAGGAGGATTTGCCTGCAAGTCAGGCAGGTATGGGGACCCCAGATGCAGTGGTGGAGGAGGCACAGTCTTTGCCCTTGTCCAACAGATACGAGGTTCTTACTACCTGTGTGGATGGGAACAAAAACTGCAGGGAGGATGGATAAACTGACCACAGAACCCTACTACAGGAGGCCATTCGAGTGGGGGGAGTACAAAGGAATGTGGTAGAGGTAGGTTACAGTGTGGTCAGGTGGATAGATATTATTCTCTTCATCCACGACCGGGATTCCCAAAGACTGTGTTGCCTGCCCAGTGCCAGGGTTAAGGACATCTTCTCATGGCTGGAGAAGAGCTTGGAGCATGAGGGAGAGGATCCAGTTGTCGTGGTCCACGTAGGAACCAATGTCATAAGTAGAACTAGGAATGGGGTTCTGCTACGGGCGTTCGAGGAGCGAGGCTCCAAATTAAAAATCAGAACCTCAAAGGTGATAACCTCTGAATTACTACCCGAACCACTTGCAAATTGGCATAGGGTGAAACAGATTAAATGGTGAAATGCATGGCTGAAAGGGTGAAGTGGGAGGCGGCGGTTCCAACATCTTCCAGTTCAGACGAAAGGTCAAGGGCCTGAAACGTTAACTCTGCTTCTTTCTCCAGAGGCTGCCTGATTTGCTGAGTATTTCCAACATTTTCTGTTTTTATTGCAGGGGTTTCGATTCATGGGGCACTGGCACTGGTACTGGGGATCGAGGGAGCTGTTCTGTTGGGACGGGGCCCGCTTAAACCAGGCTGGGACCAGTGTCCTGGTGAATCGAATAACTAATAAATCTTTTCTGCACCCTCTGTAAGGCCTTCGCATCTTAGATAATGTGAGAGGAAACTAGTAAGAAACATAAAAACAGATTGTACGAGCTTCTAAAACGTAAAAATGTAAGGAATCTTACAACACCAGGTTACAGTCCAACAGTTTTATTTGAAAATCTCCACATCACAAGTAGGTAAAAAGGAAGAGATTAGCGAAAGTAAACGCGGGTCCCTTAGAGGCAGAGACAAGAGAAATTATAATGGAAGATAAAGAAATGGCAGAGACGGTAAAAACATTTTTTGTATCTGTCTCCACAGCAGAAGACACACAATATATGCCGGAAATAATGGGGAACCAATGGTCCGATGAGAGTGAGGAACTTAAAGTAATTAATATCAGTAAAGGAAAAGTACTGGAGAAATTAATGGGACTAAAAGCCGATAAATACCCTGGACCTGATGGCCGACATCCGAGGGTTCTCAAAGAGGTGGCTGCAGAGATAGTGGATGCATTGGTTCTAGATTCTAGAACAGTCCACGTGGATTGGATGTCAGCAAATGCAAATCTGCTATTCAAAAAAAGAGGGAGGGAGAAAACAGGGAACAACAGGCCAGTTAGCCTGACATCAGTCATTGGGAAAATGCTGGAATCCATTATGAAGGAAGAAAATCATAATATGATTAGGCAGAGTCAACATGGTTTTTTGAAAAGGAAACCGTGTTTGACAAATTTATTAGAGTTATTTGAGGATGAAACGAGCAGGGTACATAAAGGGGAACCAGTGGATGGAGTATATTTGGATTTTCAAAAGGCATTCGATAAGGTGCCACATAAAAGGTTGCTCAAGCAGAGGAGATAGAGGGGCATTCTGGGAGAAGTCGGCTCAGTCACCTCCACTGAACAGTGGGTAGCAGAAGAAGCCCTTCAGTGACGACCAGGAGGAAAATCATCCAGCAGAGGGGCATTCTGGAAGAATTCGGCTCAGTCTCCTCCACTGAAGACTGGGTAGCAGAAGAAACCCGACAGTGACGACCAGGAGGAAAAGCATCCGGCGGAGGAGCATTCTGGGAGAAGTCGGCTCAGTCACCTCCACTGAACAGTGGGTAGCAGAAGAAGCCCTTCAGTGACAACCAGGAGAAAAGGCATCCGACAGAGGAGCATTTTGGTAGGAGTCGGCTCAGTCATCTCCACTGAATCGTGGGAGCAGAAGAAGACCTTCAGTGATGATCAAGAGGAAAAGCATCCCGCAGCTGGGCATTCTGGGAGAAGTCGGCTAAGTCACCTCCAGTGAACAGTGGGTAGCTGAAGAAGCCCTTCTGTGACGACCAGGAGGAAAAGCATCCAGCAGAGGCGCATTCTGGGAGAAGTCAGCTCAATCATCTCCACTGAACAGTGGGTAGCAGAAAACGACCTGCGGTGACTACCAGGAGGAAAAGCATCCAGCAGAGGAGATAGAGGGGCATTCTGGGAGAAGTCGGCTCGGTCACCTCCACTGAACAGTGGGTAGCAGAAGATGCCCTTCAGTGACAACCAGGAAAAAAGGCTCCCAGCAATGGAGACAGAGGGGCATTCTGGGAGAAGTCGGCTCAGTCATCTCCACTGAACAGCGGGTAGCAGAAGGTAGCCCTTCAGTGACGACGAGGAGGGAAAGCATCCAGCAAAGTGGCATTCTGGGCAATGTCTGCTCAGTCATCAACACTGAACAGTGGGTAGCAGAAGAAGCCCTTCAGTGACTACCAGAAGGAAAAGCATCCAGCAGAGGAGATAGAGGGGCATTCTGTGAGAAGTCGGCTCAGCCACCTCCACTGAACATGGGTAGCAGAAGACGCCCTTTAGTGACGACCAGGAGGAAAAGCATCCAGCAGAGGAGATAGAGGGGCATTCTGGGAGAAGTCGGCTCAGTCACCTCCACTGAACAGTGGGTAGCAGAAGATGCCCTTCAGTGACGATCAAGAGGAAAAACATCCCGCAGCTGGGCATTCTGGGAGAAGTCGGCTAAGTCACCTCCAGTGAACAGTGGGTAGCAGAAGAAGCCCTTCTGTGACGACCAGGAGGAAAAGCATCCAGCAGAGGGGCATTTTGGGAGAAGTCAGCACAATCATCTCCACTGAACAGTGGGTAGCAGAAAACGACCTGCGGTGACTACCAGGAGGAAAAGCATCCAGCAGAGGAGATAGAGCGGCATTCTGGGAGAAGTCGGCTCGGTCACCTCCACTGAACAGTGGTCAGCAGAAGAACTGGTGTCGAGGAGCAGTTCAATCAGATAAAAATTACTGAAGGGGTTAGTGAATGGATGACCAACAGACAAAGAAAGAGTTCGAAGGCAGTGCAGGGGTTCCTTGCGGCGATCTCCTTCCAAAACAGGTATACCATATTGGATAATTTTGGGGGAGATGGCTCACATGGGGAAGGAGACAGACGGGCATTCTGGGAGAAGTCGGCTCAGTCACCTCCTCCGAAGAGTGGGTAGCAGAAGAAGCCCTTCAGTGACTACGAGGAAGAAAAGCATCCAGCAGAGGGCCATTCTGGGAGAAGTCGGCTCAGTCACCTCCACTGAACAGTGGATAGCAGCAGAAGCCTTTCGGTGACTACCAGGGGGAAAAGCATCCAGCAGAGGAGACAGGGGACATTCTGGGAGAAGTCGGCTCAGTCACCTCCACTGAACAGTGGATAGCAGCAGAAGCCTTTCGGTGACTACCAGGAGGAAAAGCATCCAGCAGAGGGGCAATCTGGGAGAAGTCGGCTCAGTCACGCCGATTGAACAGTGGATAGCAGAAGGAGACCTTTTGTGACTACCAGGAGAAAAAGCAACCAGCAGAGCGGCATCCTGGGAGAAGTCGGCTCAGTCACCTCCACT